>NC_135857.1:9803547-10143547 GCF_031162955.1 Sander vitreus
AATCCACAATGGATGTAATGGAAAACATTCATCCTTGGAAAACTGTATGAGGGAAACGCAGCCTGCTGTGCTGCAAAAACAAAAAAAACATGCCCAAATGTCTTATAGCCAGCATCGTTGTTTCTCATTAACAAGGCTCTCCATATGCAAAGCTTTCGTTTCACCGCTATATTCTGATAATTAACTCTACCTGGAATGTAAATCAAATACATACAACTTAAAAGCTCTGCACTGTTGAGATTTATATCATTTGTGCTGAAGTGCAAAACCTCAAAGGCGACAGAATGAGTAGGCAGACAGAAATTATCCCTCCACCGAATAATCACATACTGCATTTTGATTTAATTCAGTAAACGCAAATAAATGCTAACATCTGAGCAAAACTGCCTATTACATTTCCTGATTGTTTGACCAACATTAGTCACAATTGTTATTGGTTCACATTGTCAATTCAAATGTTGGACTTGTTCCTCTATACAATCCAAAGACAGCATCACTATGGGAGCTGACAGGTGTCGCACATTGGCAGGAGATGTCTTTCTGTAATTGCAGCTTGTTATATTAAACACCTATCCATCAAGCATGCACAGATTTTTCTCGTCACACTTTGATGCTATTTACAGGTGTGTTACCATAATTGCATTATTTCACATAGCAGTTTTCCAGAGGAAGCTTGCTGGAAAGCGTCTTCGCTGTAGAAAAACAGATTTTGTAATTTCACTGGAATTACCCACAGGTTTGCAAATACTTAAATACAAAATATAAATTACGCTTTATAAAAAAAGTTATGTTTGAATGTTAATCTTCATTCATTCGTTCATATAGAACGGCAGACTTGTGAACTCGTTAGCCAATTTAAACAAGCTTTTTCTTCAGTGAGCTCACAGTGAAAGGAGTTCACAGGAAGGAAGGAGAAGGCACACAGAGACTGTGTTTTCCCTGTTTTTGAAATGCTCCTGGGTCAGCTGCTGTTTAGTAAAGAAGCATTGAAAATGGCCAAGGTGTTACCTAGCAAGCTTTAGAAGGTGGTATACAGAGTGTGAGCAGCTCCTCTTCATATTTTCCTCAGAGTTTATGTAATTTTCAAAATTGATGAGCAGCTCTTGCTTTCATGGTAACAAATGGCCTAGGATATTAAAATGAACACCTCCAGCTTAAAAATCTATGTACTGTATGCTGATGTTAAAGAATCCCAAAAGTGAAATACATCTCTCATAATAACAGTCCAGTGGCATTAATGAACAAAGCCCCTCCATTTGTCCCTTTCAGATAGAATTCACAGCAGGTTCCACCAACAAGATTGGATTTTTATAAACACCTCCAAGATGGGTATGGGTATGCTTTAGGCTATTGGTTAACATGACATCTCAAAGAACAGACAGCTGTTAACACTGGCTGGATTTGTTCCTTTACCGAAAGGGTAATTAAGGTATTTTTAACTTGGACCCTATTTTCCCATGCATTTGTGTCTCTTCTGACTAATGTGAACAAAAACCTTTGAAAATGGTCCAGTATTAAGTGACTAGCAGCCGGGAACCAGGCTGCAATGTAACCCTATAGGGTAAATGTGCACCGTCAATGTACATCCAATTCAAATGGCTATAACTCACTTATCGTGGGTTTGAATTTAACTTTACTGACAGAATTTAGAGAATGTGAGAAAAATCATGGCAGCACTGAGACAATCACTGTCTTTTTAATCAGAAAATGTTGAAGATGTTTTAATAATAAAATATGCAATCTAGAGGTTTGTGGAGCTTGGTATAGCTATAATCTCTCTAAGTGCTTTCCAGTTTTCCTCTTTTGCAGGGCTTTTGCTCTATGACAAAACAGGCTGCTGCTGGTGTCCTCTCACGGTCACTCCATGCTGAAGTCCCTCTAAAAGACATACTGCAAGTACAGTATGTCCTTTCTTCTTTTCCTCTTTCTTCCCCTTTTAGTTTACAGAGTGTGGGCAGCTCCACTCCAGCCCTTCCTGCGAGCTTACACTACTGCATAATTGCCCGACTATAGTCAAGTGTGAGTGTTCCAAATACCTCTGTGGGATGCACACCCCAGTATGTTCACTGTGACATCGAGCATCCTTCACCATGTTCTCCGATATCCCTGACATTTCAGGAGCCACACAAAATTGTGACCTAATTACAATCTAATTTCATGCACTCTTCGCTGATTAGATGTGAGGATAATGAAATACAGGAGGCACAGGTTTTCAGAGAACAAACTGATTTATAAGAATATTGGTTACCTTGCTTGGAAAAGTACTCCATCTGATACTGTAGTTACCTTCAACTGTTAGATCATGTATCTGTCAGTGTTATATCTCAAAATGTAGGAAAGGATTTACATAAATTTACATTATTCAAAGGAATGTTGGATGACTGATAGATGTCATTATTTTCAGCATTATTTTCCTGGAAATCTTATTGCTTTATGTCTAATTTAAGGTCTCTGTATTGTTCCACACAGGCACACTATCAGTCCCTATAGGAATATTACAGATTATTCATTCAGCTGCAGCTCCAACAAGCAACTTGGCTGCTGAAATCGAATGTGAACAACAACCTAACGGCACCATATCAACAGAACAGCATAGCATTTTATTTTTATCTATTCATTGTAAGAAGACAGTTGGAGAATGGATACCTGACAATGAATGTTATGTTTGCCAGGCCATACATACTATTGAACATATAGTTCAAATGAGCAAGATGATGCCTTTGTGTATAGCAGATTGTGCTGGCACAGCTCCTCTACGTGCTTTTCTATTTGTTTTAGAGGATTGACCCCCCAATCATGAGGACGTGTATGTAAACACACATTATTCGTACAAAAAGGGAACAGCAATGCTGAGCTTCTGTTTCTTCCTTGTCTATGGACCACTGAGCACAAGGCAATTTCTTTTCTTCTTTTTACTTCTCTCAGGTGTACCTGGATGTTTCATTGCCTCACACCGATATTGCTCAAGGACAAAAAAAAAAAAAAAAAAGAGAGAGATAAAAAATGTAGACACTCAGTGAACACTGAACTGTAACATGCTCATTACAGTCTTCCTCCATTTGCTCATGTCAAAAAAGAAGAAAAAAAGAGAGCGATTAAGTTAGACATGTACATTTTAGCAGAACAGTAGAAATCACTGAGTGGTCAAACACACAAAGAGGTCAGAACTTGACAGATCCCTGTGGGGAAGAAGAGTGTGTTTGCAATTGCTTTCTCATGAAGCTTTATAATCAGAGAAATGGGGCGCAACACTACTTTAGCAACTCTGGAACATGAAAGCTCCAGTCAGCGACATGCACCTGAAGCCCCCCATCATAAAACTCAGTTAGCACAATACAAACGGTCATGCAATGTTTCTGTTTTTTAACTTACTTGGCCCAGACATTCAAATTTGCCACACCAACACAATCCTAACAATGGGGGCTGACAGTGCTGAGAATGAAATAGATGAAAATTAGTAAAACATTCTTTCATCATAGAGACAGTGCTTTAATCTCAGCAAAGAGGATGTTTATGCTAGCTATGCCTCCAACCACTTTTCATCTTATTAGCTCAGATGGAAATTTTTTGAAAGAGAGAGATCTGAAAAGGGCTCTCACGAAAGACGACAAAACACTGCACATCAAAAGAAGGGAAATGACAACTTATTTGACGAATCATCCAGGTAACAGCTTGCAACTGCACCGAGTTTCTGAGAGGAAAGTGGTTTGAATACAAAGCGTACACACTTTCAGACTTGAGTCGTAATTATTCGAAGAGTACATTTTGTCTGCGAGCTGAGTGACTCGAGCGCCGCAGCTGGTAGACATCATCTGTTTGAAGCAAATTCATCTTTGTGACAGATGACAGCAGAGTCTCCTAAACTTTTATGATTTGTGTAATATTTTTATGAATTTTCAGTCCAGGATTTGAAATAAATGGGCAGAGGGGAGACATTTCTGGCCAGAGTTACAGGTGACAGTCTCTTGCATCAGAGGAAAAGTGCTGCACGTATTAAAACATTTTTCTTTTTTTCACAGAAATTTATGATGTATGTATCATTCTGATAATAAATCTAAATTATCTTTCATTTGTTCTTGTCAGCCACTGCACCATCCTTCATGCCAGCAACTGTATACCCCAAAACTTAATCTTCCCTCCACATTTGTCATTCTTTTTAATAAGAATCCCAAATCCACATTGTCTGTTTTATGTGCCACACAGTATGTAGGGCTTGCAGGATGTGAGGATTGAAAGGGAAAGTTAACATTCACAGATGAAGACACACTATTGTTCAAATTTGCAAATTCATCACAATAGTGCTATGATAAGCTTTAGGAGAAATATATACGACCGAGATACTTACAGTTACAGGACCAATAATGGCTTCTTGGATTGGAAATTATAATGGAAAAATAAAGTGTTTCAAATAACCTTTATCTTTTACTGTCAAAACGGAGACTTACTCCTTTGAAGTGTAAAATTTCTCTTAGTGTGTAAACAACTCTCTCCCATCCATGACGTTTACCTCTCCTCTTTGTGCTCGCAATTTTCTACATGAATAAAGAAGCTGCTCCTTTCTCCCACTGGCTAGACCCTGACTCAAGTGCAATCTGTTATAATATCAACTCAAGACCCCATTGGCAAGCATCATTAGCCTCCGCTCTTTCTTGCATATTTAGTGATGGCAACATCAATGTGGCAATAGACGGCATTACAATTGATCCTGCACAGTAAGATGATTAGTGCTTAGAGATACTGTTCTTTACAGGGGATTTATCACTCTTATCTGACTATTAAAACACCCAAAGTGTAATTATCACTAAAGAATCTTCTCTACTTATTAATGTTGAGTGAACCAAAGCCCCAACTCTTGATTATCTCATTGCAAGGTTTTATTTTGTGGTTGTTTTTGACATTTCCTCATAAAAGATGGGTTATTGCTTTAAAAAATCTTGCAGGATTTAAGTGAAGTAAGCTGTGACTGTGTAAAAATTAAACGCCTCTTCCTCTGACAGTCAGCTTAGTATCTTGATGCTGCTGCGTGCTGTGCACCTGGCACTACACTATAGGTAGGGAGGCTGGCTTAAGATTTCACACACATCCCTGTCATGAAAGATTGAGCATGTGGGAGTCATTGAAATGTATTCATGCTCACAATGTAGAGGAAGCACGGGGCCACAGTAATGGTTGTCAGGGGCTGGTATGCCTCAGTGAACTGAAGACGACATTTTCTGTCTCACTGGCTGCAGGGATGTCTGAGTTATATAACCCTGCAGGAGGCCACAGATGAGAATGTCACATATGAGACCTAATAAAATGCAACATTTAGTTTGTGTGCCATGAAAAACCTAACATAGTCCAAGTGATTAAATGGAATCTGTTTTTGTGTAGCCTCCTTTTTGAGTTTGATCATTTTATTCACTACAAGGTAATATTTTACTCCACGTGCCTCAGGTTGCCTCTGTTTGTGAAACTAAAATCAATGTGATGCTGGCCTTGCAAAACAAAAGAGGGACATCTGGGAATGTTTCGAAATTGGACATTATTATTGTAAATATTGCTGGAAGCTGGGGCATATTTTGACCCTGAGTGCTACATTTGAGTCTATAAAAGCTCCTCTGAACTCTCAGATAACATCTTGGGCAGGATTCTACAGTATCGCCGCTCGGGTTAGGGTGTCCTTTTCAGAGATGAAAATGTAAAAATGAGATGAACTCATTTCTGTGCGATCCAATTACATTAATGAGGAAGAAAAAGGCATACCATGTGAATGGAAAGTTTGTTGTGGAGTGCTGGATAAAGGAAATGGAAGGATTTCTGTGCAAAGGTTTTACTCTTCTTTTTTTTATTCCCATGAGGATAATTACAATTTTTTTTTACAATATGCAGGGCAGAAATTCAGGAGCTGTGTTCGAAACCATTCCCCATCACAGAAATAGTGCACTACATAGTGTGTTCGCCATTTTGTAGTTGTGTTCGAAATCTCTGCGATTAATTTGATTCACTATAGTGAAATTGAGTCAACTATAAAATACCCACATTACACATATTCCTCTGGTAAAGCACTTTGTTGAGCATGACTGGTCTCACTTGACTGCCACAGTTTTGCAGTGTAATCATAGATGGTCCACAGCTCAGAGGACAAGAGCAGAGAGGATCTGTATACACAAATTAGGCACCTTACAGCCATTGGGTCTCAACGAGAGGTGGTCACTTGGGCATGCTGATAGCACATGGTTTGTGCACATACTTACATACATACATACATACCTCAGATCTGTGGTCTCGCAGCTGTAATATATAACTGCGGACATAAGAGAGGACCATGCAGGGCACAAGGGCGCGAAAGAAATCTTCACAACTGCGCATGTGTGAGGGATAAGCCCTCATAAGCTATACTCATAGAATATGGAGTTACAATACGTAACTATCAATCTGCATCCTTTGCTGGTCATGTAGATTGTTCGTTTTCAGGAATGGTCGTTTGGTTCATGGTTAAATGTTGCTGTGGCAAGGAATTGTGGGGCAGCATTTCCTCCTTTCCTTTTTGTAAAGGATGGTTCAGTCCAGTTTAAGTGGGATGGCACAAGGGGGGACCAATAGACAGTCAGAGAGGCCCGTGATGGGGGTTGCATTTTATGAGAATACAGCATAGAAAATCTGCTTGGAAAAATATGAAATATTGGAGGATAGAACAATACAAATTAATTACAAACAAACTAAATACAACATCACACACATTATTAATTCCACTTGTTTTCATTTGAAGGAAATTGTATATGCGGATAAAATACACATTTCCTATAGACTCAGTCTGCCACTTTTTTGGCTAGTCATCATGGACTATTTGACCGCATCCTAGAACTCTAAAAACAACAGATGAAACTTCAGGTGCATTCAATAATTTAGCACTCTTAATCTAAAGTGTTTCTACTTGGACATCTTTGACAAATACAAGTATTGGAATATATTTCAAAGAGCTATTTTCCTCAAAGCCTTAAACAGTTATCTAGCATGAGCTACAGCCTGTAAGTGATATAAATGTAATTTATCACGAGTAAAGGTTTGTTGTTGGCATGATATCCATAATTACTCTATTGCCATTTTGTGGTAATATCTAAAAAGAGGGTAAAGAGGATGAAGTCCAAATGACATAAAACCACTCTTTGTGAACTCAAAAAGTAGTTAAACAGTGACACATTTAATATGTTTTGGCTCTGCACTCTTATCTCTTTGGATTTCAACAGATAAAGTGAAGTAAAGGTTAAAGGTCCTGACAGTGTTTTTTATCCGCACAACAGTTCAATGGATAAGATCCGCTTCACCTTATTTACGCAGTGCTGTCATCTCAACATACCACACACAAAGTTTATTTCAAATAAAGTCTCTGCAGCCAGTGGAGTCAGTTTCTGAATCTTCCGGTTGTTCACTTTGCCTAAAACAGGTCAGAGAGTAATTGCAATCATGAAGAGCTCCTCTCCCAAAGCAGGAAAACAGAGAACTGATTGATTTTTTAAGTCACTGCAAGACTGAGGGCAGTGTTTGGGAAGAGGGGAATATTCATTTGATACAATAAAAAAACTTAAACTTGTAGTGTCATATTATACACTGTAAAATCACAGCATACAACAAAGCACATTGAAACTGTATTATGAGATCATGGACATAATAAACACAAAGCTAAGGTAGACTTTATCTTTTCTTTGTTGTCATCTTTTAAAGGACTGTAGAGTCTCTGAATAATTTACTCTTCAAGGCTTTCTTATCCACCTCCAAAGTTGAAACAGAACACATTTAAAATACAAAGAGACCAACTACAAACCAAAAAACAACAGTAAAATAAACCTAAGGGAAAACTTGGCAAATGTACTGTGGATGTCAGTACTAATGGTATATGTAGTCCATTGAAGAGTGCTTCATTGACTGAGAAAGTGAGTTCTCGTGCTCACAGCCTACATGTACCAGGATGCATTGTGCACAGTGTCAGCTTCGGTAAGCTGTAATTGGTTTTGTAGCTCTAATTGGTTTGGTGTTCTTGGGCCTAAACAGGATAATACAAATGTATACCTTCTGAATTCAAGTTTGTCTCTTTCAATACCAAGATGAGATTACTCATCATAAAACACACTGCATTCAAACAGGACAGAAAATGAATACAAGTCACTGTGATGTAGCATAGCCAGAGTGTCAAAGGTAGACAGGCAGAGTTCTTGAATTCCAACAAGTGCAGATTTATTTGCAGGGGAGCCACACGTAAAACTAAAATTACAAAGAAAATACAAAACTTGAAACTATCAAAAGAAAACTGGAGCCAAAACAACAAAATCTAAATGGACATGAGACAAAGCATGCGTTTGAGCAGCAAGGCTTCTCCAAAAGTCTGTTCCAAAAAATTAGTAAAGCACACACTTATATCAGCACTGCTCCAACCTTCTCTTTGTACAACACAATCACTCTAAGCACATATTTATATCAACACAGCTACCCTCACTCAAAGCATGACCAGCCACTGCCTTTATAGGGCTCTCAATCAGCCCTGGACTGCACCACTATTATCCTGGGGGGAATTCTCTAAACATTTGAATAATACCACACTCTAGACAAAGCTAGACAGTTGTAATTGTACTACGCAGCTGAAGAACACTTTTGTAAGGTATGCTACTTTCCCCCAATTACCCTTCAAATGCATAAAACAATTACTAATCACTATACACAAGAAACCCTCATCCCTTGGTTCTGACCCATGGTGTCAGTGATGACATCATCAATACTACAAATACACCCTGCTGCTGGGCAGTTCCTCCCCAAACATTTCTGCATAGTAGACCAAACAAAAGAACAAAGAAATGTATTTATGAAGAAACAAACTAACTTTGCAAACCTGCAAATTAATAAATCTAACTGCAATTAAACAGTGGTTGTGTGTGAAATAAAAATCATATTAAATAACAGGAGCAATGTGTAAAAATAAATATGGAAAAATATACATAAGCACAGGGACAAGTGGTTAGTGCATCACCCACTTTGTCACACTCACCAAATCTGTCTTAGTTTTAGAATCTGCACATTCTTTGAAACATGCAAACATTACAACATGTTGCAGACATGCCAGAGCTCATATATTATGACATATTGCAAGTATACTAAATGTGGACATCTCCAGTCGCCTTTCCGTCAGCTCCACAAAACTTATGCTGAATAGTCTATTTTACATATGTTAGTTGTTTGACGTTGGACGATGATGGCATGTGGCGATTAGTCCCTTATCAGGATCAGAAAATCAACTTGCAAGTCTTTGCTGACTTTGCTAACCTCGTGCTGACTCTGCTAGCCTGGGCAAGCTAACCAGCTGGCTGATCAAGTTTTCAAAGATAAACCTCTGAGTAAACACGGAGGAAAAGGTGGAGAAGATTAGCTCAAGCTAGCAGACCATCATCATCAACCCTAACCCGTCATTTCTTCGCTTGCCTGTCTGCCCGAACCTGGACTGGATTAGCGAGAGCAGTATGTCCGAAAATATTGTTGCACACATCATAGTACTGCGAGTCATGTGGTGGTCATGAACTTTGGTGTACCGCTCTCTCAGTGCCATACATTTCTTTGTGACCCATTTCTGTGTGCGGCAGATGCCTCTCTTATCCAGTAATGTTAGCCTTGTTATGCTAATTAATCTCTAATATAATACATTGTCCCTTGCTGCCCCCCGTCATCTGCCGCTTAAATTCTATCTCACCACAGATGACAGAGCTCCCACATCTCCAAATCTTGCCACATATCCATGTTGTTCAAATCGTTGTTTAGCTCCACTGTAGCTGAAAACATGTCTGCTGCCATCGCACCGTTTGTTTATTATTATTATTATTATTATTATTATTATTATTATTATTATTATTATTATTATTATTATTATTTATGTGAAAAATTGCATCCTCGGTGTGAAAATGGTATTAGTGACTTGATTAAAATGTTTATTCATTCGCAAGTCATTGCTTTTCTTGCCATTTGTTGATTTTCTTTTTGATTTTGAACATGTTTCTACCTTTCCTATTTCCAGTTGTATTCAGGCAGGCTACAATTTTCTGCTAGGGGCGTTGAAGTACAAATGTATTACTCTCCTCACTGTTATTTTGGTGCAAAGACCCAATACTGTACAAGGCACAACTACACCATGATCCAAATCAATGCAATAACTGCTGCTGCTGAGGTCCCACTGTTCCCACTTACATTGTCATTGTTAAAAATGCAGTGCAGACGACAAATACAAAGGCCAGCCTGCTCTGGGAGTCTGAAAGGGCAAACTGCTAAAAACTAAAGCTGTATCTGAGAGCAGAACTAAAGTGAGACGATTCCCAGGGGAGAGGGCCACAATATGAAATCCATTAGCTTCCACACTAACTGCTGGACACATACTTGAAATGACCTGGGGTCTCATTTATAAAACTGTTCATAGGATCCTTACTAAAAGTGTACATACGCCCAAAAGCCAAAACTGGCGTACGCCAAAAAAAATTCTGATTTATAAAACCGTGCGTACGCACACCTGTGACCATGTTCCCTTTATAAATCACAGATTACCCACAAGTGTGTGTACATTAATCAGCCTCTTATCCCACTCTGTACACACCCATTTGTAACCATTAATAGTCAATGCAAAGCACCTCATGAATGCTGATCAGTATTTTAATGACGACTGGCAGGGAAAAAGCAAAAAACTTCTCAGACACTCGGGAATTGCTGCAAATTGAAGTATAATTTTGGCCTGTTCCCGCATAGTGTAGGGAAACCTGATCTATAGACTACCTATATTAATAATACCGTCCAAAACGGCAGGTATTACGGCTCTCTGGAAAACTTTGATATACCAGACCTAATGATAAGATTTAACAGAACTATATATTATATCCAAACAAGCTTTAGTGATAAAGTTGAAGATTATATATAATATTTATATAAAAAACTTAACTGTCTGCCATTTCCCTCTGGAAACAGCCAGTTGCCCATAGAGTGCTGAGGACCTGTATTTGGATCGGGATAGCACGGACCCAATTCAGAACATAGATCCAAGAGCACAGCTTTAGGGAATTTAAATCGGCATATTAGCCAGTCATCGTTGCGGTCCCTGAAGTCTCTTTTTCTCCTGATTCTTCCATTGGTGTAGTCCTCCTGCAGGGCCAGCAGTGCCATCATGCAGCATTACGCACGGGGGTCACTGCAGTATTTATAAGTTTACAACAATTGTGATTATTAACACCTTGCCAAAATCACAGCATCAACTAGTGGTACCCCCCCCCACACACACACACACACACTGTGTAATCAGTGATTTCAGCACCTGTTCTCAAGGTGCTTGTTTTAAAATCCTAAAGTCCTAAAACGTTTCAACCTTCATTGTAATGGAAATCTCATGCATTTACAGCTTTCCTTATCTGTATCCTTTCTGCTCAGTGTCGACAATTAAAACGTCATAAAATTAAACTGGAGTTGAAACAGAAAGATGCAAAGTGAATGATTAATTAATGAAAAAAACACTGCCACCTAAATTCATTACTATAATTTACGACAGTCTGCATCTGACATTTTTCATATCGCAGCCAGTGATGCCATAATTACAGAGATGTTGTCATTACAGCACATTCACGGACAATTAAAGTGAAAGAGAGTGAAAATAAATGACCACTCTCATCATTTCTATTATGTCTAATAGGATCTTGACAGGGAAAAGTTAAGCAATATTAAATGCAGTGAGCTTATACTGTAGATTTCTTAAACCAACGTGTGCTAAACTTTCCAACTGATGACTCCACTACAGTGTCTAAAGAGAAGAACTATTGATTTGTGTTCACCATCCAAACACATTTAAATCTTTAATTAGCTCAGTGGCATGTGGCCAAATGTAAATTAGACATCTGACTTGTGATTGTGTCAGGATGTTGATGAAAGGTTCCAGCATTGGCTTCTGGCGGAAGCAGCATTGTCTTTGGTGAAAATAAATCTGATTACTGAAATTGAATTGTAGGTTGTGTGTGTGTGTGTGTGTGTGTGTGTGTGTGTGTGTGTGTGTGTGTGTGTGTGTGTTTGTGTGTAAGAGTGATAGAGAAAGAGAGAGAGAGAGAGAGAGAGGAAGGGAGAGAGACTCAAATGCAATCTAATACAGTAATGCAAATCTAATGCCACTAAAAGCCAATTTATTGCTTATCTTGACTGTCATTTTTTAAACCTTAAATACAGAACAGAAAAGTACTTTGTACATCTATTTCATCAGACAGGTGTGTAGGAGAGGGATGAGTAGGTCAAAAGTTGCAAACCAAATCCTGCACACTGTCTAACTTGCAAAGAGACATATTAGACATATTATTGACATATTAGCGCCGTTTCAGTACTAGACCTTCATCAGGCAAATGGTTTGTGACAATGAGACGCCATCTTAAGTACGGAGTGGCTGTAAGTATGTAAATAAAATCCTCACAAGCAATAAGGCTTTAATATAAAGCATACATTTTCTATACATAGAGCTGGAAAAAGTACAACACTCTATACAGTAACAATCGTAAAAGTGCGCCAAAGAGAAAGAAAATATATACGTTTGCCGATTGGAATTTTGTGAGGCTTTGTTGTGGTTTGTTTTAGTTGTGTTAAGATGTTTTCTATGCATTTATTGATGCTGTTCAGGTAAATCTACAAATGTAACCTGCAATATTTCGGAACATATGCATTTTCAATAAATGCAGTTTAGCCTTTGGGGTTTTAAGCATTCATTATATAAAAATCTATATCCATTAAATATAAGCTTTTTGGGGCACTTTTATGATTGTTACCCTATAAAGTGTCATACTTCTTTTCAGCTCCATGCACAGACCAAATCACCGTGACACATAAATCACTTTAAATGCACACAAATTGCAGGTGATTTGATTTGGGGAGATATGTGAAATTAGTAAACTTGTTTATTTCTGTAACTGTAACGGTCAAAGATATATAGTTAACCCTCTGAGGATGAAAGACACACCAGCGCATCCTAGTGATGTTTGACAAAACCCCAACTCATAATGCGATATTACTAAATTTCATTTCAGACATTTATTTACTATTTTAATCATATATAACCTAAGACTGGTAAATTGATTTCAAGCAATGAAACAATTTGTACAACACATCATAAGTTAAGGTTTGTTTTCAAAAGAGATTTGAGGAACTTTCAAAAAGCAAACAAAAACATTTCAGCTTAAGAGCCGAATTATCTCTTTACACATTGCTCTAGAAAAAATTTGGGCGTCACTATACTAAACTGTTAAACTGTGTGTACAGGACACAGGAGTTGTTTTTTTTCCCCCAGAGATTATTGTATACAAACATTGTGATTGGTTCTACAGTAAATTTATGCTATATATTCCTACCTGATGTGGGGAATTTGGGTGCAATCTTACAGCCACTCCGTACTTAAGATGTTTTCTCAGTGTCACAAACCATTTGCCTGATGGTCTAGTACTGAAACGTCGTTAATAGATCTATCTTTGGAAGTTACAGTAGACAGTGTGTAGGATTTGGGTTCAATCTTATGGACAGAAAATACATTTGATCAAGTCTAGGGTTTAACATCGTCTCAAATAAATAATGCTTCCATCAAAATAATTTACTCTTGACTGACTCACTAATATGTTACTTCTGATTGGCTGAGCTGACTAAAGGGTGTTGACTCGCATAGCCAAAATGCCATCTGTAGGAGGAACAAGCCACAGTACAATAGCTGAAAAACAGAAGTAGTGACAAGTTACATCTCTTTGTAATAAAGAATGTGCACATGTACAATGTGTCAGCGCTTTTGTAGTCTTTTTCCACGACGTTCCACTTCCAGGATTGCTCCGGTGCCGCAAGAAATTCCGCCAGATGCATGTCTTTTCGGCCAGATGTCCGTTTCCTTCCGCTTTCTTTGTGTTGGACTTTTAAACTCCAGTGGATTTATGAGGACTATGGTTAACTGCTCCTCAGATCTCTGCAGGGTAAATCCAAACAGCTAGCTAGTCTATCTGTCCAATCTGAGTTTTCCGTTGCACAACTAAAACATCTTTTGAACGTACACGTTCCACCAAAACAAGTTCCTTCCCGAGGCATTTTTGCAGTGGCTCCGTGCAGAGCTTAGCACTGCCCATGACAATTGTGATTGGTTTAAAGAAATGGCAATGAACCAGAACATGTTTTTTTCCCATCCCGGAATGCTGTTTGGACTAGCCAGACCCTCCTCCACAGCGCTTTAGAGGATGGTCTGGCAAAGCGGGGTAGAACTTTTGTGCCACATATACTGTATTACAAGCAATTCACTCTCATTACATGACATCTTTTTCTCATAATGAGTTGAAACAATGTTTTAACACCACAAGATTATGCCCCAAAAGGTGAAGAATGCCGACACTGATTTACATCCTGCATGGAGACACCTGTCAAGACACATCCGGCAAATAAATGTTACTGTGACACACTATGAAAGCACTTAACGAAACAAAGTGTTATTTTGACAAGAAAACATCCAGCCCAGCCTATTTAATCAAACCCCAAACCCTCAGAAGCCTAATAAATGTCCCTGCCAAGTTTCATGAATGGGGGATCAATTATAATTGATTTCACAGTCTGATACATTTATTAAATTGACATCCATTTATTCACATGCTTACCTGTTTTGCCATCAGCCCCGGCTTGCAGTCACTAGGAGAATGAGCTTACTACCTCATACTTCATTCAAAGTATCACTTTAAGATTTTTTGGTAAACTGAAATAATTGCTACACTGCCAAGGCAGATTCAATACAGAGAGACCAACTCATTATTTTTCGTGCTGGTCAGTGGATAAGACGTCTCTACAAATTGTTAACTACAGGATAGGTAGTATTGAGTGTGCAACAGGCAGACAAAAAATGGAATTCCCCTTCAGAGCAGAATAAATTAGTTTCCGAGTGTAACCTCCTGTCACAATACTTGACATCCCCCGCTGATGAAACCTGCCACTCTGCAGAGCATGAGACCATTAGAGATTATCTCATCCCACCAATAACGTCGCCAACATGCTGCGACCAGCCATGAGTAGAGGCTGACTGGTAGATGATTGTTGTCTTACTTCAAAGTCAACGTCCATTGCATTTTTAAACACACATGGGGTCAAATCTAAATCAATGAATACCCGTCAATACCATGGATGTATAATAATTCTTATGAGAGTTGCTTAGTGGCGCATGACGCCATCATGGAGCCAAAAATCACCCGGATGAATTCCTCATTGTCTAGCCCATATAGCAGGTGCACTAGAGAGCTTTGCCGGCCAAGCCAGCTACTTCAGGTTTAGCGCTCCGCTAACTTGAATAGGGATTAAATGATATAATTCAACTTCTATACTTTCCAAATGTTATCGGACTGAATGGATCAAATGGATCAAATTCTGAAAGTGAAACGAGTAATTTCATGGGGGGTTGTGACGCTCAAAAAAATGTTATCCACTGATATAGAGTAAGTAGGGCCATTTTAGCTTTCAATTTCACCATTTGGCCGCTAGGTTCAATTTGCTTCAAAGCCTGGTGCACTTCCTGGGGGCCTGGTTAATTTCTTAAATGTTTGTGCACCATGACCTAGGATACTTTTCCCTCAGCCTGAAATCAACCTGCCAGCAGCTACTCTTCTCCAGTGGTGTACTTGATGATGTAGCCTACCGGATAACAACAAAGTTAAGCCCCAGTGGCATACTTCCTAAGATAAATGGTGTCCTACATCCCCTGGTCCCCCTACATTACAAACTGTACAGTGATACTGTACAGATATCACTCTGCTTAGCGTCAATTGGATAAAACCTAACACCAGATCATCAGTGGTGACACACAGAACTTTCTTCATGCTTTCTCTGAAACAGAAGCAACTCAATTGATGAAATAATGTAATTGCTGACATGTACATCAAATTAACATTCCTTGAATTATTGTGTATATGGGCACATGCTGCTGTTCTGAGACCCTGTACGCATGGATGTGCGTCTGCAGGTGTGCAAGTGTATGGATTATTTATCTTTGCCCAACCACAAGATCACTTATGGCTACACTACTGGTGAGTGGTGGTGGTTGAAGTAGATTCAAGCTCAAAGGAGCTTGAATCTACTCCAACATCCAACCAGAGAAGACAGTGAGAGTCAGACGATGAATTTTCAATGTTGGAAACTGAGTTTGAATCAGGTCTGCTGCACAACCATTGACTTCGGTTATAGATAAAAAAACAAATTGGCAGAAAGTTAATGAAGAAAAAGAAACACCTTGAAATTACAGAAATTTCAAGCTACTCCCTTTCCAATTATATCCATTAAACATTGTTATTTTAACATTTGTCGTCAGATTTATATCTGAGAATCGCCAGTAGAAACAACCATCTGCTCCCACATTTTCTCAGCTTCTATAAACTTTGATATACAACATATGAAGCAAATACAAATCAGCCACAACTACACTCCTACAGATAAGCACGCACTGCCAACGATGAAAAACTGGGTTTTCTCATTATCAAAAAAGTGAAGTAGAGCACGAACTGATGCTTCACTGATTTTCAGCTCAGTGTTTTTAGCTTGACAGTGTTCCTTTCTCCGCTCCACATGGAAAGTTGTATTTTCTTCATCTCCACATCCCCAAACAGAGTACACAAGACAAGCGTGAAACAGATGTTTATTTCTCCCAGAAATTCTCTAACCTTTGAAAAAAAGACTTGTGACTGGAAGGACTATGGTTTGAATTCAGAAGCAGATAGCAAAGTGAAATTGTCTCCCAGTTCAGGATAAGTTCTCCATAAGTGCTGCCCAGGTGCTGAAGAAAAAAGTCAATGGACCTCAAACTGCTGTTCAATGGCAGCTCACAGGTTTGTATATGTGCACATATATAGCTGCAATTTAAGATTATTCATTTATTATTGATTTATCAGCTAATTATTTTCTCGATTATTTGTTTAGATTATAAAATGTCAGAACATATAAACTATCCATTTAAGTCCAGGGTAACAAGGTTGAAATCTCTTGTTTTCTCACCATCAGTCAAAAAACAAAAAAATATTCAATTTACAATAATATTATGAAGTCAAAGCAGGAAATCGTCATATTTGAGAAACAGCTATTTTTTTGGCATTTCTGCTTGAATTCAACTAATCATTGCAGCTCTATGTGCATCTAAATATAACGGAGTTAAATCCTTATTGATAATAAATGTGATTCAATAAAATAAACAATTCCTCCCCTAAATGACAAGATAGTTAGTCAGGGTGTTCCAAAATTATTCATACGAGCATTTTGTTGAGTTGGCACCCCAATCAGTAAAACAAAGACACACCAAATTAGTTGTTCGGAAAAAGATTGTGGTCATGGCCAAGAAATTATGGTAAGGCACACCAAAAACACTTGGTTAAGATCAGGGTAAGATTTTCATGGAAAAGAAACCACCACTGAGCATTGGTAGGAGACAGGGCATCCAACCACCTACCAAAAGCTCCTCGCTTGTTGGCAATCCACACCAGCAGTATTTTTTAAGGTATTCAGCAGAATAAAAAAAATAAAAAAAGCTTTTTACATGTACAATTGTATCAATCTACATTGACTCCAAGAGAAGAGCCTGTGGCGCTTTTTCTCACTGACAGCCGACCCTCATTAACCGATCTTTAAAGCTATGGTGCATAGTTTCTGTCGCCCACCGTGAACATTTTAAGTAATGACAACAACACTGTGGGCGCATTCACATGATGCAAGCCTTTGCGCACTACCCCCACCCCTCCTCCACACAGTCGCTAGTGGCATTTAACCTGTCAAATCAAGCAGGCAATGGAGTTTAAGTTCACCCGTCTGGGAGGCTTGTACTGTACTTCCCGCGTTCTGCCAACTTGTTCCAATGGCGCATAGTATTGAATAAGTCAAATTTCTTATTGTTGGTTAATCATTAACATCCCTATGTGACATGCTTGATTATGGAAAAGATCATAATGACAGTTATATATATATATATATATATATATATATATATATATATATATATATATATATATATATATATTATATAATATTGAAGTCACGATTATTTAACACGATAACTCATTGACTTTTGAAAAGATGTGACATTTATTGAACTTAAAAAACAGTTAAACAGTTACACAAATCAACAGTGAAAACACCTAGAACTGTGAAATTTACCTTAGGTAACACTTTTTATCTTAAATCTTTTTTTTTCCCGTTCAGAACACAAGACAAAATAAGAGTTTACTTGCAAAATGTAATGTGTAAAATATTTGTTTTTTGTTTTATGTGATCGTTAGGAGCCGAAATTGAAATAGCGACCAAAATTCTATTAATTGCACAGCCCTACTCTGCATATCAACCAATTCGATGTATCGATGTAAGTGCAATATAGGAAGCCATTCAAATCACAAAACTCCTACTTTCTTTATATTATAAACCTATCATTGTGTTTACTACATCTTTCAGTTTGTTTCTTATATACTTCTCTTTGAGCTTATTAGGTTTTGAGGCCAGTGACGTTCAAAATAGAGTGATGTGGATTGAATGGATAGATGCTTCAATAGCGCTTTCATGGCAATGATGTCTTACGTTGAGTCAGAATTGTGGGTAAGACCTTTCAGATTTGGGCAATGACTGTCTTTACTTTTTATTACCCACAAGCTTTCCCTAACCTTAATTCATTCCATAGTTACCATGAAGATATTGTAAAAACATGGCACTGGATGTTAAAAAACACATCGTCATTTAACATAATCGAGGAATGTCCAATATCAATGTTATCTTATGTTATCTTATGTGCTGATAAAGATAAATAGTTAAATACAATAGTTTTTAGGTGAGTATAGTCTCAAATTAAGTAAACAGGACATGTACCTTGCTAAAAAGCAACCTGATCTCACAGAATTCTGTGAAATGAACACGGCCCCTTAACTCAAAATCTGTGGCACTTTCACGGAATCGTCGAAAATTCCGTGATGGGCCAACGGAAGAATTCCGTGAAATGAACACGGCCCCGAAAATTCCGTGATGGGCCCACAGAAGAATTCCGTGAAATGACCATGGCCCCTTAAGTTAAGGAAAAGGTTGCGGGTGGGCTTACATGACACATGGGACAACGGGACGGTTGGGTTTAGGAAAAGAAGAACAGGACGGTTGGGTTTAGGAAAAGAAGAACGGGACGGTTGGGTTTAGTAAAAGAAGAACAGGACGGTTGGATTTAGGAAACGTGACACGCAGGACACAATCCCCAGTCTCCTGGGTGAAAGTCCTGTGTTGTTTGACCCATCCACCACCGCAACCAACCTCCCTATGCGGATTTTCGGCCTTTCATACTACTCGCTACTGTAGTCGCTCTTAATGCTACATCATCTTCTCATTGACTTTACATTGGCATTGTTTCCCGTGGTGGCCACAAGGAATTTTCACACATTCTGTGCCACCACCATGTAATGCGGGTTTAACAGTTTGTGATCATTTCACGGAATTCGGTGAGACCAGGCTGCTAAAAAGGGAGTACATTGCTGTTTTTTTGTTGTAAAATGTATAAATTAGTGCCGATGTAACAGTTCAAATGAAAACACCAGCAGAGACTGAGTTTATAAAATCAGTGGGCTTTGTCTCATAGGTCTGGCCTGAGCCATTTATGAACCTCTCACTCCTGGAAGGTTAATGGTGTGGGAAGTTGCACTCCTCTATTGATTAATAACAGCTGGACCGAGGTCAGTGCCTTCAACCTTTAGCTGGAACTATAGCTCATAACAAACCACTGTATTTACATTGGAGCTGTGAGTGGGCGGACAGCTCCAGAAAGCCACATGAAAAACACTGCTGCCTCCAGATATAAATGTGATGAGTCACCAAAGAAAGAGACCATTACATTTCTCATATATGTTTTTCCTTGTTATTTATATTAAAATCTTGTTGAGCTCTCAATTTTCACAACTAAATCTAAGAATAATCTAAGAGTGATAAGCCCTTGGAATAGTTGAATGCTAGAAGAAAACAAAAATAATAATCAAAGGCAACTTTAGCCAGACAAGGATGAAATGAAGGCTTGATGTTGATATTGCTGAAGGCATAAGAGAAGCATCATGTTTTATTCAGTCTCCATGCATGAACCTCACAGACTAAATCCCTTGAAGTGACCAGCAGCAGGCCTGGAAAGCTCTGTCTTTGGGCTCCATCCTTTGGTCATAATGTATAACTGCAACAACAGATATGCCTGTTGGGGTTTTGTATGGTAACGAGCAGCTTGGGTGATGAACAGCAGAGTAAATATCATCTGTTTTAATGGTTGCTACTTTTTCATGTTTTGTATTTCTTGTGAGCATTTTGGCATTTTCATAGATACAGTAATGTGGCAATACATCTTTGTAATAACAAGTTTCTTCAAAACAAATTCCAGACTCTTATACAGCCATGCTTAGTCCTTCAGACAATCCAGACTGACACATTAACCAACCATTTTTGCACCCGGTGAAGTGGCTGACAAGAAGTCATCTACAAACCATACAATATTGCGGCCGATTAGATCTCACATATCACTCCAAGGGACTTTTCATTTTCCAAATGAGTTATTCCGCCTGCACAAATGATGTAGCCGCATGACATCAAGTGTTAAATAAGCTTCGGACCAAGGCTATCCATTCTACTTTGTGTCTGCACTGTAATGTCTACTCCACCATAAAAATCATATTTTCTATCCAATGCAGGTACTGTAAACGATCTCCAGGGATATTCATGTGCTCATTTAACTTTCTAATAGAGGACTTTAAAGACATGCAGATGGATCCTCACAACGACCAGATAGGCTTTTTCAAGTGCATCCTGGCATGAGAACAGTTGACTCTAAAAAATGCATGAGAAATGTGATGGTAGGTGGATGCTGGCTTTCCAGGAAAAATGCAAGTAGGACAGCATTTTATATTTATCTTTTACTGCTGTTGCAAGTATGATGTACCCGTTTTGGATAATAATTGCTGTTAAATTATTTGTTTTTGGTTATTCTTTGACGCCGATCTGTCATGCAAAAGAGACAGATTTATCAGCATTATTGCTGAATCCATGCAAAAACTCATGGACTGACAGAATACTCAATTGGGCTATAGCTGACACTGTTCATTTCAGTGTGTTTCAAGCTCTGCACCAGCAAATGTTATTCTTTCTACCAAAGATAACCCGAACCAAATTGTCAGCTAGTCCTTGGTACACAGGGGAAGACTCTTACTTATGCGTATACACCCAGACAAAGCTGTCAGATGAGCAGAGGAATAACATTGATTGAATAGCAGTATGTGTGTGCACTGTCAATGTGGTGTGAAAAGGATAATGCCTGCATCATACAGGCATCCATAATTTCAATAGCAAAATATAAATAGGATGAAGCTGCTATTCTCACTCTAGTTCATAAAATACAACAGATAACCCACCATAAATATATATTGAGAATAGTACAACAGAAAAATTAAGATGAAGCATCCTTGTTGCCAAATGTAGAGACTGAAAATGAATGTGTACATTATTTGTTCATCTATCATTTTTTCCTATTTTCATGGACAAATTGTAATGATATTCCTCTTTGAGACACTGCCTCTAACTATGACATAATGTATAATCCCCTGCAGGTTCCACACACAGGTGCATCATCTGGAATCAATGTTAACTTATATAGGGTAAGTGTTGCTACTGAGCTCAACACACTCCTCTGTGTTGAGGAGGCTAAAGCTAAGCGCTCTGGGTATTGTCTTCCTCACTGATTTGAGCAGGGCAGTGACTTTTGGAGAAAGAAATTGTGGCATATCTCTGGTCCCCAGTGGATGAATTTACAGCTTTGAGCTACAATGGCTTCATAGAGGGCCAGTATTAGTTTGACCTGAATGTCATGCCTCAGAAGTGCAGTCCCTTTTCATGCAGCAGCAGAGTGTAATGCAAGCAGTTGCCGCATTATTGCACTAAAAGGAAAGTAGTCAAAAGCTTCCCCAACTGGAGGATTTTCCACAATGGTGTTGGCAGTAAAAGATCGTGAAGTGGCTCCATGACTCAGCCATGCTGTTTTTCTTAAGAAACAGTTTGGCCTTGTTTGCCTGGAAATGAAAACAAATATAATAATACAAAACTAACATTTGTATGATGATCTGTCATCTATAAGTATATATGAGAGAGACTCATTTATACAAAATGTTTTTTTATATCAATATATTACCAATCTAATCTTTAACATCAACAGAAGATATTTGTCTAACATTGTCTGTTTTTGTCAGTCAATTACAGTCATTTGGGAATGAGCAGCTTCCACTTGTGTTTTAATTTTCAGAGGTGGTGACTTGGCCCTTTTACATTCAGATTATAGATTGCACCTTTGGTGCTTTGATTGTTAGTAACAACACAGCTTCAGGTTTACAAGACCACACTCCCCCTCCCTTTCCCACACAAAACAGAAACACACACACTAGAATAAACACACCCAATAAAATTTCACTCAACATCTGCAAAACATTCCCAGCAGGCTTGAAATGTGCAACCAGGGGGAATCTATAGGATTGGCTCACCTCACTATAGTTTAAAGTTTGCATGTTTTGTTTTCTATCAGCCAGGGAGAGGTGGCACAACACCTCTAACAAAGCTGCCTGCTCTACTTAAATTCCTCTGTTTTTACCTAAGTAAACCATAAATCATCCGTGGTTCGTTATGACAGTTCCGGCTACGCTCCACAACATTACTTTGGGAAAGCATTACAGTTACATCTCCAGATATCCCAAATGGTAAAATTGCAGCAATCAACCGTTTTTTTTTGTTTCTCCTCAGTGACTAGGTTGATGCAATCAAGGTTTTAATCATGGTTGGATCGAAGAGTGAGTGTGTGTAAGTGTGCATGCTGAAGCCACTTTAAATTCTTGTTGTCAAATCTCAAAATTCTCAGAATGCTCTTCAGACACAACTCATTTAGATTTTGTCTCGTTCTACACATTGTTATGTCAGTCAGTTTCCGTGTGTTTTTAGGCACATACTGAATTGGTCTTGATTGTTTAAAAGTGAGTGTGACCTATATAACCATCTAAAGGCTGGTAGACTGAACTTCTGTTGTCAAGTTAGAATCTAACATGTGCCTTGTATAAGAACTTGCACTATATACTGGATGTTTGTCTATTTGCACAGTTTCCCACTTTGTAATGCAACAATTTCCCTCAGGATAAAGTGTTATCTTATCTTGAAATGCATGTGTTCCTAATGTAAAGTCAGCCTTCAGATGTCCAAGTGTTGAAATCAACATTCAAACACACTATTATTAATTACTACTAATATTTCTTTTTTGACCAATTTGCAGCAAACATCTCTGTATCAGTGCATCCCACCATTCTCAACAACTGCAAACCAGATAATAAATACATAACAGTGAGCCAATGAATTTAACACTGCCTATTAAATAATAAATACAACTTTTGACCATTTTAAGCATTTTTCACAAAATCAAAAATCAGTAATCTCAGTGACACACTGACTGTAGAGAGCTACAGCAGGCTCCTGCCCACCATTAATTTTCTGTTTGGGCTAGCAACAAAATATAAATGACTGTTTTTTTCCTGCACAAAGAGTTTCTTCAATGGCTGTTTGATAATCAATCGCACCTGGGACCTGTCATTTCATTGTAAATACATTTAAAAACCATTCCATTATTTTATTTATGACTAAAAACTACAGTCATATGCAGTGCCTGAACGTAGCTGTTTGAACTGCAACAACAATACAAGTTAGAAGTAAACTGCACTGAACTATATGACGCTGGATCCCACCACATGTAACAATGTCTCCCCCAACAGGATACTGGGAGAGACATCAGTGGAGCCTAACTGCCTTGCCACATTCAGCCTGGCTGAACCATAAACCAAACAATGCAATTCTACATTCCTTCACAGGGGATGCCATACAACTTGTCTACAAATTCACAAAAAGTCATAAATAAATAATATTAGGGCTGTTCAAATAACCAAATGTTGATCATGATTTTCAATTTCAATCACAAAATCAAGTTGTTATCGAGAAAAACTATTATTTTGCACATCACATTTTGCAAGTGAACTCTTATTTTGTCTTGTGTTTGTAGTGGAAAGTTTTTATCTGTCATGTTGATGTGTGATCTTTCTTTTATATGTTATCAGACAATCTTCATTGTTCAAACGGGAAAAGTATTGGTGGAAATTTTACTGTTCAAGGTGTTTTTACTGATTTGTTTAACTGTTTCACTGATTTTTTAAGTTCAATAAATGCAACATCTTTCTAAAAGTCAATGAGTAATCGTGATAAATGATCGTGATTTCACGAGCAGCCCTACATAATATACAATACATACTGCAGCCAAGGTTTTGGGGCAAAACTGGAGGAAGTGGATATGACATATTTCAGCACACAATAAACAATTCCCCCTAGATATCCATTGCTTCACATTGCTATTCAGTGTTTTGTACAATCTACGGATGAAAATATGATGACCAACCAATATTAGATGTAGGCCTACATATAGCCATCCCGATGAACCGCTAACATTTCCCTTGCATGTATGGCGACAAGAAAAGACAAGAAGTAGTATGTAGGCCTAGTTATTGTGCTGCAGCACAGAGGGTGTTGCTAAAGATTTCCCATCAAAAGGAGCACATTGTTGATTTGCTTAACCTCTGGCACCTCTGCGGTTATTCCCTGTCTCTCCACAAAGCGGATTATTTTGTTTTAATCCAGCTCAGAGTGCCCCCGCACAGCACATGGTTGTCCTTCGTCATCATAACAGGCCAGGTGTCGACACACGGGCCCCTGTTTACCTCCATAGGGCAGAGGGATTAGGAGCACAAGCTTTGATGTCAGATTCACAGACAGAAGTGGAGCAAAGCTAAAGCCTCTAAGGTTTTTTTTTATGATATCCAAGTCCATTTCTTTACCCGATGTTACGAAGCAACGGGAGAGCCAGGATAGAGGAGAAGAAAAGGAAAATGTGGAAAACTATTTGCCAAGGCCTTTTTATCTGATAGTATAATGGTTATTCATTTCATAATTGTATTTATTTAGATTATGTTGCTCATTTGAACTTTAGGGATACAAAAATTATCTTTGGTGTGTTTACAAAAGTCCATCAAGAGATTTTAGCCCCTAAAGAAATATCCACTGTGTCTGCTAAACAGCTAATGAGTAATAATGCTGTCTCATTCACTATTAGCACTTCAGTACATGTTGTTCTATTATTTAAACTGTGCTGTTGCAGTCAGATTTAATCTATCTACTGTCTTTGTAATTGCTTAGAGGAAATACAAAGGATGGGTTCATTAATATATGTTGGTGTTAGGTGTTAAAGCAGTACTACCACTGAGGGTCAGTTTTTTTTTAAAATGTTCTGTTAATTTCCCTCTTGGCTGAGGCGAAAGCAACTCCATTCTCTCAGCTCTTGGTTTTGGAGTTCTTGGAGTCTGTAAACACTGCCAATGTGTTTCCCTATTGACATAATCACGTTGAGTGGTGCTGATGCAGTGACATTTGCAGTAATAGGAGACTGATAATCCTTACACAATTGCTTCTCCACTTTTGCACTATAGGGGAGGCCATGGGGGACACACTGTGCTTCTGCAGAAAATCTGCTGCTTACAGAGTGACCGTGAACATGATAGCCTAGCCCTCACTCTTTAACTCTTATACCCAATGAAAAATGGGAGTCCTGCAGGATCAAACTGTCCGTGCTGACTCGGTGAATGGGGAGCCGGAGAGACCAAGCAGAAATAAAATTAGCAAGAACTCTCTCAAGTGGTAAAAAGAAAACCTATCTCTCTGCCCAGCAATCTAGAAGCTCTTTTTTTTTAATCCTCTTGGATTTTTATCATTCAGGCAAATAACTATACTGTCTAAGGTTTTTAATTGCCTTTTTAGAACCTTTGCGGTAATTTGTCCGGATCAGATCATCTTCTTACAGCTTAATTAAGCCGTAGAAATAACATTTTACAAAAATACAACTTAGGGCCATTTTTTAAAGGGGTAATAGAAGGCAAAACCGATTTTACCTTATCATAGTTGAATAACAACAGTTTAGTGGGTAAATAGGACATACATAGAACCTCAAAATCCCATTGACACCCCTTTCCTCTGCAAATCTCACAATTTGAAATTGCCTCTGAAAACGGGCGAATCTCAACTAACCACCGAGTTGGCGTCAACTTGGTGGCTCCTCCTTATTTGGCTCTAGTCTCTATCTTTGTCAAACCCAAACATTTACATACAGTAAATGGCCACACTACTGATCTGAGATCAGGTAATCTTCTGAATAGGTCGCGCAGATCTCAGAAATTGTATACATTGTTCATCTGCTATTTTACCACTAAATTCACTTCTGAGACTTTTTTATGCGAGAAATCAACTATGTAGAGGTTAAATATGGGCCGTTTTACGAAAATTGATGGCTAATTGCAAATTGTGTCCAACTGTGTATCGGAGTTGCCTGTGGTTAATGGACTACCAAACGTGTGTGAGTGAGAGCGCAGTCAGTGAGCTTGTTACGCCCGCAATCTCTTACCACAGGTTCCAGTTAATCTTATAATGGATATGTGTGTTGAGTTATTTAAACAAACAATTGGGGAAATAAACGCCTCTTGTCCACGAGTCTCATTGATAGAGCCTGCGGCTGGATGGAGTTCTATCAATGAGAGCTAGCTAGCCTCCTCTTAGACCTCTGAAATTCACAAAAATGCATTAAATTGAAATCGGACACCATTGCTAGCTTTATAAGACCTTGGGGTAGATGTTATATAAGTGGCGTGACGAAATTCAAACTGTAAATATACTCTAGTTATGCCGAAAGTGAAGCTAACTAGCCGCAATCTGTACACATATGATTGAAGGGACAGTAGCAGCTAACGAAACCCCTAATTTTCACAAAAATGCATTAAATTAAAATTGGAGACCATTGCTAGCTTTATAAGACCTTGGGGTAGATGTTATATAAGTGGCGTGACAAAATTCAAGCTGTAAATATACTCTAGTTATGCCGGCAGCTGACAGCCGGCCAGCGGAGCCCCGAGCCCCGGTAGTCCAGTTACCGATGAAACTGTGACTTTCACTGGGTATGGAGGTTGCCGCTTTCTCGTCAGACTGTGTGGAGCTCCTAAAGTCCGAATTTTTAAAGTTACCAAATTTGCAATTAGCCATCAATTTTCGTAAAACCCATATTGCCCATATTTCAGCTTTATATAAATAACCTGATACCTGATAACAGGATAAGCCTTGGACGCTTGCCATGATCATATTGGCTGGAAATTACTCTTTATAAAAGCAGTCAGACACTATAGGCACGTGTGCAGAGGAAATATAGCGGCAGTGTGAGTGTTTGAGGAAGTCAGACCTGCAAGAATGACTAGATTTGCCTTCAAATAACTTGTAAATCATCTCATTGTTTCGCTACGAATGCAATTTATACTTGCACACCGACGCTTTGTATAAACAACATCCTCAATCCATCATGGAGCAATCATTTACCAACAAGTTTATAGTGGACACTATACAACAACTGAAAGCTGAAATGTTATCACACTTTGACGCAAAAATGGACAATATTCAGTCAAGTTTAACATCGATTCATGGCTCTCTAACAACTCTAGGCAACCATGTAGCAGAGCTTGAACATAGGGTCAGCTCCAATGAGGACAATTTATCCGACATACAAAAACGCTTGAAGTCACTTGAGGGTGAAAACTTACATTTGCGAGATAAACTGGATGATGCTGAAAACCGAAGCAGGGACTACAATCTTCACTTCATTCATGTGCCTGAAAAAGCTGAGGGTAAAAACATCCATGGATTCATCGGTGGCCTAATCCAGCAGCTTTTAGGTGAGGAGAATTTTCTGGTACCTCCAGCTCTAGAGCAGGTTCACCGCTCCCCTATGCAACAGTCACAGAACCAGAAGAATTCTGCTCCGAGGCCTATCCTGGTGAAACTACTCAGTCTTCAGTTTAAAATCCTACAACTTGCCCGTGAAAAAGAAGAACTTAAGTACAATGACAAACGTGTCCATATCTTCCCAGATTTCAGTACCAGTCTTCTCCAAAAGCGTCGGGAGTTTGATGATATCAAAAAGAAACTCTGTGAACTGGACATTAAATACTCCTTACACTATCCTGCTATGCTCAAAATTACCTCTGATGGTAAATCGGTGCTGTGCAAAACCTCAGTGGGAGCTGAAAAGTTTCTTCAGGAATTACAACCTGAACGATGGACTGCTCCTGTCCTGTTTAAGGTAGTCTATTGATTGGTTGTTGCTGATGTTTGTTTGTTTGCAGTAGCGTAATCTGGATGTATTTGCTTACCTCGTGAAGGTTTACATGATATGGAAATGATTTATAATTTCCTCCCAGACCAGAATATTGATTTTTTTCTCTTATTCTCTTTAGCCTATAGGGCTGGCTATATATAAAAAATAAAAATGAATTCAGTGGCTGAAAAACATTATTTGGTTGTTTTTTTTAATTTGCATATGCAGCTTCTCACTGAATTCTATTACTACTAGGCTATTTATTTTATTTTATTTTATTTTTTTTCATTTTGCTACAGCCTATGGGCTGTCTCATAATGAGGTCTGTACATAGTGAAACATTTAGGATATGTATAACGCATTCCCAATTAATATGTTTGTGGCCTGAGCCTGCACTCTTGTTTGTTTTCTATTTTTTTCTTTGTTTCTTGCTTTAAATTAATTCTAGGCTATGCCTTGGTTTGACCAGTTTCTGTATTCTTGTGTGTGATCGTGGTGTGCGTATGTGTGTGTTTGTGTATGTGTGTAAATGTTTGTAAATATTTGTGTGATATGCTCTCCCGTCCCCTTCACCCTTTTCTACCCAACCCTCCTATCTATTCATTTCTGAAGAATCAGTATAGGTAAAGGTTTATTTGTTATACATTTGAATATTAGGAGTTTGACACACAAAATCGACGAGCCAGGCTTTCTTACAATAAACCTAGCGTTATCACACTCTCTGAAACATGGCTGAATAGTGATATATCTGATGCAGATGTTAAACTTGATGGTTATACTCTGTATAGCGCAGACAGGTGTACTCATGGTGGGGGAGTAGCCACCTATATCGCTTCTCATTTATCTTCTGAACTCATTATGCCAAAGGAGAGAGCTGTATATTTTGAATGCTTATTTGTTAATATTGCTTTTCATGAAAACAAGCAGATAATTATAGGTAACATCTATAGACCTCCTAATTCCCCTGTTGAATCGACAAATTGTATTCTTGCTACTATTAATTCTTCAGACTATGCAAATGGGTTGATTTTATTGGGTGATTTCAATCACAATTGGCTTGATCGCTCATCTTTTCATGAGAAAAACTTATTTAATGGTCTAAACTTTACTCAACTCATTACTGATCCGACTAGGGTGACTAATAAGTCTAAGTCTCTTCTGGACTGGATCTTGGTTACCCATCCAAATAGAATATCTCAATCTGGGGTATTATCTGACTGTTTTAGTGATCACTCAATTGTTTTTTTGTGTTTGGAAAATAAAACTACCCCGTCTGCCATCTAAAGTAATTAGGATAAGACAGTGTAAAAAACTAAACACAGATGCTTTCATCCAAGATTTAATAAGCATTAACTGGTCTAGATTTCAAATGATCCCTTATGTTGAAGTCGCCTGGAACTTCTTTCTGTCAGAGGTTCTTAAAGTTATAGATTGGCATGCACCTTGGACATCTGTTAAGGTCAAGGGGAGTCATTTACCTTGGATTAACGGTTATTTAATACATTTATTTAAACAACAAGATAAAGCCTGGGTCAGATACCACATGACAAAGGACGCTGCTGATTGGTCTGAATTTTAAGAAATCAAGAAACGATTGTACTATCAAAACAAGGAATGCAAAATCAAATTATTATAAGTATTCTTTATCAGATGACATTCTTGAGCAATTCTGGAAGAAACTTAATTCTTTAATTAACAAAACCAATAAAAGTCAATTTCCATAATTAGTAATGTAGCTAAAATATTTGAAAAGCTTATTTTTAGGCAACTGTCTAAATATATTAATGACTTCTCCCTCTTGACTCCAAATCAATCTGGATTTAGACCTAATCATTCTACAACAACAGCCCTTACAATATTTACCAATGATATTTTTTCTGCACAAGATAACAACAGGTCTACTGGTGCAATTTTTATTGACTTCACTAAGGCGTTTGACATGGTCAATCATTATATTCTTCTTGATAAACTATATGCTATTGGTCTTTCCAAATCAGCTGTTCTCTGGTTTAATGCATATATTCATTACAGACGTCAAAGCGTGTCTCTTAATGCTGCTCTCTCCCAGCCTAGTATAATTGAAATGGGTCCTCAAGGTTCTTCCCTAGGGCCCCTTTTATTTTCCATTTTTATAAATGATATACCACAAATATGTTTAGACTGTCAGATCCATCTATATGCAGATTACACTGTTATGTATACATCTCAACATGACATATATGAGATTCAAACCTCACTTCAATCTGATTTCAATCGTATTCAAACATGGTTCTCTTCTAATCTGCTCCTACTGAATAAAAAGAAGTGCTATAGCATGCTTTTTGCAACTAGATCTGCACACCATAAGCAAAATATCTCTCTTGAGGTTAATTCCTGGATGGTAAACCTCTAGAGAATGTTGAGGAGTTTAAATATCTTGGCCTCTGGCTCGATTCCCGACTTACCTTCAGACCTCATATTGACTCCATTGTGAAAAAAATAAACTGTAGCTTAAGAATGTTATACCGCTCAATTACTCAATTGTTTTACAGAACAGATTAGATTAAAAATTATTAATCAACTATTATTGCCTATAATTGATTATGCAGATGTTGGTTATCAGAACACAGCTGAACCCATCACTGTCAAATATATCAGTCATTGAATCTTCTTTCACTAAATGCTAGACATCAGTTTCACTGGTTGCAGTTTGTTCATAAATGCATTTTTTTCAAACTACCATCCTATCTGAAACAACACTTGATTTGATATCAATCATCCTATAGTTTAAGAGCTACTGACCACCTTTTCTTCTCTGTACCACATATATTCAAAGAAACTGGGAGGAGAGCCTTTAAATTTAAAGCCCCTTCTGATTGGAATGGTTTACCTAGGTCTTTTAGATCTATCTCCTCTTTTCACCAGTTTAAGATGGCTCTTCTTAATTATTTGCATACAAGCTGCAACTGTTTTCCTCATGCTTGATATTTTTATTTATTCATCTATTTAGTTAGTTACTTTATTTTACTTGTTTATTTACTTATTTTTCACTATTATTATTATTATTATTTTAATTCTCCTTAAATTCTTTTTTTTTCATCTGTTTATGAATGACCTTAACTGTTTATTGTCTAATATTTAATGGTTTTAATGGGGAGGATATAGGTGGTTTTGGTGTGATGGAGAGCTTTGTCTTTTGTCTGTCAGTATGTATGTATGTTTGAGTAAGTTTTTCTTGAGGTCTCCTCAAGTTGTTTTGTTAACTGTTTTGTCTAATTGTGAATGTATTGTATATGTTTGCCTTTAAGGACCCCCTCGAAAACGAGATGCTACATCTATTCCTAATAAAAAGAATTTCCAATATAGTTGATTTCTCGCATAAAAAAGTCTCAGAAGTGAATGTAATAACAAAATAGCAGACAATGTATAACTTTGCAGTGTCTGAAATATGAGACCTGCTGTCTAGTCTCCAATGAATGTGTATGTGGTTCGCTTAAACCAATCAGTGCGCAGCTCATCTAAATATTCATGAGCCTATCATTTTTGGAAGAAAAGCTCTCGCTCCAAATAGGGCCATATTCACAGGGTAGTTAAGGGCCCATAAAATAGCATTCGGGCAATTTTCTGCCCAACCAATGTTACCTTAAGTAACAGTGTGGAATACCCTATATAATCATTCTATCACCACTTTAACAAACTTTGTTTTTTTAGCTGCTACATTTCAACATCAGATCCGCCTCGTCCATTTAAAGGTCCCAAAAGTCCATACCTCCATGAGCTCTGTCTTGTTCCAGATCACTGCTGACAGTAATTGGAAACAACTGAAAAAAAGCTTAGAACTGGAACCATTTTCATCTCTGACTCACTTTCACACATTTGCTATATATCTTTTTCTGAGGCAATGAGAACTATGACAAGTCACAGTGTTTCTGTGTTCAATCGTACTGTTTTGATCAATCTGCCATTCGTTACATTCAACAACAGTTCTTTTTAGAAACAGTTATTTTCCACCTCCATACCCGTGTCTGTTGCTGTGAAAATCCCTAAAGAGCCGGTGTGCTTCATTTCATCACTGTAACTTAACTCAACTCTGTTGTTGATTTTCTCCTGTTTCTGTGAACCTTTTCCATGTCCTCTCTTTTGAGTAATTAACCAGATTATGATTGTAAATCCTAATTTGTTTCTAAATACCATGCCTGATTTTAAAGCTATAGTGCGTAGTTTCCGCCCCCCATACGGAATTCTAAGTAATGACAACAAAACTGTTGGCGGGTCCACATGATACAAGCTTTCCATGACCGTGCGACATCCTCTCCTCCATGCTAGTAGCCAAGGAGGACACGGAGGTTTAAAAAAAACATGATGGACTCTTCAGAAGAGGTCATTATTTTCACTTGAGTTTCTGTGCGGGAAAATCACCGGACGACACAATCTTCTGAACATAGCAATACTGAGAAATACAAAGAGAATTTTGTGGAGCTGATAGTCTTAATTAGCTTTGTAGCAACTCATTTGGCAATGGCTTGAATGTAACGGACGTTCATTAATATCAAAAAGTTATGCACTAAAACTTTAAACCAAAGCAGGCCTGAATTAACACAGGATGGCGGACTACTGTAAAATGTGCACACAAACGTGTCCCCCGAAGAATGAAGAAAACATGTAGCCTACCACATACTGTCTTTACATGAATCTAGACATGTACTGCACAGAGTTTCTGTACATTGAAATAAAACACTGGTTTGCACCGTTTAACTGTGTATACTGTCAAAATAGTGTTGCTTACAACAGAGATTTGCCGTGTGCATCAGTTTACATCAGTAGTACCCCACTGTTTTGGTTTGTGACTATTTCAATCAAAGCAATGTCTATTTAAGATTACTCGGCACAGTATGAGATCTGTCTAACTAAAGAGTGATTTTTTCCTCCTCGGACTGTTTTATTTGAATATTTTTTTTAATCCAAACAGATAGAGTTATTTAGTATTTTGCAGGGAGACGAAAGATCAGGGAAAAAATGTTCACTGTAATAGTACAATTTTCCATATCTTTATTCAACCCTGTCCACAAAAAAAATGTGTATCATAAAAAAATATAGTAATTCCTAGAGGTGGGAATGACCAGAATTCCGACAACACAATACAATCACAATGTCATAATACGATATTATTGTGATTTTAAACATATTGTGATATATTGCAATTTATTAGCTTTTCCCCCTGAAGATTTATTGTATTTCCTAGTAAAGTATCATGGTTTGCACCATAGATCTGACTGCTTGAGTCTAATGCCACATAGACACAAGACACCATCACATACTAAATTATATGAAATGGTGAATCAATAGGTCGACGCAAGGCCTAATTGCAAAATGGCGAACTTGTTCTATGTAGAAGAAGATAAGCAGCCCACCACTATGACAACATCTTGAAGAGTGCTACTGTCCTCACAGCATCAAAAAACAGACCGTCAGAGACTAATCACACTACTGTACACCATCCAGCTACTGCACCAGAATACAAGGTACAAAGTAACCACAAAAAACATCCACCTAACAGTATAATACTGCATACAGTTAATTGAATATGTGTCTTAACTTTTGAATAACTTCTTCTGTTTGAAGTCATCAAAGTGCATCGATGTCCAGGTCAGCAGTGACAGCAGAAGGCAGGATTTGATATTATATACCGGTTAGGTAGCACTGCATATTACGGCTCGGTAATAAGATGGTAATAGTGGGGTAACAGTGAGATAATAATTAGGTAATATATAGGTAATAACATGTAATTACCAAAGTAATAACGTGGTAATACATCACAGTAATAAGATGTAATACTGGGGTAATAAGGTGATACGGTAACAGACGTATTAACATGCAATTACCAATGTAACAAGTAGGAAAGGGTTTGATAATATGAAATGAAGGCTGGGTCATGACCGAAAGAACAAGATCCAGGGTACAAGCGGCCGAAATGGGTTTCCTGAGGAGGGTAGCTGGCGTCTCCCTTAGAGATAGGGTGAGAAGCTCAGTTATCCGTGAGGAGCTCGGAGTAGAGCCGCTGCTCCTTTGCGTCGAAAGGAGCCAGTTGAGGTGGTTCGGGCATCTGGTAAGGATGCCCCCTGGGCGCCTCCCTAGGGAGGTGTTCCAGGCACGTCCAGCTGGGAGGAGGCCTCTGGGGAGACCCAGGACTAGGTGGAGGGATTATATCTCTAACCTGGCCTAGGAACGCCTCGGGATCCCCCAGTCGGAGCTGGTTAATGTGGCCCGGGAAAGGGAAGTTTAGGGTCCCCTGCTGGAGTTGCTACCCCCGCGACCCGACCCCGGATAAGCTGATGAAGATGGATGGATGGATGGATGGGTTTGATAATAACCATATGTATATCTGGGTAATGGTAATATAGTTATATTAATATTGTAATAACATGGTAATAATGGGGTAATATATGTTGATGTTTTCATAGTATTATAGGCTACTATCAGCGCATTAGATAAAACTTATTGGAATGTGAAATTGGTAATTACCATATTATAATGCTGAAATTCATCCACCCTTTATGTTACAAAGATTTTGCTTTTGTTTCAAGGTAATATTTTACAAATTATATTTTTAATCTTGTGACTTCTTACCTGGAAACACATCTGGTAGTTTCTGTGTAATAACCATGAATCAATGCTGCAAAATGCAAAACTGACTGTTTCTATTGTATTACATGGTAATATTAGAATAACAGAGGTGTAGAGATTAGCTGGAAATGCTTTTGGTAGTTTCTGTGTAACAACCATGAATCAGTGCCGCAAAATGCCAAACTGCCTGTTTCCATTGTATTACATGGTAATATTAGAATAACAGAGGTGTAGAGATTAGTTGGAAATGCTTTTGGTAGTTTCTGTGTAATAATCATGAATCAGTGCCACAAAAAGCAAAACTGCCTGTTGCTACTGTATTACATTGTAATATTAGAATAACAGAGGTGTAGAGATTACCTGGAAATGCTTTTGGTAGTTTCTGTGTAACAACCATGAATCAGTGGTGCATCATGCAAACCTGCCTGTTTCTATTTTATTACATGGTAATATTAGATTAAACAAATCATCCAAATGTGTAGAGATTTCCTGGAAATGCTTCTGGTAGTTTCTGTGTAATTTCCATGAGTCATTGCTGCAAATAGCAAAACTGCCTGTTTCTATTTTATTACATGTTATCAGAATAACAGAGGTGCAGAGATTACCTGGAAATGCTTCTGGTAGTTTCCAGGTAATCTCTGCACCTCTGTTATTCTAATATTACCATTACCATTGACACATTTCATTATAATGAAATGTGTCTTTTCCTGCATGCACGTAACCCTGTGCAATCTGACCACCATCAAGCACTGGAGAATGAGATCGTTGTACCTCAGTTTATTTGACTTAGAAAGGGTGAAACTGGGAAATAAAACAATGATCAGTTGCTTACATATTGATGAGTCACAAACATTATACAATCATAATTGTAAAAACAATATAACTACACAACACTGTAATGCAGTAGTATATACAGTAGCTGAAATAAAGGAAATACGTAATGTCTTGTTATACAGTGTACATAGTATAACCTATATTGTTTATCTAAATAAATTAAAATATACTTACATGTAGCACAACCCAAGATAACAGTGGCAAACTAGCTTAATGAAGCATACTGACATTCTAATATGAGCTATCAATCATCATCAAAAATATACAAATTGCACATCAAACTTTCTGACAATAATTAACAAAGATATCAGAACAGTATGTCAGCATCTGTTTCACATACCTAAATGCTACCAAAGGCATGGAACGTCAAAGATTGAAGTGGATTGTATGGAGAGATGATAACACGTGAGGGTGTCCTGCTCACATTCAACTTCCTAACTAAGTCCCATGGTGCAAAGGTCCTACAGTTCTTAAAGGAACACACACACACATGTGGAACAAACTACTGCCAGCAATGGGAGAAGAAAAACATTTAAGTGAACTAATGTCCTGATGGGGACAGAACAAAATGAAATAGAAACAGGTAGTTTTTTTTGCAGCACTGATTCATGGTTGTTACACAAAAACTACCAGACGTGTTTCCAGGTAAGAAGTCACAAGATTAAATATATAATTTGTAAAGTATTACCTTGAAACAAAAGGGAAATATTTGGAACATAAAGGGTGGATGGTGCATAATAATATGGATATTACCTATTTTAAATTTCAAGAAGTTTTATCTAATTTGGAAGGTATTATGCTGATAGTAGCCTATAATACTGTGAAAACATCAACATGTATTACCCCATTATTATCATGTTATTACAATATTAATATAACTATATAACCATTACCCAGATATAGTATATAGTTTGTTCCACATGCGTAAGTGTTCCTTTAAGAACTGTAGGACCTTTGCACCATGGGATTTAGTCAGGAAGTTGAATGTGAGCAGGGCATCCTCATATGTTATCATCTCTCCATACGATCCGCATCAATCTTTGCCGTTCAATGCTTTTGGTAGCATTCTCGGTATGTGAAACAGATGCTGACATGTTCTGATATCTTTGTTAATTATTGTCAGAAAGTTTGATATGCAATATGTATGTTTTTGATGATGATTTATAGCTCATATTAGACTGTCAGTATGCTTCATTAAAGGTACAATATATAACTTTTCTGCTATAAAATGTCTAAAAAAGACCATACCTATGTTATATATTTTTTTGAGTTGTGTAGTTACACTATCCCAAATGTTTCCACCAAATGGCAAACCCAGAAGAATCTGTTATTTTATTTTCAGACACGTCACGTTTCATTTAGTCGCCCATCAGTGGCATCATATAACCTTTCACTATCTAGTTACTCGTAACTTCCGTCAAAACACGGGAACCCAGATGCTACGTTCAAGAGTAATTGTAAATCATACAATGTCACAGAAAAAAATACGGGTAACACTGCTTTTTCTGCCAAAAGGCATCATTTTGCGATTAATAATGTGCCACTTTGCAACACAGTAATACAGAAGAAACCTTATTTATTGATACATATCAATATCCAGCTTAATGTTACTACAATGTATGTGCTGGTTGACAAGTAGCTAACGTTAATGCTAGCTAATGCTTGGTGGATAACATTATAGGGTTACAACATTGTTCATCAGGCTCATAAAGTTATTAGTAGTATGATTGTTTTGACCATGGATAAAAGCAGCACTGCGCTAACCCACGAATAAATTCACTAGTAACGTTAACGTTAGCCAGCTAGCACACCCCGCTCTGCCTGCCTCACTCACAAAGAGACTTCATTCGGGATGATAGCTGACAACACAGCCGGGACATGTAGCAATAGCTAGTTACCATTAGCCCCAGCTAGTGCCGGGTGCTAACGACGCTAACGCCAGTTTAATGAAGCGTCAGGAAACAGAGAATAACAGACCCAGGCATCCTAGTCACAACATCGGCCATCCATAATGTTAGCTACCGGTGTTTGTACCAAAAATCTCCTCCCTGCCAAATTTCTCCCCCCCCTTCGCGTTTAGCTGTTTTTACAGTTAGCTAGATAAATCAACCAGACAAAATGTGGGTTAAGCACCAAAACGAATAGCTAAAATTACAGAAAAGTGAATAGGGAGATCGGGCAGCTGGGAGATGTTCTCCTGCTGCTGGCAACGGCAATCGAACATCATCGCCGTCGCGGAGAGTCCCCCTGCAATCCCCACCCACACCCGTCTCTCAGCCTCGTTGAGTAGCTAGCTAGCGTTACAACAAACCCCCTCCGCCCCGTAAAATCCAAAAGGTGACATTGGCATGTGAAATATACTGTGATAGTGTGGTTTTAGCTGCTGGCTAATGATTAGCCAGCAGCTAAAACCTGCTAACGTTAGCCCTGGGTGGTATTTCAGAAAGCAGGTTTAGTGAAAACTCTGAGTTTGTTAACCCTGAGATGAGGGAAACCCTGGGTTTTCGGTTTCACCAAGCCAGTTTACCTTCCCTCTGTGTCTGTTACTATGGTAACTGATCCTGTGAACCTAACCTGGTCGGGAGCAGGTTTTCTTCAATAAACCTCGAGTTTCTCTCAGTGTCAGAGGGAGGAGACTGAGAGAAACTCAAGGTTTCTTCTCTCTCATTTCCTCATTCATTCATTCAGTCTGTTTCAGGTGCATTTTAATGCAGTTTGTTATCTGCATGAATAAAAAACTTAATAAATAAAACGTATTGTTAGGCAGATTATAAAACGTTTTTTTCTCAAACATGTCATGTCCTTATGTTGACGATCCCGTTGATGAAAAAAAGCTGTATTACTTCACAGAGAGTTTACGTCGGGAGATGATATTGAGTCCCGACTTAATGTATTTTCATTTCCACATTTGTTCACAGACCTACAGATAGGCTATGTAGATACCTTATCCGTCCTCATATCATTAACATCCACCATCGAGGACATGCTTTTTTTTGTAGTTGTTCCCTGGACACAAACCACTGAGAGCCATTAAAAAGAAATAAATGATTATAAATTATAGTTCTGTTAATGATCATGGTGCTGCTAGCCTCAGAATGGGATTAGTAGTAGCTACTTTTTCGCCTACAGGATTGCACCCAAATGAAATTATAGGTGTAATACAATTCCAGTTTTCACCAGTAATATTATAAGTTAACTGTGATTAAATATGAAATTAATCTCACTGTTAATGCTTACGCATTGACTCGAGCAGCAATTTTCTCCCACACCAACTCTCTCTCTGTTGCAGCACCAACCGCTGTCTTTCCTTTTTAACGAAATACATGTTCAAACTCGCCGTTTGTGCGCATGAGTATTTCCGCCGACCCGTTTGTTTGTGGTTGTTACCATGGTGAATCGTAGTATCATGGCTCCGTTCATACTGCCTTTTTATTGTGGTGGTGCACGCGTGTGAACATACTCGGAGTTGATTGAACCAACTCATATCAGCTGTTCTGGAACCGAAAACTCAGAGTTTCCCATCTCAGGGTAAATCAACTCAGACATCAGGGTTACACTCAGAGTTTGTTAAACCTCCTTCCTGAAATACCACCCTGGCTATTTAGCTAACTGGTCAGCTAGCTACCAATACAGATTGAATCAAGAAAAACGTAATTATGTTGGGGAAACTGCAGCTATTTTATTAGCATGACATGAATAAACATTACTAAACGTAACGTGAATAAACTTGAATGGGTAAACTCATCCGTGCACAGATGCATTCTAATCGACGATAGCGTTTAGCAATAAGAACTCCCATAATTCCACGCAACTTCCCAACGTCATCAAACATCTGTGTTTACAATCCATTGTTTTGGTTGAGAGACCCCTAGTGGCAGAAAGTTACATATTGTACGTTTAAGTTAGTTTGCCACTGTTATCTTGGGTTGTGCTACATGTAAGTATGTTTTAGTTTATTTAGATAAACAATATAGGTTATACTATGTACACTGTATAACAATACATTATGTATTTCCTTTATTTCAGCTTACATGTTAGCTACTGTATATACTACTGCATTACAGTGTTGTGTAGTTATATTGTTTTTACAATTATGATTGTATAATGTTTGTGACTCATCATATGTAAGCAACTGATCATTGTGTTTCATTTCCCAGTTTCACCCTTTCTAAGTCAAATGAACTGAGGTACGACGATTCCAGTCTCAAGTGTTTGATGGTGGAAGGTGTTTAACTGCTGGTCAGATTGTACAGGGTTACATGCATGCAGGAAAAGACACATTTCATGGTAATATTAGAATAACAGAGGTGCAGAGATTACCTGAAAACTACCAGAAGCAGTTCAAGGTAATCTCTGGACCTCTGTTATTCTAATATTACCACGTAAAAAAATACATATTACTCCATTTTTACCACGTTATTACAATATGAATATAACTATATTATCATTACCCAGATATACATATGGTTATTATCAAACCCTTTCCTACTTATTATATTGGTAATTGCATCTTATTACGTCTTTTACCTTATCACCTTATTACCCCAGTATTACATCTTATTACTGTGATGTATTACCATGTTATTACTTTGGTAATTACATGTTATTACTTGTTACCCCACAATTACCATCTTATTACCGAGCCGTAATATGCAATGCTACCTAATTTGGTTTGAGCTGGGTTTTCTCCATAACTCCAGGGTAGAAATGGACATGCTGGGCATCAATATGAACGGGAGGAGCTGTAGTATGTGAATTAGCTTTCGAATTCAACGGGGAGCCATATTTGGCCATTTGGGGCCAGCCATCAATTCGTAAAACCCATATTGCCCATATTTCAGCTTTATATAAATAACCTGATACCTGATAACAGGATAAGCCTTGGACGCTTGCCATGATCATATTGGCTGGAAATTACTCTTTATAAAAGCAGTCAGACACTATAGGCACGTGTGCAGAGGAAATATAGCTGGCAGTGTGAGTGTTTGAGGAAGTCAGACCTGCAAGAATGACTAGATTTGCCTTCAAATAACTTGTAAATCATCTCATTGTTTCGCTACGAATGCAATTTATACTTGCACACCGACGCTTTGTATAAACAACATCCTCAATCCATCATGGAGCAATCATTTACCAACAAGTTTATAGTGGACACTATACAACAACTGAAAGCTGAAATGTTATCACACTTTGACGCAAAAAATGGACAATATTCAGTCAAGTTTAACATCGATTCATGGCTCTCTAACAACTCTAGGCAACCATGTAGCAGAGCTTGAACATAGGGTCAGCTCCAATGAGGACAATTTATCCGACATACAAAAAACGCTTGAAGTCACTTGAGGGTGAAAACTTACATTTGCGAGATAAACTGGATGATGCTGAAAAACCGAAGCAGGGACTACAATCTTCACTTCATTCATGTGCCTGAAAAAGCTGAGGGTAAAAACATCCATGGATTCATCGGTGGCCTAATCCAGCAGCTTTTAGGTGAGGAGAATTTTCTGGTACCTCCAGCTCTAGAGCAGGTTCACCGCTCCCCTATGCAACAGTCACAGAACCAGAAGAATTCTGCTCCGAGGCCCTATCCTGGTGAAACTACTCAGTCTTCGGGATAAGTTTAAAATCCTACAACTTGCCCGTGAAAAAGAAGAACTTAAGTACAATGACAAACGTGTCCATATCTTCCCAGATTTCAGTACCAGTCTTCTCCAAAAGCGTCGGGAGTTTGATGATATCAAAAAGAAACTCTGTGAACTGGACATTAAATACTCCTTACACTATCCTGCTATGCTCAAAATTACCTCTGATGGTAAATCGGTGCTGTGCAAAACCTCAGTGGAGAGCTGAAAAGTTTCTTCAGGAATTACAACCTGAACGATGGACTGCTCCTGTCCTGTTTAAGGTAGTCTATTGATTGGTTGTTGCTGATGTTTGTTTGTTTGCAGTAGCGTAATCTGGATGTATTTGCTTACCTCGTGAAGGTTTACATGATATGGAAATGATTTATAATTTCCTCCCAGACCAGAATATTGAGTCTCTTATTCTCTTTAGCCTATAGGGCTGGCTATATATAAAAAAATAAAAAATGAATTCAGTGGCTGAAAAACATTATTTAGTTGTTTTTTTAATTTGCATATGCAGCTTCTCACTGAATTATATTACTACTAGGCTATTTATTTTATTTTATTTATTTTTTTTCATTTTGCTACAGCCTATGGGCTGTCTCATAATGAGGTCTGTACATAGTGAAACATTTAGGATATGTATAACGCATTCCCAATTAATATGTTTTGTGGCCTGAGCCTGCACTCTTGTTTGTTTTCTATTTTTTTCTTTGTTTCTTGCTTTTAAATTAATTCTAGGCTATGCCTTGGTTTGACCAGTTTCTGTATTCTTGTGTGTGATCGTGGTGTGCGTATGTGTGTGTTTGTGTCTGTGTGTAAATGTTTGTAAATATTTGTGTGATATGCTCTCCCGTCCCCTTCACCCTTTTCTACCCAACCCTCCTATCTATTCATTTCTGAAGAATCAGTATAGGTAAAGGTTTATTTGTTATACATTTGAATATTAGGAGTTTGACACACAAAATCGACGAGCCAGGCTTTCTTACAATAAACCTAGCGTTATCACACTCTCTGAAACATGGCTGAATAGTGATATATCTGATGCAGATGTTAAACTTGATGGTTATACTCTGTATAGAGCAGACAGGTGTACTCATGGTGGGGGAGTAGCCACCTATATCGCTTCTCATTTATCTTCTGAACTCATTATGCCAAAGGAGAGAGCTGTATATTTTTGAATGCTTATTTGTTAATATTGCTTTTCATGAAAACAAGCAGATAATTATAGGTAACATCTATAGACCTCCTAATTCCCCTGTTGAATCGACAAATTGTATTCTTGCTACTATTAATTCTTCAGACTACGCAAATGGGTTGATTTTATTGGGTGATTTCAATCACAATTGGCTTGATCGCTCATCTTTTCATGAGAAAAACTTATTTAATGGTCTAAACTTTACTCAACTCATTACTGATCCGACTAGGGTGACTAATAAGTCTAAGTCTCTTCTGGACTGGATCTTGGTTACCCATCCAAATAGAATATCTCAATCTGGGGTATTATCTGACTGTTTTAGTGATCACTCAATTGTTTTTTTGTGTTAGGAAAATAAAACTACCCCGTCTGCCATCTAAAGTAATTAGGATAAAACAGTGTAAAAAACTAAACACAGATGCTTTCATCCAAGATTTAATAAGCATTAACTGGTCTAGATTTCAAATGATCCCTTATGTTGAAGTCGCCTGGAACTTCTTTCTGTCAGAGGTTCTTAAAGTTATAGATTGGCATGCACCTTGGACATCTGTTAAGGTCAAGGGGAGTCATTTACCTTGGATTAATGGTTATTTAATACATTTATTTAAACAACAAGATAAAGCCTGGGTCAGATACCACATGACAAAGGACGCTGCTGATTGGTCTGAATATAAGAAATCAAGAAACGATTGTACTATCAAAACAAGGAATGCAAAATCAAATTATTATAAGTATTCTTTATCAGATGACATTCTTGAGCAATTCTGGAAGAAACTTAATTCTTTAATTAACAAAACCAATAAAAGTCAATTTCCATAATTAGTAATGTAGCTAAAATATTTGAAAAGCTTATTTTTAGGCAACTGTCTAAATATATTAATGACTTCTCCCTCTTGACTCCAAATCAATCTGGATTTAGACCTAATCATTCTACAACAACAGCCCTTACAATATTTACCAATGATATTTTTTCTGCACAAGATAACAACAGGTCTACTGGTGCAATTTTTATTGACTTCACTAAGGCGTTTGACATGGTCAATCATTATATTCTTCTTGATAAACTATATGCTATTGGTCTTTCCAAATCAGCTGTTCTCTGGTTTAATGCATATATTCATTACAGACGTCAAAGCGTGTCTCTTAATGCTGCTCTCTCCCAGCCTAGTATAATTGAAATGGGTCCTCAAGGTTCTTCCCTAGGGCCCCTTTTATTTTCCATTTTTATAAATGATATACCACAAATATGTTTAGACTGTCAGATCCATCTATATGCAGATTACACTGTTATGTATACATCTCAACATGACATATATGAGATTCAAACCTCACTTCAATCTGATTTCAATCGTATTCAAACATGGTTCTCTTCTAATCTGCTCCTACTGAATAAAAAGAAGTGCTATAGCATGCTTTTTGCAACTAGATCTGCACACCATAAGCAAAATATCTCTCTTGAGGTTAATTCCTGGATGGTACACCTCTAGAGAATGTTGAGGAGTTTAAATATCTTGGCCTCTGGCTTGATTCCCGACTTACCTTCAGACCTCATATTGACTCCATTGTGAAAAAAATAAACTGTAGCTTAAGAATGTTATACCGCTCAATTACTCAATTGTTTTACAGAACAGATTAGATTAAAAATTATTAATCAACTATTATTGCCTATAATTGATTATGCAGATGTTGGTTATCAGAACACAGCTGAACCCATCACTGTCAAATATATCAGTCATTGAATCTTCTTTCACTAAATGCTAGACATCAGTTTCACTGGTTGCAGTTTGTTCATAAATGCATTTTTTTCAAACTACCATCCTATCTGAAACAACACTTGATTTTGATATCAATCATCCTATAGTTTAAGAGCTACTGACCACCTTTTCTTCTCTGTACCACATATATTCAAAGAAACTGGGAGGAGAGCCTTTAAATTTAAAGCCCCTTCTGATTGGAATGGTTTACCTAGGTCTTTTAGATCTATCTCCTCTTTTCACCAGTTTAAGATGGCTCTTCTTAATTATTTGCATACAAGCTGCAACTGTTTTCCTCATGCTTGATATTTTTATTTATTCATCTATTTAGTTAGTTACTTTATTTTTACTTGTTTATTTACTTATTTTTTCACTATTATTATTATTATTATTTTAATTCTCCTTAAATTCTTTTTTTTTCATCTGTTTATATGAATGACCTTAACTGTTTATTGTCTAATATTTAATGGTTTTAATGGGGAGGATATAGGGTGGTTTTGGTGTGATGGAGAGCTTTGTCTTTTGTCTGTCAGTATGTATGTATGTTTGAGTAAGTTTTTCTTGAGGTCTCCTCAAGTTGTTTTGTTAACTGTTTTGTCTAATTGTGAATGTATTGTATATGTTTGCCTTTAAGGACCCCCTCGAAAACGAGATGCTACATCTATTCCTAATAAAAAGAATTTCCAATATAGTTGATTTCTCGCATAAAAAAAGTCTCAGAAGTGAATGTAATAACAAAATAGCAGACAATGTATAACTTTGCAGTGTCTGAAATATGAGACCTGCTGTCTAGTCTCCAATGAATGTGTATGTGGTTCGCTTAAACCAATCAGTGCGCAGCTCATCTAAATATTCATGAGCCTATCATTTTTGGAAGAAAAGCTCTCGCTCCAAATAGGGCCATATTCACAGGGTAGTTAAGGGCCCATAAAATAGCATTCGGGCAATTTTCTGCCCAACCAATGTTACCTTAAGTAACAGTGTGGAATACCCTATATAATCATTCTATCACCACTTTAACAAACTTTGTTTTTTAGCTGCTACATTTCAACATCAGATCCGCCTCGTCCATTTAAAGGTCCCAAAAGTCCATACCTCCATGAGCTCTGTCTTGTTCCAGATCACTGCTGACAGTAATTGGAAACAACTGAAAAAAGCTTAGAACTGGAACCATTTTCATCTCTGACTCACTTTCACACATTTGCTATATATCTTTTTCTGAGGCAATGAGAACTATGACAAGTCACAGTGTTTCTGTGTTCAATCGTACTGTTTTGATCAATCTGCCATTCGTTACATTCAACAACAGTTCTTTTAGAAACAGTTATTTTCCACCTCCATACCCGTGTCTGTTGCTGTGAAAATCCCTAAAGAGCCGGTGTGCTTCATTTCATCACTGTAACTTAACTCAACTCTGTTGTTGATTTTCTCCTGTTTCTGTGAACCTTTTCCATGTCCTCTCTTTTGAGTAATTAACCAGATTATGATTGTAAATCCTAATTTGTTTCTAAATACCATGCCTGATTTTAAAGCTATAGTGCGTAGTTTCCGCCCCCATACGGAATTCTAAGTAATGACAACAAAACTGTTGGCGGGTCCACATGATACAAGCTTTCCATGACCGTGCGACATCCTCTCCTCCATGCTAGTAGCCAAGGAGGACACAGAGGTTTAAAAAAACATGATGGACTCTTCAGAAGAGGTCATTAATTTCACTTGAGTTTCTGTCAAATCACCGGACGACACAATCTTCTGAACATAGCAATACTGAGAAATACAAAGAGAATTTTGTGGAGCTGATAGTCTTAATTAGCTTTGTAGCAACTCATTTGGCAATGGCTTGAATGTAACGGACGTTCATTAATATCAAAAAGTTATGCACTAAAACTTTAAACCAAAGCAGGCCTGAATTAACACAGGATGGCGGACTACTGTAAAATGTGCACACAAACGTGTCCCCCGAAGAATGAAGAAAACATGTAGCCTACCACATACTGTCTTTACATGAATCTAGACATGTACTGCACAGAGTTTCTGTACATTGAAATAAAACACTGGTTTGCACCGTTTAACTGTGTATACTGTCAAAATAGTGTTGCTTACAACAGAGATTTGCCGTGTGCATCAGTTTACATCAGTAGTACCCCACTGTTTTGGTTTGTGACTATTTCAATCAAAGCAATGTCTATTTAAGATTACTCGGCACAGTATGAGATCTGTCTAACTAAAGAGTGATTTTTTCCTCCTCGGACTGTTTTATTTGAATATTTTTTTTAATCCAAACAGATAGAGTTATTTAGTATTTTGCAGGGAGACGAAAGATCAGGGAAAAAATGTTCACTGTAATAGTACAATTTTCCATATCTTTATTCAACCCTGTCCACAAAAAAAATGTGTATCATAAAAAAATATAGTAATTCCTAGAGGTGGGAATGACCAGAATTCCGACAACACAATACAATCACAATGTCATAATACGATATTATTGTGATTTTAAACATATTGTGATATATTGCAATTTATTAGCTTTTCCCCCTGAAGATTTATTGTATTTCCTAGTAAAGTATCATGGTTTGCACCATAGATCTGACTGCTTGAGTCTAATGCCACATAGACACAAGACACCATCACATACTAAATTATATGAAATGGTGAATCAATAGGTCGACGCAAGGCCTAATTGCAAAATGGCGAACTTGTTCTATGTAGAAGAAGATAAGCAGCCCACCACTATGACAACATCTTGAAGAGTGCTACTGTCCTCACAGCATCAAAAAACAGACCGTCAGAGACTAATCACACTACTGTACACCATCCAGCTACTGCACCAGAATACAAGGTACAAAGTAACCACAAAAAAACATCCACCTAACAGTATAATACTGCATACAGTTAATTGAATATGTGTCTTAACTTTTGAATAACTTCTTCTGTTTGAAGTCATCAAAGTGCATCGATGTCCAGGTCAGCAGTGACAGCAGAAGGCAGGATTTGATATTATATACCGGTTAGGTAGCACTGCATATTACGGCTCGGTAATAAGATGGTAATAGTGGGGGTAACAGTGAGATAATAATTAGGTAATATATAGGTAATAACATGTAATTACCAAAGTAATAACGTGGTAATACATCACAGTAATAAGATGTAATACTGGGGTAATAAGGTGATACGGTAACAGACGTATTAACATGCAATTACCAATGTAACAAGTAGGAAAGGGTTTGATAATATGAAATGAAGGCTGGGTCATGACCGAAAGAACAAGATCCAGGGTACAAGCGGCCGAAATGGGTTTCCTCAGGAGGGTAGCTGGCGTCTCCCTTAGAGATAGGGTGAGAAGCTCAGTTATCCGTGAGGAGCTCGGAGTAGAGCCGCTGCTCCTTTGCGTCGAAAGGAGCCAGTTGAGGTGGTTCGGGCATCTGGTAAGGATGCCCCCTGGGACGCCTCCCTAGGGAGGTGTTCCAGGCACGTCCAGCTGGGAGGAGGCCTCTGGGGAGACCCAGGACTAGGTGGAGGGATTATATCTCTAACCTGGCCTGGGAACGCCTCGGGATCCCCCCAGTCGGAGCTGGTTAATGTGGCACGGGAAAGGGAAGTTTAGGGTCCCCTGCTGGAGCTGCTACCCCCGCGACCCGACCCCGGATAAGCTGATGAAGATGGATGGATGGATGGATGGGTTTGATAATAACCATATGTATATCTGGGTAATGGTAATATAGTTATATTAATATTGTAATAACATGGTAATAATGGGGTAATATATGTTGATGTTTTCATAGTATTATAGGCTACTATCAGCGCATTAGATAAAACTTATTGGAATTTGAAATTGGTAATTACCATATTTAATGCTTAAATTCATCCACCCTTTATGTTACAAAGATTTTGCTTTTGTTTCAAGGTAATATTTTACAAATTATATGTTTAATCTTAATCTTTAATCTTGACTTCTTACCTGGAAACACGTCTGGTAGTTTCTGTGTAATAACCATGAATCTGCTGCAAAATGCAAAACTGCCTGTTTCTATTGTATTACATGGTAATATTAGAATAACAGAGGTGTAGAGATTAGCTGGAAATGCTTTTGGTAGTTTCTGTGTAACAACCCATGAATCAGTGCCGCAAAATGCCAAACTGCCTGTTTCCATTGTATTACATGGTAATATTAGAATAACAGAGGTGTAGAGATTAGTTGGAAATGCTTTTGGTAGTTTCTGTGTAATAATCATGAATCAGTGCCACAAAAAGCAAAACTGCCTGTTGCTACTGTATTACATTGTAATATTAGAATAACAGAGGTGTAGAGATTACCTGGAAATGCTTTTGGTAGTTTCTGTGTAACAACCATGAATCAGTGGTGCATCATGCAAACCTGCCTGTTTCTATTTTTATTACATGGTAATATTAGATTAAACAAATCATCCAAATGTGTAGAGATTTACCTGGAAATGCTTCTGGTAGTTTCTGTGTAATTTCCATGAGTCATTGCTGCAAATAGCAAAACTGCCTGTTTCTATTTTATTACATGTTATCAGAATAACAGAGGTGCAGAGATTACCTGGAAATGCTTCTGGTAGTTTCCAGGTAATCTCTGCACCTCTGTTATTCTAATATTACCATTACCATTGACACATTTTCATTATAATGAAATGTGTCTTTTCCTGCATGCACGTAACCCTGTGCAATCTGACCACCATCAAGCACTGGAGAATGAGATCGTTGTACCTCAGTTTATTTGACTTAGAAAGGGTGAAACTGGGAAATGAAACACAATGATCAGTTGCTTACATATTGATGAGTCACAAACATTATACAATCATAATTGTAAAAACAATATAACTACACAACACTGTAATGCAGTAGTATATACAGTAGCTGAAATAAAGGAAATATGTAATGTCTTGTTATACAGTGTACATAGTATAACCTATATTGTTTATCTAAATAAATTAAAATATACTTACATGTAGCACAACCCAAGATAACAGTGGCAAACTAGCTTAATGAAGCATACTGACATTCTAATATGAGCTATCAATCATCATCAAAAATATACAAATTGCACATCAAACTTTCTGACAATAATTAACAAAGATATCAGAACAGTATGTCAGCATCTGTTTCACATACCTAAATGCTACCAAAGGCATGGAACGTCAAAGATTGAAGTGGATTGTATGGAGAGATGATAACACGTGAGGGTGTCCTGCTCACGTTCAACTTCCTAACTAAGTCCCATGGTGCAAAGGTCCTACAGTTCTTAAAGGAACACACACACACATGTGGAACAAACTACTGCCAGCAATGGGAGAAGAAAAACATTTAAGTGAACTAATGTCCTGATGGGGACAGAACAAAATGAAATAGAAACAGGTAGTTTTTTTTGCAGCACTGATTCATGGTTGTTACACAAAAACTACCAGACGTGTTTCCAGGTAAGAAGTCACAAGATTAAATATATAATTTGTAAAGTATTACCTTGAAACAAAAGGGAAATATTTGGAACATAAAGGGTGGATGGTGCATAATAATATGGATATTACCTATTTTAAATTTCAAGAAGTTTTATCTAATTTGGAAGGTATTATGCTGATAGTAGCCTATAATACTGTGAAAACATCAACATGTATTACCCCATTATTATCATGTTATTACAATATTAATATAACTATATAACCATTACCCAGATATAGTATATAGTTTGTTCCACATGCGTAAGTGTTCCTTTAAGAACTGTAGGACCTTTGCACCATGGGATTTAGTCAGGAAGTTGAATGTGAGCAGGGCATCCTCATATGTTATCATCTCTCCATACGATCCGCATCAATCTTTGCCGTTCAATGCTTTTGGTAGCATTCTCGGTATGTGAAACAGATGCTGACATGTTCTGATATCTTTGTTAATTATTGTCAGAAAGTTTGATATGCAATATGTATGTTTTTTGATGATGATTTATAGCTCATATTAGACTGTCAGTATGCTTCATTAAAGGTACAATATATAACTTTTCTGCTATAAAATGTCTAAAAAAAGACCATACCTATGTTATATATTTTTTTTGAGTTGTGTAGTTACACTATCCCAAATGTTTCCACCAAATGGCAAACCCAGAAGAATCTGTTATTTTATTTTCAGACACGTCACGTTTCATTTAGTCGCCCATCAGTGGCATCATATAACCTTTCACTATCTAGTTACTCGTAACTTCCGTCAAAACACGGGAACCCAGATGCTACGTTCAAGAGTAATTGTAAATCATACAATGTCACGAGAAAAAATACGGGTAACACTGCTTTTTCTGCCAAAAGGCATAATTTTGCGATTAATAATGTGCCACTTTGCAACACAGTAATACAGCAGAAACCTTATTTATTGATACATATCAATATCCAGCTTAATGTTACTACAATGTATGTGCTGGTTGACAAGTAGCTAACGTTAATGCTAGCTAATGCTTGGTGGATAACATTATAGGGTTACAACATTGTTCATCAGGCTCATAAAGTTATTAGTAGTATGATTGTTTTGACCATGGATAAAAGCAGCACTGCGCTAACCCACGAATAAATTCACTAGTAACGTTAACGTTAGCCAGCTAGCACACCCCGCTCTGCCTGCCTCACTCACAAAGAGACTTCATTCGGGATGATAGCTGACAACACAGCCGGGACATGTAGCAATAGCTAGTTACCATTAGCCCCAGCTAGTGCCGGGTGCTAACGACGCTAACGCCAGTTTAATGAAGCGTCAGGAAACAGAGAATAACAGACCCAGGCATCCTAGTCACAACATCGGCCATCCATAATGTTAGCTACCGGTGTTTGTACCAAAAATCTCCTCCCTGCCAAATTTCTCCCCCCTTCGCGTTTAGCTGTTTTTACAGTTAGCTAGATAAATCAACCAGACAAAATGTGGGTTAAGCACCAAAACGAATAGCTAAAATTACAGAAAAGTGAATAGGGAGATCGGGCAGCTGGGAGATGTTCTCCTGCTGCTGGCAACGGCAATCGAACATCATCGCCGTCGCGGAGAGTCCCCCTGCAATCCCCACCCACACCCGTCTCTCAGCCTCGTTGAGTAGCTAGCTAGCGTTACAACAAACCCCCCTCCGCCCCGTAAAATCCAAAAGGTGACATTGGCATGTGAAATATACTGTGATAGTGTGGTTTTAGCTGCTGGCTAATGATTAGCCAGCAGCTAAAACCTGCTAACGTTAGCCCTGGGTGGTATTTCAGAAAGCAGGTTTAGTGAAAACTCTGAGTTTGTTAACCCTGAGATGAGGGAAACCCTGGGTTTTCGGTTTCACCAAGCCAGTTTACCTTCCCTCTGTGTCTGTTACTATGGTAACTGATCCTGTGAACCTAACCTGGTCGGGAGCAGGTTTTCTTCAATAAACCTCGAGTTTCTCTCAGTGTCAGAGGGAGGAGACTGAGAGAAACTCAAGGTTTCTTCTCTCTCATTTCCTCATTCATTCATTCAGTCTGTTTCAGGTGCATTTTAATGCAGTTTGTTATCTGCATGAATAAAAACTTAATAAATAAAACGTATTGTTAGGCAGATTATAAAACGTTTTTTTCTCAAACATGTCATGTCCTTATGTTGACGATCCCGTTGATGAAAAAGCTGTATTACTTCACAGAGAGTTTACGTCGGGAGATGATATTGAGTCCCGACTTAATGTATTTTCATTTCCACATTTGTTCACAGACCTACAGATAGGCTATGTAGATACCTTATCCGTCCTCATATCACTAACATCCACCATCGAGGACATGCTTTTTTTGTAGTTGTTCCCTGGACACAAACCACTGAGAGCCATTAAAAAGAAATAAATGATTATAAATTATAGTTCTGTTAATGATCATGGTGCTGCTAGCCTCAGAATGGGATTAGTAGTAGCTACTTTTTCGCCTACAGGATTGCACCCAAATGAAATTATAGGTGTAATACAATTCCAGTTTTCACCAGTAATATTATAAGTTAACTGTGATTAAATATGAAATTAATCTCACTGTTAATGCTTACGCATTGACTCGAGCAGCAATTTTCTCCCACACCAACTCTCTCTCTGTTGCAGCACCAACCGCTGTCTTTCCTTTTTAACGAAATACATGTTCAAACTCACCGTTTGTGCGCATGAGTATTTCCGCCCGACCCGTTTGTTTGTGGTTGTTACCATGGTGAATCGTAGTATCATGGCTCCGTTCATACTGCCTTTTTATTGTGGTGGTGCACGCGTGTGAACATACTCGGAGTTGATTGAACCAACTCATATCAGCTGTTCTGGAACCGAAAACTCAGAGTTTCCCATCTCAGGGTAAATCAACTCAGACATCAGGGTTACACTCAGAGTTTGTTAAACCTCCTTCCTGAAATACCACCCTGGCTATTTAGCTAACTGGTCAGCTAGCTACCAATACAGATTGAATCAAGAAAAACGTAATTATGTTGGGGAAACTGCAGCTATTTTATTAGCATGACATGAATAAACATTACTAAACGTAACGTGAATAAACTTGAATGGGTAAACTCATCCGTGCACAGATGCATTCTAATCGACGATAGCGTTTAGCAATAAGAACTCCCATAATTCCACGCAACTTCCCAACGTCATCAAACATCTGTGTTTACAATCCATTGTTTTGGTTGAGAGACCCCTAGTGGCAGAAAGTTACATATTGTACGTTTAAGTTAGTTTGCCACTGTTATCTTGGGTTGTGCTACATGTAAGTATGTTTTAGTTTATTTAGATAAACAATATAGGTTATACTATGTACACTGTATAACAATACATTATGTATTTCCTTTATTTCAGCTTACATGTTAGCTACTGTATATACTACTGCATTACAGTGTTGTGTAGTTATATTGTTTTTACAATTATGATTGTATAATGTTTGTGACTCATCATATGTAAGCAACTGATCATTGTGTTTCATTTCCCAGTTTCACCCTTTCTAAGTCAAATGAACTGAGGTACGACGATTCCAGTCTCAAGTGTTTGATGGTGGAAGGTGTTTAACTGCTGGTCAGATTGTACAGGGTTACATGCATGCAGGAAAAGACACATTTCATGGTAATATTAGAATAACAGAGGTGCAGAGATTACCTGAAAACTACCAGAAGCATTTCAAGGTAATCTCTGGACCTCTGTTATTCTAATATTACCACGTAAAAAAATACATATTACTCCATTTTTACCACGTTATTACAATATGAATATAACTATATTATCATTACCCAGATATACATATGGTTATTATCAAACCCTTTCCTACTTATTATATTGGTAATTGCATCTTATTACGTCTTTTACCTTATCACCTTATTACCCCAGTATTACATCTTATTACTGTGATGTATTACCATGTTATTACTTTGGTAATTACATGTTATTACTTGTTACCCCACAATTACCATCTTATTACCGAGCCGTAATATGCAATGCTACCTAATTTGGTTTGAGCTGGGTTTTCTCCATAACTCCAGGGTAGATATGGACATGCTGGGCATCAATATGAACGGGAGGAGCTGTAGTATGTGAATTAGCTTTCGAATTCAACGGGGAGCCATATTTGGCCATTTGGGGCCAGTGCAAAGTCAGGCATTCTAGCAATAGAATTGTCAAAATCTTGATTTGTTTGAAGCTGTGTTTTCTCCATAACTACAGGGTAGATATTTACATGCTGTACATCAATGGGAAGTGTGGGAGCTGTAGTATGTGAATCAGCTTACAAATTTCAATGGGAAGCCATATTTGGGGCCATTGTAAAGTCAGGCACTTTAGCAATAAAATTGTCATAATCTTGATATGGTTGGAGCTGTGTGTTCTCCACTAACTCCAGGGTAGATATGGACATGCTAGGCATCAATGTGAACAGGAGGAGCTGTAGTATGTGAATCAGCTTTAAAATTCAACGGGGAGCCATATTTGCATGTCCACATCTATTCTGGAGTTATAGGGAGAGATCTCAACCAAATCAACAGTACTGATAATTCTATTGCTAAAGTGACTGAATTTGCACTGGCCCCAAATGGCCAAATATGGCTCCCCTGTTGAATTTTAAAGCTGATTCACATACTACAGATACTACACTTCCCATTGATGCCCAGCCTTTCCATATCTACCCTGGAGTTATGGAGAAAAACCAGCTCCAACCAAATCATGATTATTGACAATTCTATTGCTAAAGTGCCTGACTTTGCACTGGCCCCAAATGGCCAAATATGGCTCCCTTTTGAATTTTAAAGCTGATTCACATACTACAGATACTAAACTTCCCAGTGATGCACAGCATGTCCATGTCTACCCTGGAGTTATGGAGAAAACCCAGTTACAGCCAAATCAACATAATGACAATTCTATTGCTAAAGTGCCTGACTTTGCACTGGCCCCAAGTGGCCAAATATGTCTAAAATATATTCAAAATATGTACATCAATGGGAAGTGTACTATCTGTAGTATGTGAATCAGCTTTAAAATTCAACGGGGAGCCATATTTGGCTATTTGGGGCCAGTGCAAAGTCAGGCACTTTAGCAATAGAATTGTCATTCATCATGATTTGATTGGAGCTGGGTTTTCTTCATTACCGCAGGATAGATATGGACAGGCTGGGCATCAATGTGAAAAGTATGAGCTCTAATATGTGAATCAGCTTTAAAATTCAACGGGGAGCCATATTTGGCCATTTGGGGCCAGTGCAAAGTCAGGCACTTTAGCAATAGAATTGTCATTATCTTGATTTGGCTGGAGCTGGGTTTTCTCCATAACTCCAGGGTAGATATGGACATGCTGTGCATCAATGGTAAGTTTAGTATCTGTAGTATGTGAATCAGCTTTAAAATTCAAACAGGGAGCCATATTTGGCCATTTGGGGCCAGTGCAAAGTCAGGCACTTTAGCAATAGAATTGTCAAAATGTTCATTTGGTTGGAGCTGGGTTTTCTCCATAACTCCAGGGTAGATATGGACATGCTGGGCATCAATGGTAAGTGTAGTATCTGTAATATGTGAATCAGCTTTAAAATTCAAAAGGGAGCCATATTTGGCCATTTGGGGCCAGTGCAAAGTCAGGCACTTTAGCCATAGAATTGTCAATAATCATGATTTTGTTGGAGCTGGTTTTTCTCCATAACTCCAGGGTAGATATGGACATGCTGGGCATCAATGGGAAGTGTAGTATCTGTAGTATGTGAATCAGCTTTAAAATTCAATGGGGAGCCATATTTGGCCATTTGGGGCCAGTGCAAAGTCAGGCACTTTAGCTATAGAATTGTCAATAATCTTGATTTGGTTGGAGCTGGGTTTTCTCCATAACTCCATGGTATATGTGGACAAGCTGGGTATCAATGGGAAGTGTAGTAGTTGTCGTATGTGAATCAGCTTTAAAATGGAAGGGGGAGACATATTTGGCCACTTGGGGCCAGTGCAAAGTCAGGCACTTTAGCAATAGAATTGTCATTCATCATGATTTGATTGCAGCTGGGTTTTCTTCATTACCGCAGGATAGATATGGACAGGCTGGGCATCAATGGGAAGTGTAGTATCTGTAGTATGTGAATCAGCTTTAAAATTCAACAGGGAGCCATATTTGGCCATTTGGGGCCAGTGCAAAGTCAGGCACTTTAGCAATAGAATTGTCAATCATCATGATTTGATTGGAGCTGGGTTTTCTTCATAACCCCAGTATAGATATGGACAGGCTGGGCATCAATGGGAAGTGTAGTATCTGTAGTATGTGAATCAGCTTTAAAATTCAACGGGGAGCCATATTTGGCCATTTGGGGCCAGTGCAAAGTCAGGCACTTTAGCAATAGAATTGTCAAATAATCTTGATTTGGTTGAACCTGGGTTTTCTCCATAACTCCAGGGTAGATATGGACATGCTGTGCATCAATGGGAAGTGTAGTATCTGTAATATGTGAATCAGCTTTAAAATTCAACAGGGAGCCATATTTGGCCATTTGGGGCCAGTGCAAAGTCAGGCACTTTAGCAATAGAATTGTCAATAATCATGATTTGGTTGGAGCTGGTTTTTCTCCATAACTCCAGGGTAGATATGGAAAGGCTGGGCATCAATGGGAAGTGTAGTATCTGTAGTATGTGAATCAGCTTTAAAATTCAACAGGGAGCCATATTTGGCCATTTGGGGCCAGTGCAAAGTCAGGCACTTTAGCTATAGAATTGTCAATAATCTTGTTTTGGTTGGAGCTGGGTTTTCACCATGACACCATGGTATATATGGACAGGCTGGGCATCAATGGGAAGTGTAGTAGTTGTCGTATGTGAATCAGCTTTAAAATTGAAGGGGGAGACATATTTGGCCTCTTGGGGCCAGTGCAAAGTCAGGCACTTTAGCAATAGAATTGTCATTCATCATGATTTGATTGGAGCTGGGTTTTCTTCATAACCCCAGTATAGATATGGACAGGCTGGGCATCAATGGGAAGTGTAGTAGTCGTAGTATTTCAATCAGCTTTAAAACTTAAGGGGGAGACATATTTGGCCACTTGGGGCCAGTACAAATTCAGGCACTTTAGCAATAGAATTGTCAAAATGTTGATTTGGTTGGAGCTGGGTTTTCTCCATAACTCCAGGGTAGATATGGACATGCTGTGCATCAATGGGAAGTTTACTATCTGTAGTATGTGAATCAGCTTTAAAATTCAACAGGGAGCCATATTTGGCCATTTGGGGCCAGTGCAAAGTCAGGCACTTTACCAATACAATTGTCAATAATCATGATTTGGTTGGAGCTGGGTTTTCTCCATAACTCCATGATAGATATGGACCAGCTGGGCATCAATGGGAAGTATAGTATCTGTAGTATGTGAATCAGCTTTAAAATTCAACAGGGAGCCATATTTGGCCATTTGGGGCCAGTGCAAAGTCAGGCACTTTAGCAATAGAATTGTCAATAATCATGATTTGGTTGGAGCTGGGTTTTTCACCATAACTCCAGGGTAGATATGGAAAGGCTGGGCATCAATGGGATGTGTAGTATCTGTAGTATGTGAATCAGGTTTCAAATTTCAACGGGAACCCATATTTGGCCGTTTGGGGGCAGCGCAAATTCATGTGGTTTAGCAACACAATTGTCGAAATCTGGATTTGTTTGAATTGCATTTTTTCTGGCTTTTCTCCATAATTCCATAGTAGATATGGACATGTTGGACATCCGTAGAAAGTTGAAGAGCTGTAGTATGCCAATCAGGTTTAAATTTCAACAGGAACCCATATTTGGCCGTTTGGGGACAGCACAAAGTCAGGAGGTTTAGCAACATAATTGTCGAAAACCTGGTTTTGTTTGAGTTGGCTTTTTTCTGGCTTTTCTCCATAATTCCACAGTAGATATGGACATGTGTGGCATCCCTAGAAAGGTGAAGAGCTGTAGTATGCGAATCAGGTTTAAATTTCAACAGGAACCCATATTTTGCCATTTGGGGACAGCACAAAGTCAGGAGGTTTAGCTAAATATTTTTCGAAATCTGGATTTGTTTGACATGGATTTTCTGGCTTTTCTCCATAATTCCACAATAGATATGGACATGTTGGGCGTCCCTAGAAAGGTGAAGAGGTGTAGTAAGGGAATCATGTTTCTATTTCAATGGGAAGACACATTTGGCCGTTTGGGGGCAGCGCAAATTCATGTGGTTTAGCAACACAATTGTCGAAATCTGGATTTGTTTGAGTTGGTTTTTTTCTGGCTTTTCTCCATAATTCCTCAGTAGATATGGACAAGTTGGGCAACGCTACAAAGGTGAAGAGCTGTAGTATGCGAATCAGGTTTCAATTTCAACGGGAACCCATATTTTGCCATTTGGGGACAGCGCAAAGTTAGGATGTTTATCAACATACATGTCAATATCTGGATTTCTTTGAGTTGGATTTTTTGTGGCTTTTCTCCATAATTCCACAATAGATATGAACATGTTGGGCGTCCCTAGAAAGGTGAAGAGGTGTAGTAAGGGAATCATGTTTCTATTTCAATGGGAAGCCATATTTGGCCGTTTGGGGGCAGCGCAAAGTCACGAGGTTTAGCTAAATAATTGTCGAAATCTGGATTTGTTTGAGTTGGATTTGTTTTGGCTTTTCTCCATAATTCCACTGTAAATATGGACATATTGGGCATCCCTAGAAAGGTGAAGAGCTGTAGTATGCAAATCAGGTTTCAAATTCAACAGGAACCCATATTTTGCCGTTTGGGGGCAGCGCAAAGTCATGAGGTTTAGCAACATAAATGTCAAAATCTGGATTTGTTTGAGTTGGCTTTTTTTTGGCTTTTCTCCATAATTCCACTGTAGATATGGACATATTGGGCATCCCTAGAAAGGTGAAGAGCTGTAGTATGCGAATAATGTTTCAGATTCAATGGAAAGCCATATTTGGCCGTTTGGGGGCAGCGCAAATTCAGGAGGATAAGCAACATCATTGTCGAAATCTGGATTTGTTTGAGTTGGCTTTTTTCTGGCTTTTTTCCATAATTCCACAGTATATATGGACATGTTGGGCATCCCTAGAAAGGAGGATAGCTGTAGTATTCAAATTGGATTCAATTTCAACGGGAACCCATATTTTGCCGTTTGGGGGCAGCGCAAAGTCACGAGGTTTAGCTAAATAATTTTCTAAATCTGGATTTGTTTGACATGGATTTTCTGGCTTTTCTCCATAATTCCACAGTAGACATGGACATGTTGGGCATCGCTATGAAGGTGAAGAGCTGTAGTATGCGAAATCAGGTTTCAATTTCAATGGGAACCCATATTTGGCCGTTTGGGGACAGCACAAAGTCAGGAGGTTTAGCTAAATAATTTTCTAAATCTGGATTTGTTTGAGTTGGATTTTTTCTGGCTTTTCTCCATAATTCCATAGTAGATATGGACATGTTGGGCATCCCTAGAAAGGTGAAGAGCTGTAGTATGCCAATCAGGTTTCTATTTCAACAGGAACCCATATTTGGCCGTTTGGGGACAGCGCAAAGTCAGGAGGTTTAGCAACATAAATGTCGAAATCTGGATTTGTTTGACATGGATTTTCTAGCTTTTCTCCATAATCCCACAGTAGATATGGACATGTTGGGCATCCTTATGAAGGTGAAGAGCTGTAGTATGGACATCAGGTTTCAAATTCATCGGGAACCCATATTTGGCCATTTGGGGGCAGCGCAAATTCATGAGGTTTAGCAACATAATTGTTGAAATCTGGATTTGTTTGAGTTGGCTTTTTTCTGGCTTTTCTCCATAATTCCTCAGTAGATATGGACATGTTGGGCAACGCTACAAAGGTGAAGAGCTGTAGTATGCGAATCAGGTTTCAATTTCAACGGGAACCCATATTTGGCCATTTGGGTACAGTGCAAATTCAGGAGGTTTAGCGACATAATTGTCAAAATCTGGATTTGTTTGAGTTGGCTTTATTCTTGCTTTTCTCCATAATTCCACTGTAGTTATGGACCTATTGGGCATCGCTACAAACGTGAAGAGCTGAGTTATGCATATCAGGTTTCAAATTCAAGAGGAACCCATATTTGGCAGTTTGGGGGCAGCGCAAAATCAGGAGGTTTAGCAACATAATTGTCGAAATCTGGATTTGTTTGAGTTGGATTTGTTTTGGCTTTTCTCCATAATTCCACTGTAAATATGGACATATTGGGCATCCCTAGAAAGGTGAAGAGCTGTAGTATGCAAATAATGTTTCAGATTCAATGGAAAGCCATATTTGGCCGTTTGGGGTCAGCGCAAATTCAGGAGGTTTAGCAACATCATTGTCGAAATCTGGATTTTTTTGAGTTGGCTTTTTTCTGGCTTTTTTCCATAATTCCACAGTAGATATGGACATGTTGGGCATCCCTAGAAAGGAGGATAGCTGTAGTATGCAAATTGGGTTTCAATTTCAACGGGAACCCATATTTTGGCCGTTTGGGGGCAGTGCAAATTCAGGAGGTTTAGCAACATAATTGTCGAAATCTGGATTTTTGAGTTGGCTTTTTTTTGGCTTTTCTCCATAATTCCACTGTAGATATGGACATATTGGGCATCCCTAGAAAGGTGAAGAGCTGTAGTATGCAAATCAGGTTTCAATTTCAACGGGAACCCATATTTTGCCGTTTGGGGGCAGTGCAAAGTCATGAGGTTTAGCAACATAATTGTCGAAATCTGGATTTTTTTGAGTTGGCTTTTTTCTGGCTTTTTTCCATAATTCCACAGTAGATATGGACATGTTGGGCATCCCTAGAAAGGAGGATAGCTGTAGTATTCAAATTGGATTCAATTTCAATGGGAACCCATATTTGGCCGTTTGGGGGAAGTGCAAAGTCATGAGGTTTAGCAACATAATTGTCGAAATCTGGAGTTTTTTTAGTTGGCTTTTATCTGGCTTTTTTCCATATTTCCACAGTAGATATGGACATAATGGGCATACCTAGAAAGGCATGGAGCTTTAGTATGCAAATCAGGTTTCAAATTCAACAGGGAACCCATATTTTGGCCGTTTGGGGGCAGCGCAAAGTCATGAGGTTTAGCAACATAATTGTCGAAATCTGGATTTTTTTGAGTTGGCTTTTTTCAGGCTTTATTCCATAATTCCACAGTATATATGGACATGTTGGGCATCCCTAGAAAGGAGCATAGCTGTAGTATTCAAATTGGATTCAATTTCAATGGGAACCCATATTTTGCCGTTTGGGGGCAGCGCAAAGTCACGAGGTTTAGCTAAATAATTGTCGAAATCTGGATTTGTTTGACATGGATTTTCTGGCTTTTCTCCATAATTCCACAGTAGACATGGACATGTTGGCATCGCTATGAAGGTGAAGAGCTGTATTATGCGAATCAGGTTTCAATTTCAATGGGAAGCCATATTTGGCCGTTTGGGGGCAGCGCAAAGTCAAGAGGTTTAGCTAAATAATTGTCGAAATCTGGATTTTTTTGAGTTGGCTTTTATCTGGCTTTTTTCCATAATTCCACTGTACATATGGACATATTGGGCATCCCTAGAAAGGTGAAGAGCTGTAGTATGCAAATCAGGTTTCAAATTCAACAGGAACCCATATTTGGCCGTTTGGGGGCAGCGCAAATTTAGGAGGTTTAGCAACATAAATGTCAAAATCTGGATTTGTTTGAGTTGGCTTTTTTCTGGCTTTTTTCCATAATTCCACAGTATATATGGACATAATGGGCATACCTAGAAAGGAGGATAGCTGTAGTATGCAAATCAGGTTTCAATTTCAACGGGAACCCATATTTGGCCGTTTGGGGGAAGTGCAAAGTCATGAGGTTTAGCAACATAATTGTCGAAATCTGGATTTTTTTGAGTTGGCTTTTTTCTGGCTTTTTTCCATAATTCCACAGTAGATATGGACATAATGGGCATACCTAGAAAGGTATAGAGCTTTAGTATGCAAATCAGGTTTCAAATTCAACGGGAACCCATATTTGCCGTTTGGGGGAAGTGCAAATTCAGGAGGTTTAGCAACATAATTGTCGAAATCTGGATTTTTTTGAGTTGGCTTTTTTCTGGCTTTTTTCCATAATTCCACAGTATATATGGACATGTTGGGCATCCCTAGAAAGGAGGATAGCTGTAGTATGCAAATTAGGTTCAATTTCAACGGGAACCCATATTTGGCCTTTTGGGGGAAGTGCAAAGTCATGAGGTTTAGCAACATAATTGTCGAAATCTGGATTTTTTTTAGTTGGCTTTTATCTGGCTTTTTTCCATAATTCCACAGTAGATATGGACATGTTGGGCATCCCTAGAAAGGAGGATAGCTGTAGTATGCAAATTGGGGTTTCAATTTCAACGGGAACCCATATTTGGCCGTTTGGGGGAAGTGCAAAGTCATGAGGTTTAGCAACATAATTGTCGAAATCTGGATTTTTTGGATTTGGCTTTTTTCTGGCTTTTTTCCATAATTCCACAGTAGATATGAACATGTTGGGCATCCCTAGAAAGGTGATAGAGCTGTAGTATGCAAATTAGGTTCAATTTCAACGGGAACCCATATTTGGCCGTTTGGGGGAAGTGCAAAGTCATGAGGTTTAGCAACATAATTGTCGAAATCTGGATTTTTTTGAGTTGGCTTTTATCTGGCTTTTTTCCATAATTCCACAGTAGATATGGACATAATGGGCATACCTAGAAAGGTATAGAGCTTTAGTATGCAAATCAGGTTTCAAATTCAACAGGAACCCATATTTGGCCGTTTGGGGGCAGCGCAAAGTCACGAGGTTTAGCAACATAATTGTCGAAATCTGGATTTGTTTGAGTTGGCTTTTTTCTGGCTTTTCTCCATAATTCCACAGTATATATGGACATGTTGGGCATCCCTAGAAAGGAGGATAGCTGTAGTATTCAAATTGGATTCAATTTCAACGGGAACCCATATTTTGCCGTTTGGGGGCAGCGCAAAGTCACGAGGTTTAGCTAAATAATTTTCGAAATCTGAATTTGTTTGAGTTGGCTTTTTTCTGGCTTTTCTCCATAATTCCACGGTAAATATGGACATATTGGGCATCCCTAGAAAGGTGAAGAGCTGTAGTATGCAAATCAGGTTTCAAATTTCAACGGGAACCCATATTTGGCCGTTTGGGGGCAGCGCAAATTTAGGAGGTTTAGCAACATAATTGTCGAAATTTGGATTTTTTTGAGTTGGCTTTTTTCTGGCTTTTCTCCATAATTCCTCAGTAGATATGGACATGTTGGGCATCCCTAGAAAGGAGCATAGCTGTAGTATTCAAATTGGATTCAATTTCAACGGGAACCCATATTTTGCCGTTTGGAGGCAGCGCAAAGTCACGAGGTTTAGCAACATAATTGTCGAAATCTGGATTTGTTTGAGTTGGCTTTTTTTTGGCATTTCTCCATAATTCCATTTTAAATATGGACATATTGGGCATCACTAGAAAGGTGAAGAGCTGTAGTATGCGAATCAGTTTTCAATTTCAACGGGAACCCATATTTGGCCGTTTGGCGGAAGTGCAAATTCATGAGGTTTAGCAACATAATTGTCGAAATTTGGATTTTTTTGAGTTGGCTTTTATCTGGCTTTTTTCCATAATTCCACAGTAAATATGGATATGTTGGGCATCCCTAGAAAGGAGGATAACTGTAGTATGCAAATTGGGTTTAAATTTCAACGGGAACCCATATTTGGCCGTTTGGGGGAAGTGCAAAGTCATGAGGTTTAGCAACATAATTGTCGAAATGTGGATTTTTTTGAGTTGGCTTTTATTCTGCCTTTTTCTCCATAATTCCCACAGTAGATATGGACATAATGGGCATACCTAGAAAGGTATAGAGCTTTAGTATGCAAATCAGGTTTCAATTTCAACAGGAACCCATATTTTGCCGTTTGGGGTTTTTTTGAGTTGGCTTTTTTCAGGCTTTTTTCCATAATTCCACAGTAAATATGGATATGTTGGGCATCCCTAGAAAGGAGGATAACTGTAGTATGCAAATTGGGTTTCAATTTCAACGGGAACCCATATTTGGCCGTTTGGGGGAAGTGCAAAGTCATGAGGTTTAGCAACATAATTGTCGAAATGTGGATTTTTTTGAGTTGGCTTTATTCAGGCTTTTCACCATAATCCCACAGTAGATATGGACATAATGGGCATACCTAGAAAGGTATAGAGCTGTAGTATGCAAATCAGGTTTCAATTTCAACTGGAACCCATATTTGGCTGTTTGGGGACAGCGCAAAGTCAGGAGGTTTAGCAACATAAATGTCGAAATCTGGATATGTTTGACATGGATTTTCTGGCTTTTCTCAATAATTCCACAGTAGATATGGACATGTTGGGCATTCCTAGAAAGGTGAAGAGCTGTAGTATGCGAATCATGTTTCAATTTCAATGGGAAGCCATATTTGGCCATTTGGGGAAAGGGCAAAGTCAGGAGGTTTAGCAACATAATTGTCGAAATCTGGATTTATTTGAGTTGGCTTTTTTCTGGCTTTTCTCCATAATTCCTCAGTAGATATGGACATGTTGGGTATCGCTACAAACGTGAAGAGCTGTATTATGCGAATTACATTTCAAATTCAATGGGAACCCATATTTGTCCGTTTGGGGGCAGCACAAACTCAAGAGATTTGGCAACATAATTGTCGAAATCTGGATTTGTTTGAGTTGGCTTTTTCCAGCTTTTCTCCATAATTCCACTGTAAATATGGACATATTGGGCATCCCTAGAAAGGTGAAGAGCTGTAGTATGCGAATCAGCTTTCAAATTCAACAGGAAGCCATATTTGGCCGTTTGGGTGCAGCGCAAAGTCAGGAGATTTAGCAACATAATTGCCGAAATCTTGATTTGTTTGAGTTGGCTTTTTTCCATAATTCCACAGTAGATATGGACATGTTGGGCATCGCTACAAACGTGAAGAGCTGTAGTATGCAAATCAGCTTTCAAATTCAACAGGAAGCCATATTTGGCCATTTGGGGCCAGTGCAAAGTCAGGCACTTTAGCAATAGAATTGTCAATAATCATTATTTGGTTGGAGCTGGATTTTCTCCATAATTCCAGGGTAGATATGGACAGGCTGGGCATGAATGGGAATTGTAGTATCTGTAGTATGTGAATCAGCTTTAAAATTCAATGGGGAGCCATATTTGGCCATTTGGGGGCAGCGCAAAGTCAGGAGGTTTAGTAACATAATTGTCGAAATCTGGATATGTTTGAGTTGGCTTTTTTCTGGCTTTTCTCCATAATTCCACAGTAGATATGGACACGTTGGGTATCCCTAGAAAGATGAAGAGCTGTAGTATGCAAATCAGTTTTCAAATTCAACATGAAGCCATATTTGGCCGTTTGGGGGCAGCGCAAAGTCAGGAGGTTTAGTAACATAAATGTTGAAATCTGGATTTGTTTGAGTTGGCTTTTTTCTGGCTTTTCTCCATAATTCCACAGTAGATATGGACATGTTGGGCATCCCTAGAAAGGTGAAGAGCTGTAGTATGCAAATCATGTTTCAAATTCAACGGGAAGCCATATTTGGCCATTTGGGGACAGCACAAAGACAGAGGTTTTTCTGACAACTTTATTTCTGAGGATGACAGAGGTTTTTCTGACAACTTTCTGTCTGAGGATGAGAGAGGTTTTTCTGACGCTGAGGCTGTTTTGTCTGAGGATGAGAGAGGTTTTTCCGACGCTGAGGCCGTTTCGTTTGAGTCTGACACCTGAGTCTGAGATCTGAGGATGTCCTAAATCGAACACCGTACACTCTCGGCCTCGTCGACTCCGTCCGCAGTTGTGCTGGCATGCGATGACACCTGTCCATCTTGATCCGGTCATTGTCCCCCTCTATATGTTCTGGCAGGTTCATGATTTTAATGTTGTTATGTCTGGACCTGTTCTCCTGGTCTTCTAGCCTGTTGATGGCCTCACTCAGCCGAGCCTCAGTGCACTCAAGTTTGGCTAGCAGCTGCGACACGGTGTCTTCTGTATCGGAGAGTCTCTGTTCTGCGTCTTCCACTCTCCTTTCGACAACTTTCACCTTTTAGCACACCGAGCTCACTGATTTAGTTATCTGGTCGAGTTTCGTATCCAGACTGGAGCTGAGTTTGGCGAAAACGGCTTCACTTATCTTAGGCACCAGGCCATCTATCTCCTCGTCCTCTGCCATTTTGTCAGGTCCGCTGGCTGCTGGTCCCGGCTGAGTCTTTTGAGATTTGGGTCGTAAACTTGTTTGTTTTCAGGTGTTTTAGCCCAGAGGTCACATAGTGACATTACTTCTCCGGTCATGCAATTTTAGCTGTATTAAGCTATCTCTGAAATGTTCAAAATCGTATATATTCCGGGAGCTCGACTCTGGTGCTCCCACTCACTCCGCATCACGTGCCCCTCTTCCATATCGGACCATTCTGATGTAGGATTACTGATGTAAAATTAAAGGCTTTGAAAATGTCCAAATAAAGCTATATTTTAACTCGTTTTCAAGCTCTATTTCAAGCTGCTCTAAAAACAAAACCTCCTGTTTAGCCAGACTCATTTCACCTCAGAGTGATAGTAGCCTACATCACCCCCAGACTGTCACTTGGGTAATATCGGACCATTCTTATGTAGGATTTTAAAATTAAAGTCTTTGAAAATGTCCAATTGAAGCTATAGTTTAACTCTTTTTCAGGCTGCTCTAAAAACGAAACCTCCTGTTTAGCCAGTCTCATTTGTCCTCTGAGTGATAGTACACCACCCCCAGACTGTCACTCGGGTAATATCAGCCCATTCTGATGTAGGATTTTAAAATGAAAGGCTTTGAAAATGTCCAAATAAAGCTATATTTTAACTCTTTTTCAGGCTGCTCTAAAAACGAAACCTCCTGTTTAGCCAGTCTCATATCACATCAGAGTGAGAGTGTACCACCCCAGACTGTCACGTTCGGGTAATAATATAATAAAAATAATAATATCGGAGCATTTCTGATGTAGGATTTTGAAATGAAAGGCTTTGAAAATGTCCAAATAAAGCTATATTATAACTCATTTTCAGGCTGGTAGTTAAAGCTATATTTTAACTCTTTTTCAGGCTGTTGAAATGAAACCCCCTGTTTAGGCGGACTCACTTCACTTCACTTCAGAGTGATAGTACACCAGGCCAGACTGACACTCAGGTAATATCAGGGCATTCTGATGTAGGATTTTAAAATTAAAGGCTTTGAAAATGTCCAATTAAAGCTATATTTTAAATCTTTTTCAGGCTGCTCTAAAAACGAAATCTCCTGTTTAGCCAGACTCATTTCACTTCAGAGTACACCACCCCAGTCTGTTGAAGCCATAATAAGTCTATTGGTATTCATTCATTTCATTGTAAAAACAAACAAGATGATTTGTATTTGGTTTGATTTTTCTATTTAATTTCTAAATTGTTAAATTAAATTTTGGACTTTAAATCTGGAGAAATAATTTAAAATAATTACTAGAATACGGCAACCTCACCTCATCCTCCTAATTATGTTACCTTCGCAGGTATAATGAGGTGCTGGGTGACAGCTTGAGGAGTTCTTTTGTTTGAGTAAGAGAGGTGGGCAGAAAACAGTTTAGTGACCGTAGTGTACACATTGTGATACTTTATTAGTAAAAGTTTAAGTTACTACTTTTTTTTATTTATTTTTTTGACGTAATAAATCTTGCATTATTTGAACAAAATTGAAGGATCTCCGCGAGTGCTTATAAATGTCCAATTCAAGCTATATTTTAACTCTTTTTCAGGCTGCTCTAAAAATGAAACCTCCTGTTTAGCCAAACTCATTTCACTTCAGAGTGATAGTACCCCACCCCAAACTGTCACTCGGGTGATATCAGAGCATTCTGATGTAGGTACCTGCGTAGCTCACCTGGTAGAGCATGTGACCCATGTACAGAGCCTCAGTCCTCGCTGCAGGTTCAATTCCAACCTGCAGTCCTTTGTTGCATGTCATTTCCCCTCTCTCTCCCCTTTCATGTCTAAGCTGTCCTATCATATGAAGGCCTAAAATGTAAAAAAAAATTACCCATATCTCTGTGGTTGACACCAAAACTGTAGTAGCCTACAATTAACTACTACTTCTGCTCTATTAAGTTACCACAAAAATATGGTGTTTAATTTCTGGAGGTAATGAATGACTCAATTATGAATAAGACATGGTAATCTGAATAGCACTATTCACATTATAGGGAACCATGGAACCTGTCTTTGTGAACCTTATGGTATCAGAGACTGAGTGGAACATGTGCTTGTTAGTTGCAGGAAATAATATATCAGAGAGATTATTTTATTCTGGCTGGTGTTTACATCCCACCTCCGGCCTGTGTTATTGAGGTGTTACCACACCTGGCTGATAACTAACGTGGAGAGAAAACATGAGTCCATGCTCATTGTTCTTGGTGACTTTAACATTACAAACCTCAGCAAAGAACTTCCAAAATACAGACAGCACATGAAGTGCCCCACCAGGGACAATAACACACTGGACCACTGCTATCCCACATTAAAGGTTGCCTATCGCTCTCTTCCCAGTGCAGTTTTGGTACTTCATGGTTTATGTTCCCCTGACCTAAAGGCATAAACTAAAATCTGCTAAGCCTGTGGTCAAGACTGTGAGAAGCAAAACTGGAGTTACAGGCCTGCTTTCACTGCACTGATTGGAGGGTTTTTGAGGATGCAGCTACTGATCTAGATGAAGTAACTGACACTGTGACATATTACATCAGTTTTTGTATGCCGATTAAAACCTTCACCACATACAGCAACAATAGCCGCTTTCCGACCAAGTAGTTACAGGAACGTAGTTATAGGAAAAGTCCACTAAACAGATCTACCTACTCTCCCCCAAAACCGTTTTTTCCAATTGCATTCGCACTGGCAAAGTGGCCATAGGGACAGGTAGGAGGGGTAAGGGAGTGATGCAAGCACGGAAACGGTCTTTATAGCGTTAAAATCAGAAAACAAATACACCAAAAAAAGTATGAACTAAATACTAAATCTAATGTATATAGCATATTTGTCATAATTTAAACAAGTCTCCCAAAGAGAAACGTATCTCTCTCTCCCCCCGCCTCTGCCTGCTGCACTGTGGACGTGTGTGTGTGTGTGTGTGTGTGTGTGTGTGATGGCCCGCGAGCCGCAGGACACGCTTGTGGAGTTTAACTCCGAAAAGACAGTTAACCACAGGTTCCTGTTAATCTTATGATGGACATGTGTTGTGATATTTAAACAAACTAACCGTCAACGGCTAAATAAAAGCCTCTTATTTACGAGAGCGGTCTGAGAGACCTCCAGCTCACAGCGGGGTCTCTGAGCATGACTGGCCGAGCGACGAGCTAGCGGCCGGGGCAGGCGCCTGCTGGCTGTCGCCTCACTTCATGGAGCTTCTCAACTCCGAAAACTTTGAAGCAAATTGTCAATTCGGCATCAATCTTCGCAAGACTGCCTATATTCGAAATCTAAACAGTTAATTTATCGCCTAAAACGTTGTCAGAAGTGAAATTAGTGATGAATAAGATGGCGAAAACTGTTAAAATTGTCCCGTTGTTCACCTAGGTTCCTATGCTGAAAAGGGAAAAGGGAAAAGACCCTGCCCTGAAGTAGGAGCTGAAAGAGTTACAGGAACTGCGGCCAGAGGGACTTAAAAATCCCCAAATTGGTCCAGTCGGAACACAAGAAAAAAAGGGTTCTAGGAATTTTATGTTCTAGGAACTGCAAAAATCCCTCTGGTTGGAAAGTGGCTTATAAGCCCTGGTTCACAGCAAAACTCAGGCAGCTTTGTCAGGCCAAGGAGGAGGCCTACAGAAGTGGGTACAGGCCAGCGACGCACTGAAGTGAGACATCTAAGTAACAAAGAGAAATATACTCTGAAAAGCTGAAAAACAAGTTCTCAGCCAACAACTGTGTGTCTGTGTGGAGTGGTCCTATAACACATCCGAATGGTGAATCTGAATGGGTGTTACAGGTTTGAGCCTACATTTACACCCCTCACCCACTGATATCAAACAACCATCTGCTGTTGTTTCAGCTTCCATGGGAGAAAAGAACCATACGAATAACAGGGCTGATGGGAAACATCTGCCAAACCGGACACTGTAGGAGTTCAATAACTCCAGAAGATGGCAGTAATGCAATACTAATAAGGATGCCAGCTGCCGTTAAACTCAAAGAAGAAGGGCAGCAGTAGTCACATGAGATGGGGCTGGTGTTGTGTATTGTGTCACGTGAGGTGTCTCTTCTTAAACATGGCTCCAACAACTAGCACAGAACAAAACAACATCGGCTGACTGACTGTCGTCTGTCTACTGACATGCATCAGTAAACTTTAGAAATAGGGAGGGAGCAAATGTGGCCCCGCTGTATGTCTTCGTTTTATATAGTTACTGTAGTAACGTTACAAACTCATCATGCGTGACACCGGTGGTGCACCGTTAGCTTAAGGCTAGCTAGCTGTCAACTGCTACAAGTGGTGAGAGGTAAGCAAAATACTAAACAGTGAGCGCTGTTTTTCTGTAATTACAGTGGAGTTTAACCAGTATGGCTGCTTCCGTTTCGCTTTGTGTCCGTGTTGCTAGTAACTATATGAGGGCTTTCTGCTTGCTTGAGTGAGGTATCGTAACGTTAGCCACTTCGATAAGCTAGCTAACTGTCAAGTTGACGTTACTTCCCCAATAGTCTTCTTAAACTCCCAACTCACTTTCTCCGTTCCGATAAGTAGCTAGGCCTATAACGTGAAAGACGTTGTCATAACATTTACACTTGTCGTATTTAAGCTAGCAGTTTTTATAGTCTCGGTTGCGTTTTTGATGTTAGCTATCTATTCCAGACAGCTTAAGTTAGCAGCCTAGCTAACATTATAATTCAAACTTTGAACTACTTGTACTGTATTACCGTCTTGGGAACTTGTCGTAAAGTGAGTTGTACATTTAGTAAGCCAGTGAGTAATAATTTGCTTGTGGGAAAGTTACTGTTTAAATCACTTAACTTGAGACTTTTTAGTAAACTTGCCACCAAATAGAGCAAATGTGCTGATGGGGCGGAAGCAGTAATGTGAGCAGAGTTGAGCTCAAACTTCAGGGACTTTAAGGACAAGTACTCGTGTGCATTCACCAACATCACATGACTCCTTCATTGCAGCAACCTGCTTTTCTCCTCTTCAAACATTCTCCCATCACAACAACATTACTGTTAATTAACTACGAAAGAAGCTTATCTAATTATGCATTTATGCTTTTCAATGATTTCCTCAGAGGAAGAGGAGATTAGGTCTGCCTTTGATGACCGTGATTTCTTCCTCCATGAATGTCTGAAAGACGTCCTTGTGGAAGACAGCAAGGCATAAGTGGCAGGACATTGTGCGACTCTTAACAAGCATTGGAGACTCACCATGGATTGGCTGATGCATACAGTTGAGAAAGACTTGGGGGTTGACCGGCGGCAGCAAGGACCAGGTCCCCGTCCCAGGGAAGTCATAGCCCTTGTTCCAACGCGCTGGGTGTTGGGCCTGAGGGAGAGGAGGATCATGCGCTGTGCCCGCTTTGACAGCATCAGTGAGGCAGAAATTCGCACCTACCTTCAGTGTTCCCAGGCAAAGTTGCCTCCTGGCTGGACACGAGTCTGCATTCAGGGTCTGAGGAAAAGCAAGCTGAGCTACAGATTGTCCAGAGACCCATGTCATCAACAAATGGAATTCATGTCACAGGATTCTTATGTCAAAACCATGCAGTGTGTGTCGCAACATAATGTCAGGTACTATATAAACTTTGATATTCTGTTTTTATATATAGTCTCATGTGGCTATACATGTCACCTTATGTCTGTGGTAAAACTCATTCAAATGAAAAAAATATCCTTTTTAAAGACCATGTCATTCCCATGTCAATTGACTGTTATTTGTGAACATTAATTGCTCTCATACAAAGAGCTTAAAAAAAGCTTTTCTGCGACAGTTTTAGGTAGAGCTGAAACAATTAATTGATTAATCGTTAAGTTGATCAACAGATCTTTAATCTGCAACAATGTTTAAAAAGGATTGCTTGTAAAATTCATTTATCCAACAAACATGCTGCTTTACTGCTTTTGTACATTTTATATTGAGATAAAATGTATCAATTTACAGTCTTTAGGCAATTTTTACTACTTTTGGACATTTTATAAAGTAAATGATTGATACAAAAATAACGGTTAGATTAATCTGTAATGAAAATAATTGTAAGTTGCAACCCTAAAATCAGGGTACCTAGAACTTCACTTAAAACGGACTTGCCTTTGTGTATTGCTTTAGAGTTTGTGTACAAATTAGCTTTTTTTCAATTACATAGCTACCTTCTATGGTTAAGACAGGGTATCTAATTCACGGTTAGTGGGATCGCTCAATACTGCACTCTTATAATATTAGGCAGTTCACTCTTGCTTGTAGCTTTTGGAAGGTTCCCATAGTCAGAAAGTCAAACTATCATTAACTATCTTCTTAACTTAACTAATTGAATTCTCGGGCTAGATGTCCATTAAATGTCTTGTTTGCAGTGAATTTAAAGTTCACAAGTGTGAGATTTATGTACGAGTATAAATATCTAACATGTTTGAGATAGCAATAATTCAACTATGTCTTTTCTCTCTTTTTCAGGAATCTGTGGCATGATGCTCATTACAAACTTGTGCAGGCATATGCTGGAGCCAATGAGCAGATGCATGTTGCAGCTGTAGATGCAGTGCGTAATGCTTTACAGAAGCTCTTCAATTCCACCTTCATCTCATCTGACAGAGTGTCACCATCCCTTTCTCCAGCCAGAGAGAAGGAGAAAGAAAACTACTTGCCAACCAGTTCATCTTGCTCTTCCAAGTCCCAGTCAGACCATCTGTGTCCTAATGTTCTGCCTGCAGAATGTCTGCTGGAGACAGCAGAAATGCTCTACGTGATTCTACCTTATACTCAGTATTCACTCCATGATATTGTCTCCTTCAGCCCAGCCAAGCTTGCTAACAGCCATGCCAAAGTGTTGTTCATTCTCTACCAGTTACTGATAGCTATGCAGGGATGTCATGCAGCAGGTCTGTCTTGTGGAGAGCTCTCCCTGCAGGATGTAGCTGTAGATGAGCAGCTCTGCAGCCGCCTCAAGCTCAACCTATCCCATTATGAGGAACTGGGGACGGAATGGGATGCAAACAGCGATGTTACAGGCAGACAAGTGCCAAAACGTGTCCTGCCAAGGAACAATTCATGTGTGAGCCAAGAGAACAAAATACTTTGCAAAGACTGCTTTGATGAGCTTAAGAAGTTGGTTCTGGACTGGGTCCATGGACGAGTCAGTAACTTCCGCTACGTGATGGAACTCAACAGGTTAGCAGGACGGCGAGAAGGAGACCCTAATTATCACCCAGTACTGCCTTGGGTGGTTGATTTTACTGTGCCATTTGGAAAATTCCGAGACCTCAGGAGGTCAAAGTTCAGGCTGAACAAAGGGGATAAGCAGCTGGACTTCACATATGAGATGACCAAAGAGGCTTTGGCTGCTGCAGTCGGTAATGGGGTTGGTGGTAGCGGTGTAGGTGGAGACCATGGTGGCTCTGTAGGTGCCGGCGGTGCTGGACAGTCTGACCATCTCCATGTACCTCACCACATATCTGATGTGCTCTCAGACATTACCTACTATGTCTACAAAGCTCGACAGACACCCAAGTCAGTGTTGTGCAGCCATGTTAGATCCCAGTGGGAGCCGAACGAATACCCAGCCAGTATGGAGCGCATGCAGAGCTGGACCCCTGATGAATGCATTCCAGAGTTCTACACAGATCCCTCCATTTTCCGCTCAATCCACCCCGATATGCCAGACCTGGATGTGCCTTCCTGGTGCAAGTCGTGTGAGGAATTTATTGAGGTCCATCGGCACCTTCTGGAGAGCAGAGAAGTGTCCCAGCACTTGCATCACTGGATAGATCTCACATTTGGCTATAAGCTGTCTGGTAAAGAAGCTGTCAAGGCCAAGAACGTGTGCCTCCACCTGGTGGACAACCACACCAATCTTACTACCTATGGTGTAGTTCAGCTGTTTGACCAGCCCCATCCACCACGCTTATCTCCTTCCCAGTACGCCCCAGCAGAACCTCCTCTCCTTGGCCTTGCTGCTCTTAATGTGCCTTCTCTACACATCCCTCAAATTGACAGTGGGGCTGACACTGTGGATGAAATGGTACCAGAGTCTACAGGGTGTGAGTCCAGTGGCTGGACCATGGTAGACAGAGAAGAAGAGCTTGAACAAGGTATGGAAGCTCTGGACTCATTAGCATCTGCTGGCTTAGCCAGTTCTGTGCCCTGCTCTGTGCCAATGCCAAACATCAGTACGGCTGGAGGAAAGATAGGAGGAGAGCACACAGCACTTAATGTATCTCAGTCCCCGAGTTCATTCCCTGGTGATTTCACAAGCGGCTTAGGCCCTGGTTTACGCAGTGCCATGTTACAAAGAGGTGGGTCAACAACCAAAAAACACGGGGAGGGTAGTGTTACTGCCACCAATGCAGAGGATATCAAGATCGTCCTCCCTGAAGGCTTCAACCCATTGCAGCCATTGGAAGAGCTGGAGAAGTTGAATAACTTCCTGGTAAAGAGTCTGCACGCTGAAGTATGGCATCCTGCAGGATCTACTGACTGCATGAACGATGGTGTCATAATTGAATCTCTACCCTCTCTTACACAGCTCTACCAAAGAGACATGCAGGCCCTTGGTGTTCTCATCGCTGAGATATTCCACTCCTCTAAACTGAGAGGACTGAAACCAGGCACCCCCCTGAGACAGCGTTTCCAAGCTGTAATGAAGCTATGTTGTGCCAGCCTCCGTGATGTGCCACTGTCTTTGCATCATGCTGTTGAGACACTGCTTCTAATAGAGAAGCACTCTGGAATAACACAGAAAGAAGTACCAGATTGCCCACATCCACTTCTTTTCAAATATGAACCCATCTGCGATGGTCTCCCTCCCCCAAACCCCTGCCAATTATTGAACTCAATCATCACCCCCTTTCCTTTCCCTTCCTATTTTGCAGCACTTCATAATTTCATCTTTTCCTACCATGCCAAGATGGATACCTCATGTAGTCTTCAAGGAAGAGATGTTGTCTTTAACTTGTGGCAGCAGCTTGAGACACTGTTGCGGGGTAACATCACAGCTGAGGGTCTTGAAATTCTCTTGCCCTTCATTCTAGCCCTCATGCTTGACGAGTCCACTGCTGTCTATGCTACTTGGTACCTTTTCGAGCCCATCTCTAGAGTACTGGGTCCCAGAAATGCAAACAAGTACCTACTGAAGCCACTGATCAACGTTTATGAAAACCCTCACTGCCTACGGGGACGTTTCTATCTCTACACTGACTGTTTCATTCTGCAGCTTATTGTGAGGCTCGGCCTACAGGCCTTTCTGTCCAGCCTGCTCCCCCACGTGCTGCAGGTCATCACTGGCTTTGAAAGCTGCATCTCAGGCTCGGGCGGGGAAGCTGGCAAAGGGTTGAGGAGTGGCACATGTAATCTAGAAGAGGAAGAAGACTATCAATGTGGCGAGGTGCAGCCATCTTCTGGATCTGTTAGCGGGAAAATGGGAGGTGGCGGTGGTGCCAGTGGAGGAGTCGGCGTGGTGGGGGAGTCTGGGATGGTCGATTACTCCTCTGGCATCAGTCTCAATGACCAGGTTTTTCTCTCAGAGGCAGAGGACTTTCAGAATGAGTTCTATGTCAACGGTGGAGCAGGGGTGGCTGCTGGGAAACAGCAGAGCCAGAACTCTGCAGCCAAGGATCAAGACCAGGAGTCTCTAAGTGTGGGGAAACTAAGTGACAAAAGCAGCACAAGTGAGCTTTCACTGGGTGATGGAGACTCAATGCGGGATCGAGCCAGTCTCAAATCAGCTGATAGCAGCCAGGACCTGAAACACGCTAGTGAGGGAGAGGAGGGAGGAGAGCTGGAGGAAGAAGAGGTGACCGAGACTAATGAGGGTAAAGAGGGGACAGACGACCCTAATATTGCCAACCTGGAGCTCTCTGGCTGCACAGACGCTTCAGGCACTACAGTTGCCACTCTGGAGGGTGAGTTTATGAATGGAATGGCACTGGAAGATACTGATAAAGGCATTGTGGGAGAGCAGGAAGAGGATGACCATGATCCATCAGAAGAGTCTCGGGAGAAAGAGCAAAAGATTCTTTTAGGTGAGTGAATGATTGAGGTTTATGTAAATTTGTTTATTAACTGATAATGTCTAATGATTTTAATCATGTCTACTCCACACACAGACACAGTTTGCAAAACAGTTCGGTGGCTGTCTGCAAAGCTTGGACCAACAGTCACGGCTCGATACGTGGCCAGAAATTTGCTGCGATTGCTCACAAATTGTTACATTGGTACGTAACTGTATAACATAAAATCTTTAATTGCCTCATGTATACATGATTTATATTTTTGCAACATTGAGCAAACCATTTTTGTATTTCAAAGTGGTGTCATGTGTTACTGCTCGTGTTTTCTTCACCCCTTTTCCTCCTCATGTTCTCTGCCTGTAGGGCTTGAGAAACACCAGTTTGTGACCGTTGCATCTGAGGAGAGCAGTCTGGAGAGTGTGGGAATGGGCAGTGTTTATGAGAAGAAACCTGTTCTTGGTGACCAGACAGCAGGGCCTGTGTTGGACTGTCTCATCTACATAGCTCAACTTTATGGGGAGCCTGTACTCACTTACCAGTACCTGCCTTATATAGGATATCTGGTAAGGCGAATGTACACTAGCACACAGACTGTAAAACCTCCTTTGGCCTTTTAAGCTGAATTGCTGTTTTGTGGAAAAATGAAATATGTACCAAATGTTCTTTCATTTCACAAATATGTTTGTTTCCAGGTTTCTCCACCTTCTTCGCAGCGTCTTAACACGCGTAAGGAGGCAAGTCTGCTTGGAGCTGTTGCACTTACACAGAAGATCATTGTCTTTCTCTCTGATACCACTCTAATGGACATGCTTATGAAGATCAACCAGGATGTGCTACTGCCACTACTGGACTTGCTCACCACTCCCCGTATGGGGTAAATAACACACATATAATGACGCAAATACTCTAGATGTATGTTAAGGGAAATAACTTATGATGGTGCATAATTATTTGAACACAGCATGTCAACTAGTAATATCATTGTAAAATATTGCAAACATTGATTTTCTTTTTATTAAGTGAACTGTCTGAAGTATAATCAGAAAACCTGCTACAATACATCTGTCATTCATCCTCTGCTTGGTTGTACCCATTCTGCTGTACTCAGGTTCCCCAGCGGGGTGCAGACACGCACTGCCGTCTGTCTCAAGACACTCAGCCTGATGGCTCTCATCTGTCTGCGCATCGGGAGGGAGATGGTGCAACAGCATATGGCTGACACTCTGCGTCGGTTCTTTGCTGTTTTCTCTCTGCTGCATTCTCTGCAGCCCCAGGTATTCACACACACATAACACATGAAGACTGACAAGTGTGTTGTCAGTTTATTTCTAGAATGCTTTCAACAAGCAGATCTGTCACAAAGAGCTTTACAAAAACGGATGACAGAAAGCCAGATGAAAATAAAAACGAGGCAGAAACTTGGAATACAAACTGTCTGACAGACAGAGCAACTGAAAGAGTACTTGCATTTGTGAGCATGGCAGGATGGTTTTTCTTGTTGCGTCAGATAATTTTGAATTTTCTTCATGTAGTTACACCTATGTCTTTTGAGAATGGAATTGGAAATACACACGTGTTGACTGTCTCTTATACACTGTAGCTGGACAGTGCTCCTCGCAGAGTTGTGGGAGAAGTCACGGTTGTGGACGTCTTCACACCCGAAGAGTCGAATGTGACATATGAGTTGGGGGTATTGGAGGAGCTACAGACTGTATTTAACCCTGAGATGGCCCATGCCTCATACATCCCCTTCTACTGCCTCATTGGTAGGAAACTGCCAAACTCAAAATGCCCTATCCAGCAGGAAGAAGGCAGTATACTCTGCTAAAATCAAATATATTTTTACAATTCAGTGGTAAAAATCAGTGCTGTATTGTGATTTCTGTAGGTGACATGGCTATTCGGAAGCTGGTTCCCAACTACGAGCTGGTCTGGCAGTTGGCCCAGTCCTACCATCAGAGTTTGCGTCAGGGGAGTACAGAGACGAACCTCACACAAGCATCAAGGGTGGAGTTACCTCCTACTTCCATGGGTCTCTCTGGTTTGGGCAGACGTGTGGGTTGCAGCCCATTCCCTGCACCCTCGACAAGCTCCACCTTGCTAGGAGACTCCCTTCCTGAGTCAGGCACGTTTGGGAGCCACCTGGTAGGAAACCGCATCCAAGTGTCCCGGGACACTGATTATGATGGTAGCCCGACCCTGGGCTTGGCAAACTCTTGGGGACGCTCCAGCCATACCACCCCCATTATCACCACTGCCTCCACCTTCACCACTCCGTCAGTAGGCACAGCTTCGTTCTCCTCCTGGGTGACAGGCCCCACCCCAGAGGACAGTGTCCTGAAGCAGGAGCTCCCTCGCAGTGGCCGTTCCCTGCAGGGCAACTGGCTGGCCTACTGGCAGTATGAGATTGGCCTCAACCAGCAGGATCCACATTTTCACTTCCACCAGATCCGACTGCAGAGCTTCCTGGGCCACTCAGGCACCACAAAGTGTTTGGCACCGCTGGCAGGAGAGGATTACTTCCTCTCTGGTAGTAAAGACAAGACTGTGAAGCTTTGGCCTCTCTATAACCATGGTGATGGAACACAGGAGGTGGAGCCTAGGCTGACGTATACTGACCATCGAAAGTCAATCTTTTATGTTGGACAGCTAGAGGCTTCACAGGACGTAGTCAGCTGTGATGGTAATGTGCACCTGTGGGACCAGTATACAGGTAAGAGAGACAATGCATTTCTGGTCATTATTAGAACTGCGCATCTAAAATGTATCATGCATTTTTTTTCATGAGGACATGAGACTCAAATGGAATGAAAATAATAACTGTACTATTCTATATAACTACACTCGATCTGTTGTCCTTAGGCAAGCAGATCCGCTCGTATGAAGCCGTGGATGGGAAGAATCCCATTACAGCTGTCACCACCATGCCAGCACCACACTGCAGTGTTGTGTTTGGCAGTGCAGATTCTATTCTCCGCTTCATCGACCCTCGCAAACCTGGATTGCAGGTAGCAGGTTACACTTAGCAAGCTCATTCTGCCATACAATATTCCCCAATTATATTTTCAAAATGGTAGCACCTTTTGCACTTCTCCACTATAGTTATTTCAGACTTGACGGTGACCAATTCCCCTGTGTCCCCAGCATGAATTTCGTCTGGCATATAACAATGTGAGTGCTGGGCTCATCCGCTACCTGGCAGTGAGCCCTTCAGGGCGTACTGTGGCTGCGGGTTTCTCATCCGGCTTCATTGTTCTGCTAGACGCACGCACAGGGCTTATTCTGAAGGGCTGGCCGGCTCATGAGGGAGATATCCTCCAAATGAAGGTATTTTGTGTGTGTGTGTGTGTGTGTGTGTGCGTGTGCGCGTGTGTGCCTGTATAACTAAATAGTGCTGCTTCCGTGTAAGATCTTAATCAGTAGTCAGTGGTCTTCAATAAATTTGGTCAGTGGACTACTGGAAAATGTTCTACCATTGACAGTAAAACAGATTCCATGGTTTGACTGTTGACAACAATAGTTGCAATGAACAAGTGCATTTCTTTTGTTTTTTGAGGGGCGTCTTTGCCTTTTATTTAAAGAGGAGACAAGGAATGCAACTAGAGGTTCCTGGCTAGGCTTGAACCTTGGACGTTGCAACTACATGGACAAACCTGTAGGGAGCAGGGCACCCCTAAAGTGCATCTCTTACAGGATTAATTTGAAATTAGTTATTTCAACTATTTGGGAACATTAGGCAAATGTTTTTCATGTTTTCAAATTATAACAATTGCTAACTGGGGTAATTATATTAATCTCAATATATTTGTTGAATGCATAAGTAAATGAGTGTTTAGAATAGTATAGACCAGAGATCTTCAACAGGGGGTCCTCAGAGTCACTGCAGGGGGGCCTCCAAATTATTGTTATTTTTTGTTTTGTTGTTTTTTCAAAAATTAAAAAGTCTTTACATGAATCCAACATATTATTAGCAAATATAAATTCCCACTGATGATGGGCTTACTTGCCTGTAGGTAACTCTCTCACTAAGGTAGCCATCCAGAGATACAGTTAATCCCAAAGGATTCACTGTGCCTCATTTATGTTGAGAATTTAAATATTATTTATAAAATCATGCCAACAATTATTATTTTGATAGCTTAGTATTCTATGCACTAAAAAGCTATGTATAAAGGCTTTAGGCCACCCTACACGTTATTGTAGGCCCAGTTTAACAACTTAATTTTATACAATATATGTAGTAGGGGGTCCCTGCTCCATCTCTCTCTCAGTTAAGAGGTCCTTGGCTTAAAAAACGTTGACCCCTGGTATAGACAATTAGGTGGTTGGTTAGGCTATGTATTAAAACCACTGTTGGATGCGTAGCAGACTTCAGAGAAGAAGGGAGTAAGAAAATGTGAAAAACTCAGAGTGGCTGAATACTAACATGCCTGTGACAGTGGCACATGCCTCGCTTTTTTTGCTATAGAAAATGATACCTCAATCAAATGGTGGCCAAACACTTACTTGAACCCTTGTTATACCACGCACCAGTATTTTACATGTTTCCTAATACCGGCTGATGTGTGGGATTAACGGTCAAATTGTTGACTCAAGACGTGGGCGGGGGGGACGCAGCTCATGCAGTGTGTCAAATAAATGGGTAGTTGCCCACTATGCTGTAGTCAAACTTTGTGTTCTGTCAGATAAATTGTAGTTAAAAACAAGTGGACCATTTTTTCCAACATCACTCCATTACTTTGAGTTGTAAGCATGGTATAAATTCTCAAATAATAGAAGGGTTGTATGGTTTGGGAGGGCTTGGATGATCGGTATATCGTCAAATGGAACAGGCAGTGTTGTAGTCAAGAACACCTAAACCAAGACCAAGTCATCGCCAAGACCAGAGTGTATCGAGACCAGAGTGTATCGAGACCGAGACTTTGAGGGGTTGAGACCAAGTCAAGACCAAGACCAAGGCAGGGCGAGACAGTCTAGACCAAAACCAGACCAGTGCGGGTCCCACACTGCATGGCACAATAAAATGTGGAAAATGATAACCATAGGCACTCCTCAAATTGATCGGAAAGATCCGCATTCCCATAAAAAAACACCCACAGAAAACTGAGTGTGTGTTAAGGGGGTCGGGGAGAGGGGACTAACAGTAACAAATTTAAATTAGAAATGAGTCAAGCTATTGGTTGCATCCAATCACAGTGATGATGTTAACACATAAATCAGACAACGCACAGGCAATTGAGTGATATCTCTGCAGTTGTGGTCATGACCGGTCTTGAAATAAATCCTGAGTCCTCTTTATCTGAGACACAAGACAGAGTAAAAATTTGGTCCATACAGACCTTCAAAAAGACCAAGACTGATCTTGAGTACTACATCACTGATAACCGGCCTATACAGTAGGCTTTTACTGTTAGGAAGATCATATCTTTCTGTTTATTTGTTGTTAGTCGATGTTAAGGTGCATCAAAAACAGCATCCGAATCTGGTGGATAGTAGATTACTATCAGGCTTCCTGGTAAACAGTGGGAACTTTTAGTTGAAACAGCTGTGGAAGTCACAACCCACATAATGTCAGCCAGTTAATCACTTTTCACTTGTGTTGACTCTGAGCGGCCCACATTACATCCGTATGTCTGACCATGACACCTGGTGGATTGCCTACATGAGTTATAGGATCATTTTACGTTGATTAGTGACCTGCTTTTGATTCAGGTTGAGAGATCTTGGTGTAAAAGGGGTATCGTTGATACACATTGCCGCCCCCTGATAAAAATTAAAACAAGCTTTTTATTAAATGCACAAAGTTTGCAAGAAGAGGAATATTTCTGTTTAAGGTGCATTCAGCCTGTAGTGTTAATTTAGTCTTAATTTAGTTTCATATATGTAAAACACCTGAGCTATTGCATGACATGAGTACTGTCCCCCCAAAAATGCAAGACAATAGTTGTAAGAGCCTGTTACTGTATTCTTTGACCACATCACATACTTGAGCCAGAAGGTGTGGCTGTACTCTTCATTAGGCATGTGATAAATATTCAAGAAGACGTTCTGCCAAGCGACTTTTTCTTTTGACATTCCCCAATGGTAGTGGTTGAGCTATACTAAGCGGTGCAGAGATGGTGAAAGTTGTACCCAGCAAGTCTGTTGTCAACAGTACGCAAGGATGAGCAAACTTTATTTAACCCCAAATTAGGTCAAGGATTGTCTCTCTAGTTTTAAAGGCACAAGTTTAGGCAAATATGGACACAGGTTACTCATTAGAAAGACCACAGTGGTTCCCATTGGCACATTCATATTACTCCGACTTCCCCCGTAATTCTTACGTGTAGCAACCAGTGGCTGTTTTCATATTAAGCTGGGTAATTAAAAACAAACTCTGTTTATTATCTTATTTGAAGAAGGAAAAAAAAAAAAGGAAAAAGTATTTGTAGTAAATAAAGATTATCAAACAAATTGTAATTAATCCCAACTAAAGGTTCTAAGTTTGTGGGTACAAGAACACTACAGGTTTTTATTATGTTTCATTAAATTCCAAGCTATGTGCTTTAGAGTGTCAGTAACTGAAGACAATATGCAAGGCCGGATTAGTATCCCCAGGGGCCCCTGGGCACTGAAGCTCATGGGCCCCCCTCCACCCCATAACACCCACGCCCTCCAAAGGAGGCGATAAAAAAATCTGTTGACAACCAGTAAACTGCAGGCAGCTGATAGAACATACAATATAGAAGATACTAAGGCCCACCAGGTGTGTGATTTGACATGCCAAATCACTATTGGTCAAAAGATGAATGACTAGTCCAGCTGAGCAGGCATCAAGTATGCCTTTCCAGTTCAATAAACCAAGTACTGCCATCTGACTCACATCACAAGACAACGTTACAATGAATTAAATCGTACGAAAGCATTGTATGACTCAAGACTATGGCGATATAGTATTAATCACCCAAGCAGAAAGCACAATAGTAATTCTGAAACGTGATTGACTAAAGATACAACAATGCCATCACACAACACGACTGAGTGCAGGTTGCAAAATAACAGTCACTAAGTCAGCTGGCAACTTCACAAACTGCAAAAGCCAACATGTACTGCATGTTATACTTGACATCTAAGTCTCACACAGGCCTATAGCAGCATCACAAAATAATGATGCAATACATGTCTGATATGCATGGAATTTCAATAAACAAAACAAAATATGTACATTATCTGGTCACACGGTCACAACAGATTATATTAGCCCACTCAATTTACAGATAGCATAATGGCGCTTACCTTTTAGAATTTCTTTTTTCTTGTCTTTTTCTTTGCAAAGTCGCAGATCAAATCCTCAGTCAAGCTTTGTTTCACGATACTTAGTAGTATTTAAAGCTATAGTGCGTAGTTTCTGTCCCCCCCTCCATGAGGAATTCTAAGTAATGACAACAAAACTGTTGGCGTGTCCACATGATACAACCCTTCCGTGATAGTAGCCAAGGAGGACACTGAGGATTAAAAAAACATGATGGACTCTTCAGAAGAGCTCATTCTCTTCACTCGCAAGTTTCTGCGCACGAAAGTCGCCGGACGCCACAATCTTCTGAGCATAGCCATACTGAGAAATACAGAGAGAGTTGTGTGGAGCTGATAGTTTTAATTAGCTTTGTAGCAACTCATTTGACAATGGCTTGAATGTAACGGACGTTCATTAATATCAAAAAGTTACGCACTAAAGCTTTAATCTTGAAAAAAGGGTGTTGGAGACTGGCAGAGTTTACTGGTATATGACATCAGCAGTCGGTGACTTCCTTTCTTGTGTTTTACTTTTCAGGCTGCAGAAGGAAACTTGGTCATCAGCTCCTCCACTGACTACACGCTCGCTGTGTGGAAAGATTTGGAGCACAAGCCTCTTCGCCAGTACAAGTCGCAGTCCGACCCCATCCACGCCTTTGACCTTTACGGCTCGGAGATTGTGACCGGAACAGTGGCGAACAAGATCGGGGTGTACTCCATGGCAGATATCTCCCTGAGCCCAGTTAGCAGCACAAAGCTGAGCTCGGAGAACTTCCGCGGCACTCTGACCAGCCTGGCGGTCCTGCCCACCAAGAGGCTTCTGCTGCTGGGCTCTGAGAACGGGGCCATCCGGTTACTAGCTTAGGGGAAATCAATGGCTCCCAGCTATGCTAAACACTCTTACCTTATTCCTGAAGACACCAGGTGTCTGAGCTCTCGCTGTCCCCTATCCTGGGCTTGAGGTGTACTGCTAGGGCAGTCACTCTAAATTGCTTTTTGAATGAAGCAGCACAAGTAAAGGCATCGCATAAGCTTTTTGCCGAATCTTGCCACTCTGGCTGTTGGCACGGAATTTGATGAACAGAAAATGCCACGCAGTTAACATTCATCATGTACAGTAAATCCCATGTTTTTTTAAAAGCCTATAGATAGTATATAATGGGGAATTCCTATCTTGACTAGGTCATTTATTCTTTTGACTAGGTCAGTTATTCTGTTCAAAAGAATGAATGAGACGACATGCTCAGGAAAGGTGGAACCAAACCTGGTTCTTATGTAGTGTTTACGCTTTCCAAATAGATGCATAACAACACCAAAAAACCATTGACCTCAACTTTTATTTCCCTCGATGTTAGAATACATGCGTATGCAAATGCACTGATTAAACTATGCAGTATTTGTAGATCAAATAATTTGTTTGTGTTAGTGTTAACTCCGTGTTTCATAAGAGTTGTTTCACAGTAGATTGTTTATACATCATGAACAATAGAAGTACACCCGCTGTTCCGGTGCGTCTTCTCAGAGTGGAGACGCTTCCGATGTCGTCGCATTTAAAAGTCAATTACTGATGCACAGCCTTTATTCTACTGCAGAAGTATGGCCCGAATTGTAACCTTTAGATTCTCACTCAGATTTTAAATACTGAATGTTTTTATCCACTAATGCATTACTTGAAGTTGCTTTGGGATTTTTAAACCGTGTTTAGAAATTCTTGATTTAGCAGTCAGAACCTGTAGCAACATTACACGGGTGGTGTATCTAGGCAGGTGCCACTTTGACTGGGTATGCCAGTTGTTAGACTCACCACTCTCTAATTTCTGTCGACAAAAGCTAACATTGGAACAGTCAATGCCAAGATAAACAGTTTTGTATTTTAACATTTGTATGTAACTGCATATGAATATGTTGAGAGAGAAAAAAAGGTCAATAAAAAATGTGGTTTAACTTGCTCTTTATTGTGTAATGCAAATGAATATACAGTAGAGATTCCCACAAAACTCTTAATGCCTCGGTCAAAGTTTTCACAGCCCAATAGCATCCAACAATCAAAACTCTCCCTTTTTGTATGATTTTATCAGTCATGTTGTAAAACACAGTTTGCCTACTTTTCTAATTATTTGCCCAAAGCTCAAAATGCTCTGACAAGTGTATTACACCTTTTTGATATTTTGTGTTTTTTGTAAACCAGGAGTGAAAACTCAATAATCATAAAACAACAAAACTTTGTTTTTGAAAAGAAAATTTGTAGTTGCAATTGGTTACGATTGTTCCACTATCTCTGAACATTTTTAAGGAAAGTCCTTTAACGCTTATTAACTGGATTAATAAAAACATTCTTCCTTGTTTTGTTGTTTGTGTTTCAGTTCTGTGTGATTCACCTGGATTCATCCTGACTTCCAGCTTTGCCTCCTGATCTTGGCTGCTTCACTAGAGCTCAGATTGGACAAAGTCCCCTCTTGTGTTTGCACACGGCTGTCATGTGATCCAGCAGATATCACGTTAGCTTAGTGGTGAAATGTGACCAAATACACTGACATTTTTTTTTTCTTTTGTAATTTCTTTCCCTCTCTACAGTATTTATAGATCACAACATAAAACCACAGTTTCTAGACTTTGCAGAATGATCACGTCTTTTCTTTGAAGTTGGTAATAAATCAAAGCCAGGGTTCTTTTTTGACAGTGTAGGAGTGTGGGCTTGTGTTCTCTGACATCAGATGTGTAACTCCGGTGTCGGCAAGCTGTGTTTGTTTACCCACACAAAGTTTGATTAACCACAATTTTGCAATTAATCTGTCATGTTTTCTGTCAAAGACTTCGTTGCGTCATGATATTATCACATGCCCATTCATATGCAAAGTAGCTAAGCATTTTTAACCCTGAAATTGTCTCAGTAGCCACATTTACAAACAAATAGTGGCTTAAATGAGGCCCCAATCAATGTAAGTTGATGTTTAACTGTTTGCTGAGCAGGCGCCAATCTTTACTCTCAGGAATTCTGCCATCCACAGTCACTTAGTCGCTCCTTTTTTGGACTGGACAGCAAGTTATTTTTTCTAATTTAAATTTAAGGTAAGATCACGTTTATTTTATTAAACTTATTGGGATACTATTGTACATCTGAAGACTTGGTGGAATATGCTTAATACAAAGTTATTTATGGTGATTTCATGTTTGTATAAGGTCTGCAGAAGGGCTATGGCGCTACAGTTAACACTTGACTTTTTTCTTTTTACTTTCAGACATTTAAAGTTAATTTGAATACAGAATGTAGACACCATAATGCACTGATACTCAAAATTGTTTGTGGATTTTTTTTGTCCCTCAAAGTGCATAGCCTATAACAGTGTATTATTGAACAATAAATCTGCAATGTTAGGATGTGGTTCAAGACAGCCTGGATATCTGCTTAAAGCACACACTTTGCACTTAGTGTGTGGAAATCTTGGTGCACGGCCTACAAAACATTTTGTGTGGCTCCCAAATTTCCAGATGATCTGGCTTCCTTTCAGAGAGAGGGCAACTAAGTAGAACGAAAGTGTTTGAGACCTGCATACAATACAGCTAAGAAACTATAAAGAAAAGGACAGAGTGTTGTGTTTTAAGAGGTTGTATACACAAGCGGTGTGTTTGTTTCATAAACGTGACCAGCTAGGCCACATTTTTTTCAGCCAGCGTAATTTCTCTCTTTTACAGTTCCATTCTAAGGGCATGGACCTTCGTCTGACACTCCTGTTGATCTGTCTCTGCAGCCAAGGAGTCACTGTAAAGCTGAAACTCCTTATAAATCACTTTTAAGATTATGCTAGATGTTTATAATCTCTGCTGGTTATATAACACTTGTATAGATTGTTGTCTTATACTATCTTTATTCTCAACAGAATGCTGAGGTGGCAGAAAATGACTCAATCCCTTTGGTGCCGCTCATTCCTTTGATGCCCAGCCACCCCAGAGAGGTTAGAGGCAAAATACAGTTTGGAAGTTTCCCCCCGCACATTGTGATTGTTGTGTTACTGTTTTCTGGTCATTTCACATTTTTGAAAATGTGCCCTTGTATCTCTCTCAGTCAGACTGTAGCAGCCCTTGCATCAGTGTGTCTGTTCCTGTTGCTTTCTTTCTGTTGTGTTTATTTCTTTTGAGGATGGAGGTCTAGTAGTCTAGTTTTCACAGCTTTGTTTCTTTGTGGGTTGGCCCAGGCTTTATCCCCTATTTTGTTCTTTTTAGCCAGACCTCCAGACTCCCATAGATTTGGCAAAATCTACGGTAGTCAATTTATGTGAATATAATTACTTAAACTAATCTTCGGGTATGGTGTTCTTCAATATGTTGACGGTCACAGTTAAGTTGAGTTTGTTTTTTTGTTGCCATAACATTAACATCTTCTCCTATTCCTGCCTTTAGAAAGTAGAAAATGAAAGTGCAGTACCACCAGGAACTACAAATACCCCAGAAGCACCTCTAATCAATGGGAACTCATCAGAGGAAGAACAAGATGAAGTTTGTCTGTCTGTAAAGGGCAGGGAAGCCATCGCTGCGGCCATTCAGAAACTCGGTGTGCAGCTTCTGCAGAACCTGGAAACAACGCCAGAGCAGCCAAACGTCATCATATCTCCTTTGAGCATATCATTAGCACTCTCCCAACTGGCTTTAGGTATGCATGTCCTGCTGCAGTTTTTGCGTGACACATTGTACCTGTATACAGCTTGTTCTCTACGTATGTGCAATTACCACCTCTGTTGAATTGTGCCAGCAACTTGCCCAAGTTTATAGTCGTCTGGAGACTGTCATCCTTCTCCTCATATAATTGCACCCTTCTTCTTTACAGGTGCAGTAAATGAGACAGAAAAGCTGCTGATGTATCATCTCTACAAAAACACTCTCTCCTGCTATCACGAGTCTCTGCATAGTATCTTAGGGAAGCTCAGAAACAGCGACCTGCAAATTGCCACACGTATTTTCCTGCACCAAGGTTATTATATTTCCCTGGAAATAATTTTTAACTCTACTAAAAGTTAAGACTACACAGCTCCTGCAGGCAGAAACATTCATTTTCTTATAATTTATATTCTTATTTATTAGTGCTGACCTAAAGAGTAATAGAGCCTGACAGAGTGTGTGTTTATATGTGTTTCAGGGTTTGAGCCAAAGCAAGACTTTGTCCGTGAATCCCAGCGGTTATATGACTCAGTACCAGCAGTCTTGGAGAGCCTGCAGCAGATAAATGACTGGGTAGAAAATGCAACAAAAGGAAAGATGACTGGCTTCCTGTCTTCTTTACCACCCAATCTGCTCCTCATGCTCATTAATGCTGTTCATTTCAAAGGTGAAATGTCATCATATTCATATAATTAGCCTATTTTCTAAAAAAAAAAAAGGAAATGCTGAGAATACTCATTTCCCAAGATCCCAGTGGAAATAACCTATGAAATCTCCTGTGTTTGCAAGATTCCCTTTTTCATAAGCTACTTTATGTTTGAATTATGCTGCTGCTAAAAACTGAGACCCATGTTACCCACAGGAGAGTGGAAAGCTCGATTTGACCCGCGCTTTTCCTCTCGTGGTGTGTTCTATCTTGACGACAAGCACATGGTTGACGTTGAAGTGATGGAAGATGCCAAACATCCCCTGAGTTTAATAACTGATAATGAACTGGAGGCTCAGGTAAAATACTGTTTCATCATTTACGCTTTAATAACTGTCTCCAAAATACACTTGCCTCTTGTCATACAGTTTGGAAAGATGCATAAATACCTGGCATTACCTCCGTTTAATTACAACACGATTTCTTCTTCCGTGTGCAGGTAGCAAGATTTCCATTCCAGAAGTCCAAGAGCTTGTTGGTGGTTATGCCTCAGTCCGGCCAGGTGAACGTGTCTTCACTTTCCGCAAAGCTGAATATCTCCGACTTGTATCATCGTCTGCCCAAGGAGAGGGCTGTTCAAGTTAAAGTCCCCAAGTTTAAACTGGAGTATGCTCAAGACCTACAGGAGGTTTTTACCAAATTGGGTAAGACCTCATAATTTTCTGTGGTCTTTGTTATGGTAGTTATTTTCACCACACATACAAATTCATATTGCTCAATGAAATGTTTTAACATAATATACATTTTGTCCCTTGAATTGACTCTATCCTCTCTGCTCTGTTAGGCCTCGGAGGGATGTTTTCCAGTCCCAACTTGGCTGGGATTGCAGACGGCCCCCTGCTGGTCTCCAGTGTGATGCATAAGTCCTGCATGGAGATAAATGAGGAGGGGGCAGAGGCTGCTGCAGCCACCACTGTGGTCATCTCACGGGCATCCAACCCTGTTTTCCACCTCAGCCAACCTTTCTTGTTTGCCCTTATGGATGATATGACTCAAGTGCCAATTTTCATGGGTGTCATTAACAACCCAAATCCTGGAGCTCCTATCTTGCAGAGAGGAGAATTCGGGAGCAAAGATAAAGTGGTATTCCCAATTGATAAGAATCATGTTGGCCCACCTAAGTAGGGACTAATACCTGCACTGCTGTCCCAGGGAAAACCCAGACCAAGATCTCTATGACTGTACATATTAAATGTACAATATCACAGAGCTGGATCAAAATGTGTGTGTGAAAACAGATGCTTCATATATGACTTTGTTTTATTGTAAAATAAACACACTGAGGAACTGAGTATCCCATGTAAAAAAACTAATATTTCTTTACAAATATTACAGTTTTCCTGCATTAGATGGCATGTCCTGGTCAAGCAACTCGGAATAGATACAGGATATTAGATAAAACAAATGGTTCACACCCATGGTAAAAATCTTTCTTCATCTTTAACTGATTACACTTTACATTTCCAAAGTATCAAAATGTAAGGCCAATGTCACAGCATTACTGCATCCTTTTTGAATCTAGTTGAATTTTTTAATTTATTTTTAAAGATGTCATCTAATGGCCTAATAAATATAACTGATTTGAATCACAACATGTTAAGGTTATGCGTTTTATTGTCTTCTTGAATGAAGAACTGTTATTGTAATGTGAAGGTAAACTGATGCGTTGACGAAACTGGGAAAAGATTAAACGGAGGCCATTTGTAGAGAGCTGGTGGCAAGTTAACATAGATGCGTGGCACTTTTTTTTTATCCAAATGCCAGCGATTTGTGGTTGTAGAGTTACCCTTTCATGCATTTTGTAGTAACTACTGTAACTGGTATTTGGTGGCCCTAGCCCACCAGTTTTTCCCTTATCTCTGTGACTAAAGTGATTGAAAGTGGTGCCATAGTGATTGACCAAAAGATGGGAGTTACAGTCACTTCTTACATTTTTGTAAATACGTTTTTACACCGCCGTTTTGTTTATATCATGTAACGTTATTGTTAATTATTATTTCCACAGTGAAAGAGTTTGTGATGAAATAATTAAGGGGAAAGGTTACTTCTTGCATAATTTCCTCATTCACTAATTTTGTCAATGGTCATTAGATGTATATAAGCGTATAAAAGGACATCCACTATACCATATTTCAAAATTATTAACCCAATGTTAATCATTAAAAATGTACGGCCATCCAAAGTGGATTCTGAACTTCCTAATTTCCTCTGGCTGTGAACGCATCGTAGTAAGCGCCTGACGTCACGTTATGTTTGGCGCTGACATTTATGCAGCTGATCTCCGGTCAGTTTTACAGTGTTTACCAGGCCGATAGATTCAAGGGGCTGACAAACTGCAAACTGAATACAGATCTGTGAACGGAAACCGGAACCGGAACAGCACATACGACGCTTCGCGCGTTTGTCCAAGCCGTTGGCGCCAGTGACACAATCCACCGAGTACTGTCAGTGGTGGTGGAAGCATAGAGTTAGCTGTGTTAGTGTACATTTCAGTAAAGTTGTCTTTTTGTAGCTAAACCAACTCCTTACAGACATGACGAAGCTATCAGAGGGTGCGATAGAGGTAAGGCTACTCTTTTCCGTGTAACTAATACGCTAAAACATGATTTTCAAAACGAAAACCTGCCAAAGTTAGTTGTAAGTGCAGTCTTTGTTTAACGTTAGCTGTAGAAGCTAGCTAGCAGTCATTTGTTTGCACTCCGAGCTACTTTCTGCAATTAATGAACGTTAACTTAATGTAACATTAGCAATGTTGTTTACGTTCGTAACTGAAGACACATTGCAGCCACCTCTCTGTTGTCAGACATAACGTTAGTAGAAAGTGAACATAAAGTTTAACGTTAGATAATAACGTTGAGTTATGTTTGAGAAAAGAGTAATTTTCGAAATGTTTCCACCTGTAACATTAACATGGTTGAATATAGAACTTGACAGCAAATGGCTTAACCAGTTAACGTTAATTAACTAGCTAGCTCTTTGTTTCCAGGCTCTATCAAATGGCACCGGTGGCAACGACGCAGTGCTTCAGTTGGTGGTGAGTATCAAAAAAGACTAATGTCACACAATATTTTCTTAACGTTACCGTTTAACCACTAACTAGCTATATCACCATCATCAACCTTTCCTGTATTTGGTAACAATTGAGCTAAAATTGGCAGCACACGCACACATCCCCCTTGTCTCCTCAACAGTTGCATCTGTTTGAATCAGATTGAGAAAGCATTCTGCAAACCAAAGCTGGATCTTCAGGGTGGAAAACCTTCTGAAACTACCTTTCAGACCAAAACACAAAACCTATAATTGAAAATACTACAATATTATTAGTTAGTAGCTCTTAAAGGCTGGGTGCCACTACACATATTTAACAACAGGAGACTCCAGGAAACAGATCCTGTCCTAACATAATGCGGCTCACTGTATAAAAAGTGAAGCGTTTTATTTACAAAGGAAATCGAATGGACTAACATAGGCAATGTATTATGCAGTTCCTTCTTTGAATGTACCATACATCAAACTATACAAAATGAATGCTGTCATAGGATGACAGAATCAGACAATTAGAGAAACGTTACATTTGGGAAGACAACCCTTGTTTTTATTGAACAGTTTCACTTGTATCTCACCTTTTTAAAGAACATCCGCAAGATTGATGGAGGAAGCGGTCTACCTCGCTTTCGGGTGATGATGAGCGATGGACTGCACACACTGTCCTGTAAGTGTTTTTGTTTTTTTAAAATACATAGCGGAGTACATAATAAAAAAAAAAAAAGCAGATTCGGATCCTTAACAGACAATGTGATATGTAAAACAAGTTATTGCAAAATATTGGTGTTTGTTTTGACTGATTTTATAGGTTTCATTTTTGATTGTTTATGAACAAATAGTAATGTGGTTGCCAGTATTCAGACAGTAAACCATATTTAAAGATTTGTCTGGATCTTAGATCTCCTAAATAAGTATTATCTAGTTAAGATGTGAATGTAGTTGGCATTTAATGTAATGTAGGATGGGGTTGCAGACTGGCTGTTTTTAGAAGCGGTTATTCTCTAGAACCCCTTAGTTGAATGAACAGCCTGTCTTATTTTCTTTTCTCACTTTTCTACACCTTTGCAGCCTTCATGCTCTCAACGCAGCTGAACTTCATGGCTGAGGAGAACAGACTGGCCCCAAACTGCGTGTGCATTCTCAAGAAGCATGTAACTAATATACTGAAGGATAAACGGTATGCAGTTTTTCTTTGCATTTATAATCTTCATATCAAGATTTTGCCCACTTTCTGTATAATTGTGTTAGTAATAGCAAGCAAATTTAGTAAGTGTCTTCCAAAACTTAATGGATACAATGCTATTTTCTGTTATTACAGACGGGTGGTGATCATTTTGGAAATGGAAGTCATCAAGAGTGCTGAAGATGTTGCTGGAAGAATAGGTGAACCCACTCCTTACACTGAGGGTAAGCCTTCAAATCACATTTCATAATAATATCTGCTACTTACTGAATAATTGTTTGTCTTGAAGCAGTGGTTAGTGAATGTTTATGAAGTGAGATTGATATTTACATATACATCAGTCATAAATAATGGGTCAAAGTGTCACTGCAGGCTAAAGGTCGTTTTACAGCCAAGCTGGCGCGCGCCATCGTGACGTCAAAATGATGTAGATCTAGCTGGCGCGAGCAGAGGTCGCACACCACTCTTTATTTAATTTCAGCGGCGCTTGACAAAGCGGAAACAGGAAGCATGAACGAGCTCCTGGGCAACCGGATGCCAGGACTCTCAGTGACTGCAAGTCTCTCTTGTAAACTAACTGGGTTAAGATAAGTTCATTTATCGTGAATGAAAGGCTCGATCTGACGAAGTAGGTCATTGAATCAAATCGAAGCATTGACGGCAATGCTGCTGCCAGTTCTGCCGTTTATCTTCTTTTTCTTCTTCTAGTCCGTAGAAAGAGCAAAGTTGGTAGCCTTTCCTCATTAGCGCCACCTCTCTTCAGGAGAAGACTGCAACTGGTGTCGCGACCACCAGCGCGGGTAGAGATGGCCCGATACAATTTTTTGCTTCCCGATTCCGATACCTGAACTTGCGTATCGGCCGATACTGAGTACCGATCCGATACCAGTGTGTCATATATTTTATTATGTTTTAACAACTGTATACTACTATCCCTGTATGGATGTGATATTATTTCTATCTTTGTTGTTGGTCTGGCTCAGGTTAAACTCTTTGTGAAACATGAACAAACACAAACAATGAACGCCCCAGAACTTTCTTTTATTATCCAGTTTGACAGTCATTTATAACGGAAAAAGAACATAAACTACTTTAACGTAGATTTTCTTTAGGGCTTTATTACGTGGTATCGGATCGGTGCATAAACTCCAGCACTTACCGATACCAGCGTTTTAGGCAGTATCGGAGCCGATGCTGATACCAATACTGGTATCTGTATCGGAACATCTCTAAGCGCAGGTATAAATAGTTACGGCGATCCCATGATGTCACATTTGCGCGCGCAAGCTGGGCTGCAGCTACTGTGTAACGCCCTTAATACTAATGTCAAATCTTCCTTGCAGGTCAGGGCAAAGGCTCGCAGTCAGCGCCAAACCCTGAAAACCGCCCTCCACTACAGCAGCAAAATAGAAATGAAGGCGAGTGCAGGTTTTTATTTTAACTCTTGAACACAAATTAAAAAGGGTGAACATTCTGAATTTACCTTTTGTGGAGAACACTGTGCACAAACTAGTTCATTAATGACCACCAGAGGGCAGCATTTATCTGCTGCTTTTATAGTTTGTGACCCACAGATTTACAGAAGACGAGCAATTTTGACAGCCCCATTGAGAAACACTTATTTTAAGCTTTCTCAAGCCTTTCTTGAGTTTTTTCACATTGTTATTGACACTCACAATTCTCCGTAGCTCCCCTTTTTCATGTGAATGCTTGGTATCATAAACGTTAACAATAGCAATCCAAATGTTATGCTATGAGCATGTGTCGATGGGTAGCTATCTTTCCTGTCCCTGTCAATCATTGTTTATCTTCTTTTTTTATGCACAGTAGAATACACAAACAAATACATAGCAACACCTGGAGAGTGTATCTTAACCCCATGAACAAAAACATTTTTTTTTTTTTTTTTTTTTTAAATTTGTTCATGTCAAAGATAAGCAGTGGATCACAGCAACGCAAATAACTTGCACCAGCAGAGATGTGCAATCCGGCTGTCAGAGGGGTTTTGCAGTCTTCTAGTTTGGGTCATAGCAGGTATTCATCCCTCTAATCTGCCGTATGGGAATCAAGGTTGTGGCAAGCACCCTCCTCATCAGCACAGTCATTGTTCATTTCTCTGTGTGTGCTGGTTGATCTGGGGGCTTAATTTCCAGAAGTGCAGTGGTTGGCAAAGTGGGAGGACTTAAGTGGACACTTTGAACTCTAATCCTCCGCGTGAGACGCACACGAATCAAATGTGCGGCGCTTGTTCAAACGGAAAATCTCAAAAGTCAGGCAGCACAGCTCTCCTGGGGAAGAGCAGCTCCAGTTTGTTATAGCATTTCACACTCTGCCCTGATTCTGCAAAATGTGAATCATCCTCACCAAAATGCTGGATCACATATCTCCACCAACATGACAGGATTTTTGTTTCTTGATGGATTCTTTCCTTTTGCTCGACTCGAGAGCCAACGGTGGTGAATTTACTTTAATTCGTTAGGTTTTTTTTTTATATGAAACTTTCCTCATGGAGTGAGATAATTACAGTGATCAAGCAGTTGCAATCCAAAGAAATTGGATTTTTGTAATTTGTCTCTGATGAATAATGTATGTGCCACTCTCTTGACTTCTCTCCATCACTGCTCTTCATGGATCATTTATTTCTGTCTTTATTCCTCCGACAGGGAACAAAGGTTTCAATAGAGACTTTGGGAAGAAGGCCCCATCTGCTATGCCCAGTACTCCAGGGGACAGATCCAAAGTTGTGCCCATTGCCAGCCTCAACCCCTATCAGTCCAAGTGAGTATGTAACCCAGTCAGTGGGAAAAGTCATGTCAAAAGGTTGTGTAATTGCCACGTGTGGGACAGTTGCAACACATCACCGCATACATTTGTTATAAAAAAAAAATAAATAAATTAAAAACTGGTGTAAGTAAATGCAACAAAAACTTATGAAGCGCACCAGCAAAACCTTGTGAGGTGTTACATATTAAAGCTAGACATTGAAAACAAAAGAAGGTAGGCACAATACCATGAATGGCTATATCATTTAATGCAATTCTAGTCTTAACAGTCCTGCCACATCTTTTGTGAAGCTTTTGTATTGTCGAGACTGTCCAAGAAATGCTGAATCAACTCTGGCTGTTGTACATCTTTAGTTTGTTGTGCTGCATTGGATCTATTCTTTTGGAAATATGTTTTTTGCATTTATCTGTACTAGTGCAGTGGAACGTGCCTGTTCGGTACAATTCAGTTGCTTGTCCTGTGGTATTGCTGCTTGCAGCTTTCTCGAGAATCGCTTATCCAAACATCTTCACACTTAACACTGTGCTTCCTCCGGTCCTGAGCAATGCTGGAGTACACGCGTCATTTGCTATCAGCTAGCTATTTGCAACCAGTCTATTTCCCGGGGAAAAAATGTTCATTCTAAAAGTTACATCGCTGAGGCTTAACATGTTTGAGTTTGCTGCAATGCAACGTACATAAGAATGTCTACCGCCCACAAAGGGGCAGATTATTAAAAGGGTCCAAGTTGGTGAATAAATGCATGAATTAATACTGTAATAATGTATATGTAGGGTTACATTCTGGGTCCATGAGTGGCTCTCAAATGAACAATACTGACATGATTAACCTCAGACTTTTCTCTGTCCGATAGGTGGACCATCCGTGCCCGTGTAACCAACAAGAGCAGCATCCGTACATGGAGCAACTCTCGTGGTGATGGCAAACTCTTCTCCATGGAGATTGTGGATGAAAGTGTGAGTATTATTGTGGTCCCACTGTTAATTTTTTTTTTTTTTTATGCTTCGTAAATAAACTACAGAATATCATGAGTTTGAAATCCTGTGCTGTCCCTGACCTACTTTAATATATTAACCACAGTTTATATTTCATTTATTACAGGGAGAGATACGAGTGACTGGTTTCAACCAAGAGGTGGACAAGTTCTTCAGCCTTGTTGAGGTTGGCAAGGTGAGACGCTCCTCCAGATAATGATTCAGTATGTCGTAATTATCTGTCAAAAGTTATTTACTGTGCTGTAAAAGATGGATTTGGCCACACACTGTTCTATCAACAACTGCCAGTACTTTAAGAGTTAAACCACAGAGACTATGAATGAGTCCTCTGGCTGCACTGTAGCCATACAATAAGCGGCTTATGATCATCTGCCAGCCTTTGTTGATCCTCCAGACTGTCTAAAGTCGTATCTTGTTTGCACCATTCAGTCAGGTTAAACGCTCCGCATCTCTGATCTCTCTGATTAACACGTGGTTCCTCCATTTGTATGGGCCAGGTCTACTATGTCTCCAAGGGCTCCTTGAAGATCGCCAACAAGCAGTACACATCGGTGAAGAATGACTATGAGATGACTCTCAATGGAGAGTCCAGCATCATCCCCTGTGAAGACGACTGTGATGTTCCTGTGATGCAGTGTGACTTTGTTTCTATCGGTGACCTAGAGAACAGAGAAAAAGATGCCATCGTTGGTAAGGAGCACAAGTAATGATCTACATGTGCATTTCTGAACCCAACCTGTGTCATTAAATCCCCAGATCACGGTAACCTATGGGTTTGTTTCTCATGTTCCCTGACTGTATTTTGAGACAAAAATACAGAACAGCCTGCAGCCCCAACTACATACAAAGACATGGCATACTGTCTAAAATAAAACCTAAAGCCCTATACATAGCCCTGAAATTTAGCCAAGTTCAGCTCAAACCTGATGTCTTTATTAGAAAGCAAGTCTCCCGAAAGTTCAATTAATGGTTCAGGCCACAGACCTCTAAGCACAAGTTTTTGACTGTTGGCAATTATTATAGGTGCTTCTAGATATGTATAGAGTGAGATAGTGGATGGAATAAATGAGTGGAACTGACCGCTTCAAACCCTTTTAAGTTCAATGTTACAACAAAGAACGGCTGAATTAAGGACTGGCCACGTAAAATGTTAACTAAATCTAGCCTACAGTCCTTACCGGATGAAATATGTGCTGGAGGAATATAAATATTGGATCTGTTCATCCCTATTTGACTTGTTGTCTCTGTAGCCGGCTCAAAGTATTTTTTTTAATGGGCCTTAATATGGATGATTTTTCCTTTTTTAGTTGAAGCCCCTTTTAATCCTCCTAACCAGCCCCTCCTCCAAAAAAACACTGTAAAATATTGTATACAAACAGTTAGTGAGACCAATACAGTATTTGAGACTAATTTAGACTTTTGCTATTGAGAAACCTTTCGAGCTCTACTGCACACTTCCTCAAGTCTTATTTCTCAGAATCCAGCCGTGTCTTTCAGGGCAGAGCTTTAGGCTCAATTGGTTCCTATGCTGCATTTTTGTTGTGGGATGATCCGTCTAGGATCAGCTGTTTCTGTTTGAATGGTGGCCACATTTTGCCCATTTTATGAAACATTAGTTTTGATGATGTCTTTATGTATTTAGCGCCCTAAACTAACGTACAGAGAGCAGAGTTGTTTAACATCGGGTGTGCACAGGGGATTGTTAAAGTCATCACCCCTCTGTGAATGTACCATGCACCAAACTACGGGTAGCTTATGTTTGCATCTGCTTGGGTTCCGGTTTATGAGTGCCAGTGTTTTCCTTTTATGGAGGGCTTGGGCTCTATGAGGCCTAAACACATCATAATTCTTTTAAGCAATAGTGTGTTGCAAAACAGCACTGCCAACCAACAGAAGCTCAGAGCCCAGCTCCTACTGAGGTGTTCCCAAGCAGCCAATAATAAGCCATCATAAGCAGAGGATAAAGTTTGTAGCAGAAAGTAGAGCCGGATATGCTCTGAGGTTAAGGTAATTACTTCATACGAGCAGAGAGATAAAAGTGGTATTAATACTGATGACAGTAATAGCCTAATAGTAGTGCAGATTGACTTTGGGCCCTATGGCAAAGCCGATGAGAAAATGAGACCCTGCTGTCACAGGTAAAATTAAGTAATAATAAGTCTGCTTGTAATTCTTTTAATGAAGACTGCAGCTTGTACTGCTGCTTGAGTCATTTCTCTCCCGCTTACCAGTTGGCATCAAACGTTAAGTTTTGTTCCATCATGGTTAATACATTTAAAATCCTTTTACTCAGCGGGGGAGGGGGTTTATAGACGATGAGTAATGATGGTGATGCCACTCTTGCACCTTAACAAACAAATGGCATCTATCATGCTTGATTGCATTAGTCAACAAAGTATGCTTGATGAAGTACTTCGGTGGAAACGATTAAAGCCGGCCATTTCATGGATTCTCTCCTACATTATGGATGCAAGTGCCCAGTACGCAGGCCAGTGACCTCACACACCTGATTTGAAATAAATGAATTACTTATTTCCCATGAGCCAATTTGTGCCGACAGCCATGGGACCTAGAGTGACCTGTGGGCGTAAACACCACAATCAATATTTATGATATGTATATTTGGGAACAATCGGGGGAATTCGTGGTGAAAATAATGTGGTCATAGTCTCCTCAAGACTGAGCTGTATATTAATGCTATCCAGTGTTTTCCCTAGGTTTGTGGAAGACTTGGGTGCGTGGATTTGGCAGGGGGTTTAGGGGTCCTTTCTCAAGAAAAAAGGACTGCAATTTCACATTATTTAGGACCATTATTATGACCATATCTGTGTCTAAAACGTTGTAAAGCTAAAGCAGATAATAAATAAATAAATAACACTCTAAAAGCTTAAAGACAAAACTTGCTAAAAAAGTCCACTGGGGACCAACTACAATTATTAAAGCTGCTAAAAGATATTAGAAAGTTTTGATGCTCACCACTTAAGGCCGTTTTTATGGTTCTGCGGAGGCTCCACACAGAGCGTTCGCTGTAGCCTACGTAAGTGGCCTGATGTGTGTGTGTGTGTGTGTGTGTGTGTGTGTGTGTTCAGCCGGCGTGTGTGGGGAGTGTGTTAGAACGAGGGAGAAGTACCGACTAGAGTCAATGCAACGCTACCAAGCCACGGCTGAGCGATGTGCGTCGTGTCATTTTTTTGAGAGGTGCACGTTCGGCTACGGCGTAGGGTCCGGCGTAGACGCAGAGGGGTCTGCGGGAGTACGCCATCGATTCTATGCAGAAGCATAAAAAGGCCTTTAGGTGGTGCCCAAAACGGCTTGGTTGCTGCGCCTAAGCCATATCATGGTAGGGAATAGAAAAATAAATCCAGTGTCTGCTTCCAATGCACTGAATCCTGTTTTTTTTTACAGATGTGATTGGAGTGTGTAAGAGTGTGGATGAAGTGACCCGCCTCACCACCAAGTCCAACAGAGAAGTGTCCAAGAGAACGCTCAACCTGATTGACATGTCTGGGAAGCTGGTGACTGTCACGCTGTGGGGAGAAGAAGTGAGTATAGCCATTAGATGGCGAGTGAAACGTGTAATGGGGTAGATGTGTTGTGTCTGCAGCTTTTTTTAATGGCCAGTGAAAATCAATACCAATCTTGTAATGCATAGACCTGCTTATTGTAATGGTGAAGCTTTGTCCTCGGAACACTTTTCTTTTCAAAGCTAATCATCTGAGAACAACCATTTAGTATAAAAGACTTAAGCTAAACCGAAGCTAGCTTACACATTCAGCGGGTGAACACAATGACCAATGAGTACCTACAATACAAAAAGCCTGCAATAAATGTGACCTTTTGTTATTCTCATTATGTTCAGTTTTTTGGTGAGACTATGTCAGAAAGGTGTTTAATTAGAGAGGTTGTTCAACGCATTTGCCGATCACTGTTCAGCAGTTTGAGAACCGAAGGCATTAAATAATGTGCACAGTGTTTAATAGAGGCAGATGTGATTGAGATCGTTGACTGAATTCCCTGTCGCGGGGTGATGAAGGAACTGTGCTCCTGCAGTTGATTTTTACCTGTGGCTCAGAGGGACTGTGCTGAGTTTGCCACCATTTTTTCCCCCCCTTCTGACAGGAAGCATAGTGTTCCCTGTTTGTTTGACATTTACCCCTTTTCCACAGGGACTTGCTGAGGTACACAAGATGTATAGTTTATAAAGAACAATGGCAATGCCAAAAAGCAAGTGTTGGAGATATTTTCCCCTGTCTCTGAAGGCAGTACTGTTGCCCCCCCTTCTCTCTCTCTCTCTCTGTGTTAGTTTTTCTCAGTTGTTGTCCTCAGGTTATTTCAGTAAAGAGCACTGGAAATCTACGAAACTAAAAATCAAGTAGTGACATGACATTTCTTATAACAATTTGTCAGTAATTTTGGAACTGAACTAATAAGAAATGTGTTCATAGTTCCAAACTGCGAGGCTCTAGAGATAGCAATGTCTTTTGGTCACTCTGTCATCCACCACGCTGGTTCAGAATAAAATATCTTAATAACTATTGGGTGGATTAAGATTAATGGTCCCCAGATGATGAATCCTACAGATATGGGCTATCCCTAGACATTTCCTCTTGTGCAGTGAAAAAACTCTATCAGATAAACTATCAGATGGATTGCCCTGAAATCTAGTACACACATTCATGTTCCCCACTGGATAAAGTGTAATAACTTTGGTGATCCCTTAACTTTTCATCTTCCATGACCATCAGCTCAAAATCGATTTGTCAGATTATGTGGTTTATGACCAAATACCTGCAATACCAAATGGCATTCCCATCATCCTCAGCTGTAGCGCTATGCTCAGTGCTAATTAGCAAATCTTAACATGCTAAACTGAGATGGTAAACATAATACCTGCTAATCATCAGAATGTTAACATTGTCATTATGAGCCACCTCACAGCACCATTGGATTCTGTAGGTGCTTTTTCTCGTTGTATGAAGAACCAAGACGTAACTTGATATACCAAAAAACCTGAAGAAATGAAATCCAGTCAAATGCAAGTAAAAGAGTGATGAGTGTTTGTCCTTTGTCCATATCTCTTGTGTGTAGGCAGAGAAGTTTGAAGCCTCTGGACAGCCCATTGTAGCCATTAAGGGGGCGAAACTTTCAGACTTTGGAGGCCGGTCCCTCTCTGCATCCTTCAGCAGCACCCTGATGATCAACCCCGACATCCCTGAGGCATATAAGCTCCGAGGCTGGTAAGTGAGCCTGAGGTTCATAGATAATGCAGTGCAGAAAATTGCTCCTGTGTTCTAGCAATTGCATACTCATGACAAAGTGCTTTCCTAGAAGGTATGAAACATGGTACACATTTAACAGCTGCAGGCTTTTTCGTATTTATTTCCCCCACTGTTAACTGTTAAACTCTTAAAGTAGAAGAACTCGAAGGATTTAAATGGTTGCAATAGTGCATGCTCTGACTCTCATTATCAAGATTAGTTTTCCCCCATTAGCCACAATGTGGCGCGTTGCTTCAATGAAGCATTACATATAAATGGAAATCACAATAAATCTGTGGAAATGCAGGTTTTTTTACGCCCCTAATCGCCTTTCCAGAAGAAATGAAATCCAGACTAATATCTGTGTGATTATGTTGATTGCAGCATTCTTTTTGCCTTGGTGTGTGTGGTTTTGTAGTGTGTAGGCCTACATGTAGTTTCTTCATGTTTTTCATTTGAACACATAGGATTATGTGGAAATTAGCCAAGATAGGTTTTGTCTTTCTATTATCTGTGTACATGTTGTTATGCGCATTGCACTATAGTTGATTTTTAGTTTTTTAGATGGATGGATAGAAAGAAAGAAGTACTACAGCCAAATGCAGAGTTGTAGGATAGTACACAATTAAGGGATGTGACTCTATTCCTTCTGGTTGACTTTTTCTGCAATGGAATAGAGAAACATTGACGACTCGAGCTTTGATCTTTTATTTGGGCTCACATTCCTTATTTTCTAAATTATTACCTCTCCCTGGTGCACAGCAATACTAACAATAATCAGGAATGTATGTATTTTGTCAGAGGTAAAATGCAGGTTTTTTTTATTATTTTTAAACAGAGACATCACCTAGTCGGTGTGTGATGACAAAGTTCATAGGGACACTGATCTGTTCTTTTAGATCCTACTTAAACAAGCGGTGTGTGCCCCTCCTTGCTGACATGATAGCAGATGTCTGTATTTGTGAGTTGAGATCCAATCGATTCCATCCCAAGAGTTCTATTTATTTACTTCCCAATGCCAGTGCCCGCTCTGCACTGAGGAATAAAAAATGGTAAACAGTTCAAATTTATTTTGCGACTAGTCCAGTTCAGTCTCTTTTTCTGCCTTGACAAATGTAGCTGTGAGTATTTATAGGTGATCAGAAGACCTGATCTGCATAATCAGAGCAGTTAATGTGACTCTACTTTGCAGGTGAGAAAGAGGCAAATCACAAATTATGCTCAAATACGGCTCACAGTAATATCTGGATGATAGTTTAGCACCAGTGTCCGGTTTCTCTGAATACATTTTCTTATTTTATTTCGTTTTTTAAAGAGTGCCAACTGCTGCTAAGTAATTTTTTATTTTTTATTTTGTGATGGGATCATTTTCTATTTGCATTGCAGTAGAAAGTGCTCTATTATCAGTACCATTCCTGGGTCTTCTGCTTTCTTTTACCTGAACACCATTAAGGCTGTAATCACGTTTCCACATCCCTGCTGGAGCATAGACTTTTAATACTTCCTGTGCTCTCTTCTCTTTAATGAAAAAAAAGGTTGATCCCCACGTTGTCCCGTCACTTCTCACTTGGACAGCCAGAGATAATGACCCTTAAATTCTTATGTTGCTTTATCCACTGCTGAAGAGGTGTTGGCCCATGTGGGTCTTCTTTGGACAATGGGTTTCTGCATGTTCGCAGGCATCCGCTAATGAACAGTTTGAAAGTCACAGATGGACGGAGGCCAGACCTGACTCATTACTCTCGATCTATGTGAGAACCGTGGTGAAGACGAGATCGTTATGCAGCATGTCTGAGAGCTTCGTCCCAGCCAGCCTCATGCTGTGAGGAGGATGAAGACAATAGCCTCCCTAGTTGTTAATCTTTATTTTAAGGCTGCATTACAGCGACGATATCCTTTGATGACAAATAAGTTGTTAGTGTGTGCTTTCACTGGAAGACTGCCAGTTGTGTGTTTTGTTGTGCTGCTGAAGTCTGGGTCTCAGGATGGTAGCCGTCCACAAATTGTTCTGTAAGCCAAGATGTGAATTATGGAAAACCGAACAAGGGAGCAATTCAATTTAAACTCTGAATGAATCTCTTGATGATTATTTTTTAATTTCACAAGAACCCAAATCTTTTTTTGCCCTCAACCGAACAAACATATGCCTTCACTGTACAGCCAAGGCTGCTGAAACATCGTTTTACTCATGCAGAGGCGTCTTAATTTAATTGTGTTTTGGCGCAGACCTTTGGGACTTCCTCAAATGAATAGTCTATCCTTGGTGGGCTATTGACTCAAACTCATGAAGAGAATTAATGGTGGCGCTCAGCACTATTCAATGTGCTTATAAATAAGATTTCTGCACTATGCACTAATTATCTTGATCTTGGGTTGGTCTGGGATCTTAGTGTGTTGTAAGTGTGCATGTGCTGCTGTATGCCCTAACCCTCTTTTTATTTATTGACACAGGTTGCCAACTTGACATGAAACCTACACTTAGTTCGTCTTTGTGAAAATGATCAGCGTAAAAAATTTAACTTCACATTTTCATCCATCGAGCTGTGAAGATGCAGTTGTCCATTAGGTGGCAACAGCACATTTAGAGATGGTCATGCTGCCTTTTCCCATACCGTCCCTTTTTTGTTAACTACACTTTGTCATGTTTATTCTCAATGCTTGATGCTGTCAACCTCAGCCATTCACCACAGACTCTTTTTAGTCACCCAAGTCCAAGCTGACATTTTCTCCGTCTTCCTTATGACTCCAGTATTCCACATGTACAGGCCACAGCATATAGATGTGACAGTAATTATGTCAGCCCAGAAGCAAACAAGCTTTCACACAGCAGTCTAGTGTGCATGATGCCTTAGTATTTAATTGACTGTTATTTTGGATTCTGGACTGATTAAAAAAATAAATAAAACATAGTGGCGGAATTACTAGCTGATTAACTGGTGTTGAGTTATTAGCTGAATTGAATTAGTAACTGACTTACTGAATGTTTCAAACAAAGTGTCTGACAAAGTGAGTAATTCTTCTCTTGTGTGGCACCTTTCAGTCACTGCTGTCAACCCAGATGCTTAACTGGATCTGCAGGGTGGAATACAGAGCTGTCATTTAATTAGCACTAAGTTATTATGTTAATGTTTTGTTTGTCAATACAGCAAAAATGCCCAATTATTTTCCAGTTGCAGATTCTCAGTGAGGATTTGGCATGTATGATAGTAAGCTACAGTGGGGCAAAAAAGTATTTAGTCAGCCACCAATTGTGCAAGTTCTCCCTTTAAAAAGATGAGAGAGGCCTGTAATTTTCATCTTAGCTACACTTCAAATATGAGAGACAAAATGAGAAAAAAAAATCCAGAAAATTACATTGTAGGATTTTTAATGAATTTATTTGCAAATTCCTCGGGAAAATAAGTATTTGGTCACCTACAAACAAGCAAGATTTCTGGCTCTCACAGACCTGTAACTTCTTCTTTAAGAGGCTGCTCTGTCCTCCACTCGTTACCTGTATTAATGGCACCTGTTTGAACTTGTTATCAGTATAAAACACACCTGTCCACAACCTCAAACAGTCACACTCCAAACTCCACTATGGCCAAGACCAAAGAGCTGTCAAAGGACACCAGAAACAAAATTGTAGACCTGCACCAGGCTGGGAAGACTGAATCTGCAATATGTAAGCAGCTTGGTGTGAAGAAATCAACTGTGAGAGCAATTATAAGAAAATGGAAGACATACAAGACCACTAATAATCTCCCTCGATCCGGGGCTCCACGCAAGATCTCACCCCGTGGGGTCAAAATTATCACAAGAACGGTGAGCAAAAATCCCAGAACCACACGGGGGGACCTAGTGAATGACCTGTAGAGAGCTGGGACCAAAGTAACAAAGGCTACCATCAGTAGCACACTACGCTGCCAGGGACTCAAATCCTGCAGTGCCAGACGTGTCCCCCTGCTTAAGCCAGTACATGTCCAGGCCTGTCTGGAGTTTGCTAGAGAGCATTTGGATGATCCAGAAGAGGATTGGGAGAATATCATATGGTCAGATGAAACCAAAATAGAACTTTTTGGTAAAAACTCAACTCGTCGTGTTTGGAGGGGAAAGAATGCTGACTTGCATCCAAAGAACACCATACCTACTGTGAAGCATGGGGGTGGAAACATCATGCTTTGGGGCTGTTTTTCTGCAAAGGGACCAGGACGACTGATCCGTGTAAAGAAAAGAATGAATGGGGCCATTTTGAGTGAAAACCTCCTTCCATCAGCAAGGGCATTGAAGATGAAACGTGGCTGGGTCTTTCAGCATGACAGTGATCCCAAACACACCGCCCGGGCAACGAAGTAGTGGCTTCGTAAGAAGCATTTCAGGGTCCTGGAGTGGCCTAGCCAGTCTCCAGACCTCAACCCCATAGAACATCTTTGGAGGGAGTTGAAAGTCCGTGTTGCCCGGCGACAGCCCCAAAACATCACTGCTCTAGAGGAGATGGAGGAATGGGCCAAAATACCAGCAACAGTGTGTGAAAACCTTGTGAAGACTTACAGAAAACGTTTGACCTCTGTCATTGCCAACAAAGGGTATATAACAAAGTATTGAGATGAACTTTTGTTATTGACCAAATACTTATTTTCCACCATAATTTGCAAATAAGTTCATAAAAAATCCTACAGTGTGATTTTTCTGGATTTTTTTTTTCTCATTTAGTCTCTTAGTTGAAGTGAACCTATGATGAAAATTACAGGCCTCCCTCATCTTTTTAAGTGGGAGAACTTGCACAATTGGTGGCTGACTAAATACTTTTTTGCCCCACTGTATATGTCTTGGGGTTTTAGACTTAGCACTTTGAATACTTTAGGTTAGTTACAGCCCTGTTTAGAGATGAAAAAAGTTTAGACGGATTCAGCTTTGGGGAGACGCAAACCAGACTTCACACTGCGGTGGCCAATCATGTAACCGGCAATCAGACTTGGCAGTCCGTTTTGAGGCGTTGTGAGAGTCCTTTATGGTAAACAGTAAACATCTTGGCCTCTATCGCCGCCACAAGAAAGTAAAAAAAAACTGAGGGTAAAAAACAAAACGCAAGCATTTTACTGCCCAGGGGTTTGTGTATCAGCTGACTTGTTCATGCAACAAGCTCCAGGCCAAAGCACAGTTTCTCCCTCTTGGAAATGTTGAGATCTATAAACGATCTGATGGAAAACAATAATTGTTAAATAGTCTACTTGTGCCATGTTGGGGGTTAAAAATCACAACGGAACGTCACACAAACGGGTCGCACAACCCTGCAGTGAATTGCTGGACAGACTGATCTAGTCTAGATGAAGCCTTACAAAGATGTGAACTGTAACCCTGTCTTAAAGAGATTCATAACTTGTCCAATATGATATATTTTATTCATACAGGTATGCTGAGGTCAAATAACAGGTTAGCAGGATGTTCAGACTTACTGCACTAAATCCTGTTTAGCAAGAAAAATACCGTAGCATAGCAATAACTTTCCGGTTTGTTTTTCCATGATATACAGACTCGGTAGAGCTCTGTATAGGACAAACTCATTAAAATGCAACTATTGTGACACAGTGGTGAGTCTACTGATGCATGCAGAACTGTCCTAGGGTGTAGGAATGACGTAACCATTAGATTGCTGTATTCTCACAATTATATTCTACAGTGTTCTTACACAAATGGTGTTATAATTGCAGCCTGTGTGATCTATCCATTATAAGGGAAAAGAAACCTTTTGCTTTCATTCTTTCAAAATGAGAATAAAGGAAAATGTATGTTCATCCATGTTTACATTTGATGAAACGACTTCTGTGGCGTTATTTAAGTTACTGGTAGCTCACTCTTTGACCGCATGTCACTCACTTCAGATGAAGTGGCTCCCGCCATGTAACACACAACATGGAGTAATTGTGTTTGTGGTTTATTTTCATTAGAGCCGAGAACACTGCTTACTGAGACTTTCCCATCATCCCCTCATGCCTCTTGCTCTGACACATCTCTGCTCCTGGCCTGTACTTGTTCATTGACACACTGACATTTGACATGTCTATGTCATGCACATGCATGTCTGCCAACCTCCAGTCTTCTATCTCGGTGTTCCTGCAGATAGTTTGTCTCACTGAAGCCACGTTCCTCTAAGCTGGGATCTGCCTGCTTACAGTTGACTGTTGCACATTTTCTGCCAGGTCTAATTTGTCCTCTTTTTGTCTCCTTAATCACGATCGCTGTCAGCCGTGCCATTTCTGGCATTTTCCTGTGCTTCTCGCCGTGTCTATGATTAACAGCAGCAGCTCCAAACCTGGATGCTGTCATGGGGGTTTCTCGTTGAGTGTCTTACAGTCCTTTTGGGTACCTGTCAAATCAGATGTCCAGCTCAGCCATGTAACACTGTGAAGCCTTTCTAGTCTGCGGTCTTATCCTTTTTTTTTTTTTTTTTAAAGTGCAATACGTTTTTATTATCTCAGCTATGTTGTCACTGCATTGTTCTTCTCTGTAAAACATGTCTTTGGAGAGTGTTGAGCCATAACAGGAAATTGTATCTCCATTTTTTTTGTCTTGATTTGATTTATCAGAATCAAGGTTATAATCGTTAACTAAAACGAACGAAATAACAAACTAGGTGGGAAAAAACATTGTCGTCAACTGAAATAAAAATAAAAACGAGGCATTACAAAAAAAACGACAAACTAAAACTGTAATGTCTGTTTGCAAAACTAACTAAAATAAAACTATCGAGTAAATGTCCTTAGTTTTCGTATTTGTTGATGTCTTCCATAGAGCAAATAACGGTATATCTTTCCAACCATGACATTTCCCGTAGACATCTCCTTATTCTCAATAGTTTCCGACTGGGAACCCAGAAATCCCGACATCCCACGTCAAATTGAACACAACACAGTCCGTGCCCCTCGCCTGGCATCATAGCGGTACCGAAAGTTGGAAGAAAGCGGCACCTATTTGATTATGACTGTGTCAGATAAAAGCAAGTGCCTTGCAGTGGAAGGTGGTAGAAGATGTGGACAATTTATTACAGGGAAAAATCCCACGAATTTGAGAGTACATTTGAGAAGCGCACACAAGCTAGGAGGCTAACCTAGCTTACCTTTACAAGGTAAAGGAGAACGCAAAGCCCCCTTTCCCCGAAACAGAAGCCAACCTCGGTAACGTTACGGGCATGGATGTATGGATACAGGGCCAGGCAGCAGGACAGACAACAGCAGGACAGAACACTACAGGAGGGCTTTCACCAGCGACCTGATAGCTGCTGGTTAGTACATACGCAGTAACACCAAAAACGGGAGGACGTGCGGGTTAATGTGGATTGATACTGGGATGTCTACACAACTGTGTGAGTCGACTGACTAAAAAAAAGTTCTCCACTTTACTCGAACCAAAGTTCAAAGCACCTGTTCATGTCTGTCTTCTTTAGTCTTTTGGCTATTTAGGTTTTTTTCCTGGAACACATCACTTACACATTTTGCACTTAATGCTGCGTCTTGTGTAGACTGTTGACATATTTATGACCATATGTAGGCTACATTTTATGTACTGGTGTTATTGTTCAATACATTGTGAATACATATTTCTAAAATTGTATGATGTTTTTGTTGAGTTATTATTACACAATACTTTTTCTGACCTTCTTGAATCCCCTGACAAATAACCCATATTACAAAAAAAGACTCAAACTAAAGCTAAGCATTTTCAAAAAATTAAATCTAAACTAGCAAACCCGCTTTAAAAACTAATTAAAACTAAACTGAATTTGAAAACAAAAAGTCAAAACGAAATAAAAATAAAAACCTAATGAAAAATGCAAAACTATAATAACCTTGGTCAGAATATCTTTTTTTCAAATTCCTAACTGGGTGCAGGCACAATTAAGGCAGAGCAGTGCAGGTACACTAGTGAGCATTCTGGTGCCAACAAAGATTTGCTCACATTTGTCAAATGTGAGAAATTGGCAGCCTGTGCGTTGCTCTGGCCACGGTCTGAACGGTTAATGGGGAAATTTTCAATTAGTCATGCCTCCAGGAGCAAGGCATGCCCTCACTGTATTTACAACCCAACCTCCCCATTGTGCGCCACTCTGCCTTGTGGCCAACAGATTAGTAAGCTCTATTGATCCCTCTGACCATTTTAAACTGTTATTTCCCCCCCCCCCCAAACTGCATTTTACCTCCACCCATCTTTCTTCTCCTTCTACCCTTCTATCGCTCTTCTTCCTATTGTCTTCCCTGAATTACCGAGAACATTGGGCGAAAATGGGTTCCTGATGTCACCGTAACAGCCCTGACCCTGGCCAGCTCATCTGTCCCTCTGCTGTTGATTCATTTCACAAAGCTCTCAGAAATGGATGCTCTGCCTGGGACAATATTTTTTTTTCTTTTTTAAGCTAACTGTTAAATGCACAGCATGTCATGTGAACAGCAGAGTATTGTCTCCTGCTCTGGTTTGGATGTATAGAAAAAAAAAACAGAACTGCAGTCCAAAAGTAGGCCTCAGCAAGTGGGAGAAAATATTTTATTCTAGGTAAATGTGGTACTGTACTGTATGATTTTATTTACTAAACTATATATAATCTAGCATTTAAGATGTGTTTTGTTTTAAGTGAAAAGGCCAAATATTCAGCTCAAATGTGAATATTTTCTGATCATCTTAGTCCTCTGTTATTTGTCTGTCAGATAAAATAAACAATAACAATATGCTGGCTTGGGCTTGGCAAAAATGGGGTTAGGGAGCAATGTGATTTCTTGATTTATTATCTTTTTACTATTTTCCAACCTTTTACGGACCAAACTATCAATCAAGGAAATAATGAACAGATTAATGTGAGAAGAATATAATCATTAGTTGCAGTCCTACAGCTATACTTGGTTGACTGTGACTAAGTATTTGTTCTTTTTCACATAGGTATGACAAGGAGGGTCATGCCATGGATGGACAGTCTCTGACAGAGGTGAAAGGCAGCGGGGGAGGACTAACCAACTGGAAGACTCTGTCTGATGTTAAGACGGAGCACCTGGGACATGGAGACAAGGTATACACGTGCTCAGCTTTGCCTTGATGCACTCAAACATTCAAGATATGGTAACCCCAGACATATTGTTATTCAAGGATGATCCTATGAAGATATACAAGGACAAACTGCAAGACTGGCATTGAATTCCAAACAGATATGAAAGTGCTCGCAGTCAAGCTGCATTTATTATCGAAAAACCCACGGTACACAATGCGTGTCTCTATAGTCTGGCTACAATGTAACCTTGTCACTAGTTGCTCTGCTTTGCAACACTACTTTTAGCTGAGAGCCAACGTGATGAATCTTCATAATCATTGACTCATATAATCACTGCTCCACCGGATATGTGTGCTTAAAAAATCGCACCCTGATCTTCTGCTCATTAATCACCCTGTATTGTGGGTGTCCTCTCACAGTGTTGGGTGTATGTTCATGGTGAAAGTCGCATTTATCTCTAGTATTGATTACTAAGATTGCATATGCTCTATTATTTGCCCTCTGTAATGAAATTACTGCCCTCAGAGGTAAAGTAATGTGTTCTTTAAATTCCCCATTTTTTTATTTATACTGTGCAGGGAAATTGTACTCACAGAAGTGTATAAACTGTCTCGAGCAGATAATGTGACCTGTGCGGAGATCTTAACTTGTGTAATTTAACATGCTCTGCGCATTAGAAATCCTCACCGTATGATGAGTAGGGCTGTAATCTCCCAGTCGACTAGTCGATTTATTGGTCGATACGTTCTGGCTCGACCAAAATTCTGATTGGTCGATTTTTTGGCGTGTTAATTTCTTTCTTTCTTTCTTTCTTTCTTTCTTCTTTTTTTTTTTTTTTTTTTTTTTTTTTTTTTGCCGTGTTAATTTCATCAGGTGGAAAGCACTAATTGCTAACGGGGGTGTTTTCAGAACACCCCCCTTGTTTTCACTTTTTGGATCAGCCCAACCCACTGGAGACAGAATGAAGAAAGTACTAGAAGTGAGCGTTTAATTTATTGTCAGTCCTCCTCTACCATGTCAAAGACATCGGCAGTGTGGCAGCATTTTACAAAAATAGATAATGGAAAAAAAGTTGAATGCAAAGTTTGCAAGCAACAGCTTGCATATCACAGCTCAACTACAAACATGGCATATCACCTAAAAACGGTAAGCTAACTTGTCTGCGTTAGGTTGCCCCGTCTGTTTTGATTAGGCTATATGAGCATATCAGAATTGGCATATTCTAATGTTTTAGTCTAATAATCGTCTTATAACTGCAGGCGCACCCGCCTGCAACTACGGTAGCATCCCCCAGGGTTAGCCACGAAGCTGAGCTCCTATGTTCAGCCTCGCTCTGTGCAAGGACATGCACAGAGCTGCTGAAATTATGGTGTCTGTCAGTTATTATAACATATGACAAAAACAATTGTCTTATTGTATAGTATTATGTTGCATATTCCTCAACAGTTCTTGTGCTGATATCACTAGTTGACATAGTACTATTTTTGGAAATCATAGGCTATGATATTGCGCAGGTGCATGTGATGCAACGCTGACAGACAGACTTGAGTGTGTCATTTCAGTGCAAAATAATTAGGTTAAAAAACAATTTAATATACTGCAAATAGCCTACTAGTTTTTTATGTTTATTTATAATTCATTTAGACAGACAAGGCTATTTGGAAGCTCAAAAATGATGTGAGGGCCCATATTTCCTTAGAAAATAAAGAGAAATGCAAAAATACATGGATTAAACCAAAGTTGCAGTTATCTGTAAGTCTCAATTAAGTGAAAAATATGTTGTGGTGAATGAGTAGTTTCAGGATTTTTTGTTTTTGTGCAGTGGTGAAAACTGTGCTCGTCTGCTGCCAGAGGCTGTGAGGGACCCTGTCTTACTTGTGGTGCCCTCATAATTCTTTCTGATATGGCCACAACTGCAGGATTCTCAGTCACAGACTCAGTAACATGTCTTACTGCTACTCATTTAGCCTCTTTTGGTGTAGCCACTTCAGCTATTCTATCATCTGGAGGCCTACAATGCAGCTTGAGCAGCTCCATTCAGTTTTTTTTTTTCTTCTCTTAAATTTCAAACCCCAAATCCTGACTGTTACCATTAGCCTTCTGTCAGGTGAAGGGCTTCTCGTGGCATTGGCTCCCTGCTGTTCAGGAGGAAAGGTTTGACCTTAGGCTATGGCGGCTCTTGCTTCTCCTCAGCATGGCGTGTGATAAGGCCCGGTACTGACAAAGGAGTTGAGCCAAGGCCACTCTCAACCCCTCTGAGACATCCTGTACACAGGGGCATGGATGTCAGCCCCCTCTTACCAAAGCCTGTTGCAATTATTTGTGCCTGTCACAAAGACTTTGTGTCACAATCTCAAGTTTCCACGTTGCTCCTGTGCCCTCGCTGACAGTAAGTGGTCACCCTCCTCTCGTTGGCTTGACACTGCATCTGTAAAGGCCTCTGACAGTGGCTAGAAACAAGTTCTTCTGTCATCTTCCCAATGTGGTCAGTCGCACACTAATTGAAGAGGTTTTAACTTCATTAATTGCACATCTTTTGAAAAAAGTAGAGGTTGATGTCTGAATTGTTTTTGGTAAATCAAATCAGTAATTAAAAAAGCAGCTAGTGGCTCCTGGTGTGGGCACAGGATGAGTGTCTCTTGTTTTGTTGCTGTCATTCACTACATTTAAGGGCTTTTTATTTATAAAAAATCAATAGACTTGTTTTGGAAGTTAATGGGGGTTGAATGCCTTTCGTGTACTAACGCAATGCTAGGGTTAGTAGGAGGGGGGTGTTAGGGTGCAACAGCTATATTGTACATTAGGGCCTGCCATTAATGAGAAAACTCTTCCAGAGGAGGAGAGGTAATGTGACTCATCTGCAAACTTTCCCCCCTACATTCAAGCACATCCAGAGCGGCTTCTTGTATTAATCTATTTTTATCTAATGTGAAATTCATGTCACTTGGTTGGGTGTTTTCCATTCCGACTAGGAATGTTTCCTGAAGGCTGTTTATGTGCAGCCGGTTTCAAAAGTTTGCCTGTTCCCCCACAAGCGCAGCAGCTCGCTCACTAGGTTGCATTTGTGTCAGAGCCATTCGAATTCTGGTTGGGAGTGTAACTTCTGCATCTGCTACACAAATGCTGCTTTCTGACTGTTTGCATACACCATTATATGTTACTTAAAATGTCATCTTAATGTTAATGCCATGCTGTTTTATTCCTGGTTTTCAACAGTCAACATATTTAACATACAAAGCACAAAGGTCGTGAGAGAGAGAGAAGACATTGAGCAAGCAGCACATTCCAGTAACATTATTCTACACTGAACCTTTTGTTTATATGCTTCTTTGTTTGTTTATATTCCCTTTTAGGCCGACTATTACACCTGCATAGCTACCATAGTGTACCTGCGCAAGGAAAACTGCCTTTACCAGGCCTGTCCCAGCCAAGAATGCAACAAGAAAGTGGTAGACCAACATAATGGCATGTTCCGCTGTGAAAAGTGTGACAAAGAGTTCCCCAACTTCAAGTACCGCCTCATCCTTTCAGTAAGTGACTCAGCGGTGGCTTCCCTAAAACTTTTCCAGCTGTGCCACACATGCACTCACATACAAGCATATACAGTCATGTGAAAAAATTAGGACACCCATGCTGAAGTTGACTAAAATGAGGAATACAAAAATCATCTTTTGCAAATTAATCTTAATGCCTTAATTAAAAAAAAAAAAAAAAAGAGGAAAAATCCAATCTTTAAGGACACCAATTTTGCATGGCATGGGGTACTTTCCATAAGATCATCTCTCAATGCAAATCAAACCAGCTATTAGGCTAACTGAAATAAAACAATGCCAATCTCTAGGTATGGTGAAGGGGATGTGATGATGTGGGGCTATTTTAATTCCAAAGACCAAGGAACTTTATCAGGATGCATAGGAGTAACTGGCCTTTAAACATAAAAATCTGCCTGCCTCTGTGGGAATTTAACATAGGGGTGTACTTACTTACGTCCCCTGTATTTTAAGAAAGAACATTTATTTATTTACGATACATTATTCATTCACAAAGAAAATTGGTGTCCTTAAAGGTTGGATTTTTCCTAATGTTTTTAATTAAGGCATTAAGATCAATTTCCTAAAGATGATTTTTTTTTTTTTATTCCTCTTTTTAGTCAACTTTAGCATGGGTGTCCTAATTTTTTCACATGACTGTATTCTAATGCACATATCTTAAATGCTCTGTTCTTCCTGCTTTGTCTTGAGCAGATGTCTCTGCTGAGGCCATGCGGATCATCCCTCCAGTCCTTCTCATTGCCTCATCTTTCTGTTCTCCTAAGTTACTGTCCTTATTCTGTCTCCGGAGACTCAAGCCCCTTTCTCCCCTTATGGCCCACCCCCTCTGGTTCAACATTGCCCCAATCTGCTTGTTGCAGTTAAATTTTGAGACATTTAAAGCCAACTCTGTCATTTCTGTGACACAGCGTAACAAGGAATACGTTTAGATTTTACACTTGTGTTTAAATCAGAGCTATGTTTGGTTAATTGCTGCAGCTTTCCATACTGTGCTTGTAGTCAATTTACAGAAAGTGCAGCGAGGAATGCAAATACAGGCTTTTTTTTCTCTGCTTGTTCGCAAACAAACAGTATTTGGAAAGAACAAATGACGGCATTTAAATACAAAAACTCTCTTCGTCAGCAACAGAGCAATTGCAGCCAGGCATCTGAAATAAGCGGCTTTTGTTTTGTACCACTCACCAGTCAACATATTGTTATTCTTCGCAAGCTGTAGCATAAGCTGTGAATTTGCTTCCACTGTATGCATCACAAGAGCACTGTGACTATGCTTGTTTTGCCAGGCTTGCTAGCAGGATACAGGCTAATATAAAGATGTAATGATTTCTTAGCAGTAACGTGTGTTAAGTTAACAGACCATATTTAAGCATACAGCAAATACTCCCAACAAACAAAGATAATTTAAACACAAGTACATTGATCTATATTGGTGTATATGCGTGTAACCTTTCTTGCTATTCACGCTTGCCTTTTGTTTTCTGTATAATCTGACAGGCCAACATTGCAGATTACGCGGACAACCAATGGGTGACTTGCTTCCAGGAGAGTGCAGAGGCCATCCTGGGCCAGAATGCAGCTTACCTTGGGCAGCTCAAGGACTCGGTGAGGCTCCCCTTCCTGAATATAATACTCCAATTGGATTCTGTCATTGGTTTTGGGGGAAGGAGGGTCTCCATTGATGTGTTGATATGTGTCCTGTGTTGTGTTTACAATGTTGTTCTGTGTATGTGTTTTAGACATCGTGCTGCACACTAAATTTCCTTTTCTAAGGATAAATAAAGTGAAATTTGAACTTGAAACTTGATAATACTGACTTCAGGAAATGGCGAGGGCACAAGCCAAACCTCAGTCTTTAGTTTTTATTGCCAAACATGCACACTAACATACACTCCTGCAAAGACAAATTTACGTTAACAACACCTACTGTGCTTTGTTTCTTCCAGGCATAATTACTTAGAAAATAACAGTTGTTGTTTTTCAGTTATCAGACACTTCACTTTATTTGCACTTAAAACTTTGATGAAACTAACGTTTGATCAAAACAATATGTACCTCTTGAAATTGAGCCAATTAAATGTTTCTCACTCACAGAACGAAGCTGCCTTTGACGAGGTCTTCCAACAAGCCAACTTCAACACTTTTGTCTTCCGTAGCAGAGTGAAGCTAGAAACGTATAACGTAAGTAAAGCAGGAATGGTAATTGGTGTGATAAAATGCCTGTGGGTTTGTTGCCGTCGTATAATGCTTTGTAGACGGACCGTATTGCTGTACAAAAATAGAAAATGTGCTTTTTATTCAGCCTCAATCCCCTTACCACGATCATTCCTATGCAAACTGAAAATGCATAGCAGGTAAACGGGTTCTTTATGTTTTAGTTGTTTGTGTTTTCCTCCTTGATAGTTTCCCCATTCATTAACAAAACTACCCTGCTTTCATTTTGACTGACAGAACCGTCTCTAAAACAAAGCGTGTCTTGCGTGTTTGTCCTAGAATGTTGCTCATTTTCTGTGGCTTTGTGAAGGGTGCACACACAGATTAGTCGCGGTCACTGTTGCCTGTAGGCCACACAGACAGAGGTTTGTTTTGAGGCAAGCACATGAAAGAATTGATTGGGCTGGGACTCTGAGCAGGAAGTTTGGAGCTGAGCCAGAGGCTGCATCCGCCTTCAACACACAGAAGAGGCCACTGTCTGTCACATTCAGCTCAGCATCTTAACTGCCAGTGGCACTGCTGCAAGCATGTATTGGCTGCTGCCTCCAGACCCCACACTCCGTCAACAGAGACACCTGCAACCCTGCTTTTGGTTTATTCTCACTTTCTCAATGCTACAAGCCAGCCATTGTGTCGTGCTCTCACATGTTGTCATATGTGCAATGTTGTTTTTGTTTGGTGTTGGACAAAGCAGGTCCTTAACAGTTAATGACACCTATCCATCCTATTGCATCACAGTTTTGACAGAAACTCTAACAAGGTGCATCAGAACAGTTGAGGAAACTATACCCTTCATTTGCAAATCAATTAAGAACCTGCAACAGTGGCATGAGGAGAATGAAATGATCCCTCATGATGACATGAAAACACAATGTCAGCACATTTAAAGGTCGCCCTTGCTATTGGAAGGTAATAATAGCAATAATGGTAGACATCATAGTTTAACCTTATGCATACATATCTAACATTCAAGCCAAAACAATTGATCTATTAGTTGGTCAAAAGAATATTTTGATAATTCATTGATTTATTTTTTTTTTTTGCCACTTTGTAAGCAAATTAGCATACCTCGTTCCAGCTGTAATGGCGCTTATCCACTGCTAGTACCAGCTCTGCTCGGCTCAGCCGCAGTTCCCCGTCCTCCTTTTCCATTGGTTAATGACGACCAGCATGGCTGGTGTAGTCGTTTGCAATATATGATAGTCTCGCATAGACCTCCACAGCTCATCAGAGGAGGGTCTAGCAAGTCCACAAAACATTCCGCGATGGGAGAAAAACGTGGTCTTGTTTTTGGCATTCTTTAAACTAATCACAATCGTCATGGGTTAGCTGAGCACCACACAGAGCAACGGTGCCTCTGCAATATAGCCTCAGGGAGGAACTTGTTTTGGTGGAACATGTGTACGTTCAAAAGTAGTTTTAGTCGTGCAACAGAAAACTGATTGGACAGATAGTCTAGCTAGCTGTCTGGATTTACCCTGCAGAGATCTGAGGAGCAGTTAACCATAGTCCTCAGAAATCCACCGCAGTTTAGAATGCGAACACAAAGAGGAAGGTAACGAACATCTGGCCCAAAATTGGGGACATCCCCTGGATCTTCCGGTGGCACTGGAGCAATCTCGTAAATGAATCGTCGTCAGTAGAGACTAAATTACTGCTAACAACTTGATTACTATCACTATATTACATAGATCATTCTTTATAACAACTGCAGAGTCATTATCAGGATTTATCGGACCTTAGTATCAAAATGTAAGTATTATGATGCATTTGTTGCCTGACATCACACCGAACAAAAACTCAAATATGCATGACGTTCTTTATAAGCAAAACCAAGCTACTGTTGAAAGAGCGGAGTGTCCCATTAAGGATCAAAGCCACATTCAAGCTTAATTAATGTCATTCTGGCATCATTGCCCATCAAAGCCTTTTAAGGATAAATATGAGGTGCCGCTGAGAACCAAAAGCTCTGCCACTTGATATAGTTTCTTGCTATTAAATGACACAATGATTAATTACAGTGTATTTATCAACACTAAGTGTAACAAAAGTGATGTGCAGTTTTTTTATGTGAGCATGATGCGTAATGTAATTATTTTCACACAAATCAATATCAAAGTTGCAATGTGGGCATTCAAAATATTTATTATTTTGATATTGTGTGTAGGTAATTGAGTTGTAGCTCTCAAGATGTCAGTGGATGACTGACTCACTATAAATGTGATGTTGCTGTCAAAACAATCTTTTAAATATTGCCACTCAGGTATCACTTGACTCTTTAGTTCAGTTTTATTTATAGTATCAAATCATAACAAGAGTTATCTTGAGACACTTTACAGAGAGTAGGACTAGACCACACTCTATCATTTACAAAGCCCCAACAATTACAATAATTCCTTCAAGAGCAAGCATTAACGGTAGCTATTGTGACAGTGGCGAGGAAAAACTCCCTTTCGGGAAGAAACCTCGGCAGACCCGGACTCTTGGTAGGCGGTGTCTGACGGTGCCGGTTGGGGGTGTGATGAACAGTGGCAGTAATAGTGATAATAAAGATAATGGAACAGTGAGTACAATGGTAGTCGTAGTAGTTCATGTCATAGTAGGGCACAGCAGGGCGTTACGGGGTGTAATGTGGCACAGCACAGCATGGGTGGACGCGACAGGACGCAGCCGGACACTGCAGGGAATCGCAGAGCGTAGCAGGTCCCTAGCGACAGCTGCACCCAAGACCCAGGTCTTGGTACCACCCTAATCCAAGGTGATATTCTGGGTGAAGAAGAAACATAAGGACTCCGGGGAGTAAACTCCCCAGAGCTAGGTTAGTAACAAGCATTTCTGGGAGAAGGATGCACATAAAAGGAACAAATGAAAAGAGAGATGAAAGAGCAGCTCATTGTGTCATAGGGAGGAAGGAACTTCCCCAGCAGTCTAGAATTATAATAGCATAACTAAGAGAGGTGCCGGGTCGGGCTTGAACTCTCCCCTGCCCCTTTAACAGTCTTAAATCTTTAATTTTGATGTTATTTAGGTCCCATTGTCCCTGTAGGCCGTGTCTAGACATAACTGTTTTAAGTGTCTTACAATAATGAAGCTGATGAAAAAGCTGATATTGGACATTCGAGGCTTTTCATCACAGCACTGGCCCACTGCAGGCCCAGTTTCAAATCACTCAGCTAATATTTATATTTCTATTGGCACTAAATCCTTTGTCTTACAAGATGTGATCATCAATTATCCCATGATGAAGTCTTACATACATTATTCTGGGGTGACAGTGCAGGGTGTAGAGTAGCCAAGTGGTTACCAATACTGTTTTTTTTTTTGTTTTGTTTTTTCCTGAGTACTGCTGATTTTCCATCCCACCATACATCAGTTGCTACAACCACTGGTGTAGCAGTGTGTGCAGTAATCAAATATACAGGTAGCACCTATGATCGGGATTTAAAGTGAAGATTTGACTGGTTTTTGTGTCACTCATCAGAAATTGGTGTCTGTGCCCAATTTTCAGTCGACTGCATCCCTGCTGCTCTTGTTTAAAGGCTGTAATAGGAAATTATATTTCTTGTTTTGCACGAATGAAATGGTTAGTTTCCTTGGCTTCTGTTTTCTGTAAAGTGTTTATGGCAAGTGTAAAGCTGTTAGAAAAAGAAGAAAAAAAAGGTCCCAGTGGAACAAATGCATGTGTGTTGTTCCTCTTGTACTCGTGTGTATACACACACTGGCAGTGATGGCGGTAGGGTGGCAAGCACAGGTCGTCCAAGTATGGATCAACACCCAACTTGGCTGTGTGATGTTGGCTGCTTACAGATTCACACACATCTCATCTTATTCACCCACTCATCAACTGCAACCATAACTTGGCTCGAAAACTTGCGTACACGAGTTTAAACTTGACGTGAGATTTGATCGTAGCCTCCGCTCACGTCCACATTGATAAATGTTTTACACTTGTTTTCTGTCGTATGTTCATTTCGTAAATGAGGGCCAATGTGTGTATCCTTGAGGCCTGACAAACGTGTCTACAAAGCTGACCCCCCAATATTTTAAATCATAGTGTTTATATCCATGTTTGATAGCTGCTAAGTATAATTGCATGATTCAAATCCTTTCTCCATATCTAAATCAGCTTTAATGGCCAAGTAAGTGTAAACACATTCAATTCATTTGACTCCATATTTTCATAGTTACTCGTGGTAACAAATTCCACAGGGTACCTTAACCCCTTTTTCTGAGGGTATTGCCATAATCCCCAACGGTTAAGTCCATCTGAATCTACACCTATTCCTTCTTCTGCACAATAAAGAGGGGTTTAACCCTAACTCACACCAAGATAGTAGCCAGAAGTGACATATTTGTTTTGTACAATGCTATGCCAAAGTTTTAGTATCACGTTAATTTATCTATATCAAGGTTAGCATGACAGTTAATTCTACTTTGTCAAACTATAATGATGAAGTCTTTCTCTAATATGTCCATATTTCTCTTGCATCATACAAAAGAGCTAAGAGGTTTAGAACGGGCTATTCTGAAAGAATGTGGGCACGGTCCAAAGGCAGATGATTTACAATTAAACCACTTGATCTGCAGAGGATTAATGGAGATGAAATGAGTGTAACCTCTGTGCAAATGCAGAGAATAATGGCCCGGGTAGAAATGACCTTCCCCTGTCTAGACGGCTGTGGAGGTGGATGTGGCTTTAAAAGCTGCCTCTTTCTTGTGAAACATTCTTTTGAATGCCAAACACAATTCACATACCCAGTCCAAACATGTCACATTAACCCACTTCATCATGGGGGAAGGGAAGATGCCTATATATCGTAAGTTTCAAGTAGATGGAGGATGGATGTAGATAGATGGATATGTAACCTATAGTCTAGTCTATTAAATCTGAGAAAGCTCATACAAGCTAATATTACACACTATGAATTTTGTTGGAATAATCAGCTGTACATCATATGCCACATGAATGAGTTTTCTTATTGTTTGCCTGACAGGATGAATCCAGGATCAAGGCTACAGTGATGGATGTGAAGCCTGTTGACCATAAGGACTACAGCAAGAGGTTGATCATGAACATAAGGAAACTGGCTGCTCAGTAGGATCTTATTTATGCCAAGTATTCTGATTCTGCTTGGTTTTTCTTTTTTGTTTCTGTCAACAAACAGCTCTAAATTTATGACAAAGTTTTGCTTACAAAGCATTTGTGTTTAGTTTTCTTTTTTGGTGGTTTGTTTTTTTACTTCCCTGTGAATGAGTTATCCTCAAAGTCATTGTGACTGTTCACTTTTCCTTTGTGAAATAATGATTAGTGGTATGATTTATGTTTGTTGGTGAACGTAACGGACAGTGACTTTTTCCTTTTTTTGTGTTATGTGGGGGAGCAGAAAGTGGGTCAGTAAGCCACAAAAGAAATTCTCACTGTCTGTCTTAAGTCAGCCAGTTGTTGTGTACTGTGGTTATGTGTGGGTGGTGGCTGCTAAAAGCAGAAGACTGCTACAGTAGCTAGCACTCTTTTCACTTTCTGACATGAACTCAAAACAGCTGGGCTGGACCTGCACATCCCTGATAAGACCGTTGACTCTCCCACTCTTTTTGGCTCCGTCTCTCACATACTTGCATACACACATACACATGCACAGTGCAGTAATTCAGTTTTTTTGTGATAATTGAAAATAAAGACGTTATTGTATATTTTATTTTGTCTATTTGTATTAATTGAAGTCCATCACAGTAATGTATACATCTATTGAGCTGACACAACTATCCTTTACAGCACCTGATCCTAACCTGTGCCAATCAAAAGTAAACAAAAACATGCAGACATGTTTTTTGTGTAGGGGATTTATTCAAGGGCTGGTACACAATGCCCTCTATGTGCTCAGGTTTTGCTCACATGTGCAACACATTCCCCTGCAAACTTGACTTTCATGTTGTAATAAAGCAGAACATCAGTGAGGCTGCACCTTCCCATTTTTCTTGTGATAGCATCTCGTTTCTGCTGAGTGCTGCATCTGTTGCCTGTAGTGTGCTGAGATGGATTAAATCTGTCTTTAAATGGTAAGGAAAGGTACATTTTATTTATTTTTATTTTTCCAGTCATGCCTCGAGATATGGATTTGAGTTTGCCTGTGATCGCCTTCCTACATCTCCCTGCTGTCACTGTTATTCTAACATTAAAATGCTTTATATTCGTCCTCCTAGGTGTTGCAGTACATCTATAGATCTTTTAATAACGCCGCAAGTCAGTTATTGTGGTAGATAGTGTCAAAGGTTGCCAGTGATGCTTCATCCCATTACTGCCTCAAACTCTGTCAACATACAGCAACAGCATGAAAGGGCCTGATATGACCTGGTGGTTCTTTAGCTGTCTGAACTGAAACATTTGAAGCAGTGATGGACATATTTTCTGACATTCCCTAAACTTCTATTTGAAAACTACTATTGATCAGGCCTCAACTCATGCGGAATCACTTGATAATTCAATTCTCGCACCCGTTTTCTAATTTTGATTGTTGATTACACAGTTCTAGTTAAGTGAAAATGAGCTTGTAATGCATTTATAATTGATTTTGCACTTGTTAGAATACGATGATTACCTGGACTGAATTATGCGTGTTACTCTGGAATAGTTTTGCTCTTGCTTTCTTATTAGCAGTAGATGAGCATGGCTAAATGGAATAGTCACACAACATGGTCAAATGGCTTTGTGCTGAGGTCATGGGTTTGTTTCCATCCCATAACCAATTACAACATACTGAAAATGTAAACTCATGTTTATTAAAAGACGTTTTAATAAACGTTTTGACCAAATGTCTTAATAATCTATGGTTGTCAGATAACCAAAAACCTGTGCTGGATGTCAACAACTAATAGGTATCCAAGGGATAATTGCACCCTAATATCTTTATTACATTTTTGATTTTAGTAAAAATGTGGAATATATCTTCCCTTGTGTGGTTTGACAAGAGATCCCAGCAGTTTCATTTTGTATGTGTCCCTGAAGTGAGTCTGAATAATGTGCTGAACTGAACTTGTTTTCATTAGGGGCCAACAATAAATGAGACATAATAGGATTTAATTGCAGTTAATAATTACAAGGCATCCTTGTTGACCACAAATGATGATTTAATGAATATATTCAACCGCATTTAGTTTTTCCAGTATTTAGGATACTTATATCGCACATCTTCTGTTTTTTATTGAAAGAATGTAGAATGTGACCTTTACACCACTGCCTATGCTATGCCAGATAATTCAAATAATCGTAAAGGTCCCATAGCATGAAAATTTCACTTTGAGGTTTTTTTTTTTAACATTAATATGAGCTCCCCCAGCCTGCCTATGGTCCCCCAGTGGCTAGAAATGGTGATAGGTGTAAACCAAGCTCTGGTTTTCCTGCTCTGCCTTTGAGAAAGTGAAAGCTCAGATGGGCCGATCTCCTCCTTATGACATCATCATATGACATGAGGAGGAAGGTTACCTCCCCTTTCTCTGCTTTGCCCTCCCAGAGAAAACAAGCCGAAGCACGGCAATTGGTCAAGGCCACACCCCCACCCTCCACCTTGCCCCCCCCTCTCCTCCTCAATACTATTTAAAGCTACAGACACAGAAATGGCACATCCTAAGTAAAGCTCATTGTGGGACTGGCTCTAGTGGCTGTAATTCTGCACCGAGGCTGAATTTCGGGAAAGAGACTTCAGAGACAGTATTAGGGGACCACTAAGGTCTATATAAAAGAGACTTCAGATACAGTATTAGGGGACCACTAAGGTCTATATAAAAGAGACTTCAGATACAGTATTAGGGGACCACTAAGGTCTATATAAAAGACACTTCAGATACAGTATTAGGGGACCACTAAGGTCTATATAAAAGATACTTCAGATACAGTATTAGGGGACCACTAAGGCCTATATAAAAGAGACTTCAGATACAGTATTAGGGGACCACTAAGGTCTATATAAAGAGACTTCAGATACAGTATTCGGGGACCACTAAGGTCTATATAAAAGAGACTTCAGATACAGTATTAGGGGACCACTAAGGCCTATATAAAAGAGACTTCAGATACAGTATTAGGGGACCACTAAGGTCTATATAAAAGAGACTTCAGATACAGTATTCGGGGACCACTAAGGTCTATATAAAAGCATCCAAAAAGCAGCATGTCATAGGTCCTTTAACATATGCACAATTGGTCATCTGTTTTGAAGAGAGCATACCTGTTGTCCTAAGTAACACTAGACTTGGTAAAACACATGCATTGCAGCTGTGGTATCAACAGATGTCACACTGTTGACTCAGTTTGCTATGTTGGTGTGCTCATCTGTTTTACTGAGGTGTTAATGGGTTTGACATTTTCAGTCTCAGCGTGGGAAAATATAATTTGTAAGTTTACATGTCCGCCTTAAAGAATGACATCAGTTTTATTCTATATGCAATTGCCCATAAGATAGACCACCTAGGGCACATTGTAATTCTTGATGGCTCCCGGTCCGCATCCGTGTTTGTCGTTGCCTCCCTTTTTAGGGTGTGTGTTGATCTTGAGCCTTGGCAGCTGCCTCCATCTTTTCAAGATTAGATACCTCTCATTTTAATCAACTTTACTTTGTGTTGGCTTCCAACACTTCACGTAACAGGTGTGTTGAAGGTTTAAAGCTATCGTTTTAACCTTTTCCTATCCACCTCTTTTTGTTTGATTTTGTTGATATGTTATAATAATATAATAAAATAACTAAGGCCAAAATGCATGTATGAGGCTTCATTCGAAACCTACATTCTTCTAGTTTCTGACAATATGCTTGATTAGCATGTGATTCAAACATGTCTACACTACATCAGTTCAAACACGGTTCAAAACTAGTTTTCTTTTGGTCCTTGTCTATAATAAGTCACATCCATCCATCCATCCATCTTCATCCGCTTATCGGGTCGCGGGGGTAGCAGCTCCAGCAGGGGACCCCAAACTTCCCTTTCCCGGGCCACATTAACCAGCTCCGACTAGGGGATCCCGAGGCGTTCCCAGGCCAGGTTAGAGATATAATCCCTCCACCTAGTCCTGGGTCTCCCCCAAGGCCTCCTCCCAGCTGGACGTGCCTGGAACACCTCCCTAGGGAGGCGCCCAGGGGGCATCCTTACCAGATGCCCAAACCACCTCAACTGACTCCTTTCGACGCAAAGGAGCAGCGTCTCTACTCCGAGTTCCTCACAGATAACTGAGCTTCTCACCCTATCACTAAGGGAGACGCCAGCCACCCTCCTGAGGATAATAATAAGTCACATTTGAATAACAATTACTAAGACGTGTTATGCCATACCATACCAAACATACATTTTAAAACTTGTCAACAACACCTGCATAAAGTTTCAGACCTCTAGGCCTAACCTTATGGGAGCTAGGGAGTTTTCAGTATGGGTGTCACTGGAGTCCCCATACCTCTCCAAAATCTCTCCAAGTGACCAAATTGTGCTTGTCTTAACATTAACATTATGACATAAGAAAAAAACTAAGTGAAACCTTGAGGTGAATTTAAAACCTTTTTACATTCATTCAAACGTTCTTAATCATTTTTTTCTCTCACAAAACAAAAGCCTGTGACTGCTGGCTCTGGGAGGAGGGACTTAGCTCTGTTAATTAGATGAATTTGATTAGCTAAGATCGTTATGATTGACGTGTTGAAAGCCAATGACAGCTCGTTCTAACATGGCTGCTCATAGACATGACACAGCTGGCCCACGTTCAGTCTTATTACATCCATGGTTCAGCCCAGACAAAACGTAACAACCCCTTTTGCGTTGAACACCCTGTTGTGTGTGCAAGCCTCTGCCTTTTTGTTACCACACACAGACACGTCTCTGCTAATTGGGTATCACCTGTGACACAGCCAATAAACGAGAGACAAACCCACCAAACGAGAGAAAACCTAGCCAAAAACCTTTGCACACCTTTTAGATGAAACATGGAAACCGTAGCAAAACGGTGCACACCTTTTGAGATTGAACGTGCCCCTTATAGACCTTTTTCACAGCAGACATGTTGACATGTCATAGAAAAAGCACAGGTGTATTCAAAACCATTAATGATGGCTGCATTCCACTTAGGAGAGGCCCTGGAAGGTCCATTGACCTGCCACACTGGGAGCACTTGCTGGATGTCAGGGGCTGTCCCGTGGTAAAACCTAAACAGAAAAAGGTGGGGATAGTTTCACTGTGTAGGCAGCAACCTAATAAAAACAAACATACCCAGCAACACGTGCAGGGAGAGGAGAAAAGACAACAAGTTCCGACAAACAAGTTAACAGACAGTTAGCAATGGACTCTACAGGACGATTATCATAACTTGGATTAATTTGAATGAAAAACCCCTTTGATTCACTTGATCAGTTGACACTTACGGACTAGAGGAATATAAACAAACCAGGAATGGACCCAGATTCAGAATTTAGGACCAGCTCACAGGTAGGGATAATCGTCATGATTTATCTCTTTTTTTTCTTTTTTTTTAGAATGAGCACTATCATGCTTTGGTGCTTATGAAATGAACTGAATGATTGAATTGCGTAGAATCTAACCGATCTAGATGTGTAGGTAGCATGTCCACACTGACCCAAGTTTTGAACTTTTGTGGTTTCTGGCTTACAGTAATATACAGTAGCATATGAGGGTGTACCAGCGGATTGCTAAATAAAATCATTTAGGCTAATGTCACGGGCATATTTTTATGAATAAGCCAACATTGTCTCCCATGTTACAAGTAATAAGTTAATGCGTGTGTAACCTTAGCTTATATACAGTTCTCCTGTCTTTTCCTTTGCTGTAAGCACATACCTAGTCATTTTGGAAATGAAGCAGTTAATCCTATGCAAACTCAATAATGGAAACTGTAATGGTGCCATTACAGAAATTGAATTCATATTGCGGTTACGTGAATGTAGAACCAGTATAACCAAGGGGTCAAGTCCGAATAATCACCAGTCTAATCTTTAATATTATGGAGTGCCTCGGTGCTGACAATATAGTCACATACTGCAGGATCTTTTTAAAGCAGCATATGCAAATCATTCAGAGCTATTGTACTCATAGGCAGTTAGCAGTGCCTTACCCAGTCTGCTGGTTGTTAGCTTTATTGCGTGTGCTTCTCCTTTGGACTCGTGGAGCCCGGCAGGTAGAGACTCTGCGCTGTGCTGAAAGTAGGAAAGCCCTGGGCCCCGACATCGTGGAGACAAATGGGCAGGAGGAAGACCCCTTGGGTACTGCTGTGAGGAATGGGAGTAAGCAGTGCGTCTCTTTCTAAAGATTCATGGGTCTCGTTCCTTTCCTGAGCCAGGGGTATTTGCTTGTGTGTGTGTGTGTGTGTGTGTGTGTGTGTGTGTGTGTGTGTAGCCTTGTCTAGGGACCATTGGCCAAACACTGGCCACGTGACTGCAGCATAGCTCTTTTTCTCTGACTGAGCTTTGCAGGTGAGAGAGAAAATAAATGTTTCTGGCTCAAGATCTGTGCTCTGTCTTCAGATGGGCTGCGGAAAATTGCACTGACAGTCAACATATCTGGCAGGTGGAAAGCTGATGGTTACAATAATTGTTGCAATCAAATAAAGTAATAATCCATTGTAGCTTTTGAAAAGCAGTGCAGATTGAATCTGTAGATACAAATGTGTCTTGGGCCTCTATCCTATTTCCACTTTAATTGGATTTGGGTATAGATAAAGTTGTTTTGTTTCTTCTCAAGTACTAGATTATAAGGTCATGTAGAGAGTTTGTATTGCTATTTTCTCGGCATTGTCTCCTTGTCATTGTCAGGGCAAGACGTCCTGAAGAACACACTTTACTGTGATTCAATTTCAATGAATCGTTTTCATTTCGGTGTTTTTGTTTCTCCTTCAACTATTCTCACTGAAAAGTCAGACTAAGGAGAAAGTTGCTTTGTACAATTCTCATGGTAAGTGTGGTAGCAATCTCCAAAGATTATATACTTTTATGCGATGCATTTTTCTCCTATACACTAAACAGTTCAGGTAAAGGCATGAGAAGTGGACAATGTGTAATGGTTTGATGTTTTAGGGCCTGACAAAGTGTTAGATCGTTGGATTTTAAAACCAGGTACTTTTGTCTGCCATATTTTGGCACAATTTCTCTGACCGTAGTAGTGGTCACAGTGACTGAAAGTGTGATGTGAGATGCTAAAAAGAAACTACACCCTCTTTTCAGGTAACGTTAACGTTTTGATTGTTTGGATTTTATTCCAGTGCATTTTTTTGTTAACAGAGACTGAGAGTCCATTTTATTTATTGTTTTTGGTTGTTTTGTTCATTTATTGTGGATATTTAAAATGTCTTCCAGTTCCAGTGTTAAATATTCTTTAGAAATAAAAGTTTATTGATCTTTGAAAAGGTGTACCTGATGTATTATGCCATTATCATTATATTAGATGAAAACGGTCTCTCAACGACAATATTATCGTTTATCGCAATCATTTCTGGAACAATTTATCGTCCAGCAAAATTTGTTATCGTGACAGGCCTATTCACTTGTTTAAATCATCGTCATGTACTTAGTAACAGATTGGTTATCATGCAGTCAGGTCGGCAGTACTATGTGCCAATACGAAAAACTAACCGCCATGCCAACTCATTCATTCCCTCTGCTATAAGACTGTTAAATAAACATCATACAAGACTGTTAAATGAATACACATAATTACAACAAAACTGTGTGTGTGTGTGTGTGTGTGTGTGATGATTGGGTCATGTGTAGATGTAATGGGAGAGAGAAACATCTGTATAGGGTGATGTATGACTGCTGCAGTGCTTATTTATTGTTTCTTATTTTTTAACATTATATACATTGTATGCTAATGCACTTTTTAACTTTAACTCTTAATGGATGGGTTGGCTGTAAAACTGAATTGCCCCTTGGGGACTAACAAAGTTATCTGAAATAAAACTGTGATGATTAGGCAATGGGGGGGACGTGCCCTCTTTCTCTCTGAAATGACCTGTGTTTGGCCAAAGTCTCCATTCACCGGCTACATTTTCCAAAGCCTGAAAAAGGAGCCAAGAGGAGGCGCCGAAGTCTAGTTATCTCTCAGACCACTTGAATTACAATATGCTGAAAGGTTGTTATGGAATCTTTGCCCAGCAACGCCCCAAAAAAACTGCCTACCCAAGTTTCAGATCTCTGTGTCAATCTGTCTGTCTGCTGCTGAGCAACTCACTCTCTTGGCTGCTCTTAAAACATCCTCTAAGGAGGCCTTTCGTGTTGAGTATGCAGTCTCTTGGCATAATTACTGTATATATGTGTGTGTGTGTGTGTGTGTGTGTATGTGTGTATATATATATATATATATATATATACTGTGCAAAATTAGAAAAAAAAAACTCTTGAGCACGTGTGTTTAAAGCAGCAACAAACTAATTCAAATACAGTTATATTGGCCAAACCGAGCCATTTTCTCAGCCATAAACCACCATTTATTTAATTTTACCTTTTTGTTTTTTTCCCACATGTATTAAGAAGGATGATGGTGGGGTGGGGGGGTTGTCCTGTGGGGGGGGGGGCTGTCAGTTTTTTTGTCCTTAAAGGAACAGAATCAGCACCACAGGGGCGTTTGAACGGTGCCGGTAGAATATTTTTTAGATTCTCATTACATCGAAAGAGGGTGGAGAAAAAAAAAGAAGCAAAACATCAAAGGTTCAGCACGTCACTGAAATTACTATTCCTAGTCCGCTTTCCGATATCAAAATAACTTTGAAGTTTCATGTTGCTTTTTTGTAAACCTCACAAAGGAACTGACACGCCACGCTTTGAGATCCGCAGGTCTTCATTCTGTATGTACAGGTGCGGCTGACCTTGGTCTAGGTCCTCTTTAATTGGATGACCCATTGCTTTGAATAAGGGCTGCTTATCAGTGAACATTGAGGAGTGGTATCATCTCGGGAGTTCATTGAAGTGTCAAGATAACAAGTGATTAGACAGTGTGAGGAGACATGGTGCGAGACTGTCAGAGCCCATCGCCACACGTGTGTGTGTGTGTGTGTGTGTGTGTGCGTGCGTGTGTGTCCCACCTGGCAAGTAAGGATGTCAACGTATATTCTAAATTTGAATACATATTCGAATTGTAAAAAGGAACAGGCATTTGAATATGAAAATTCATATTCGAATTGGGGCTGCATGATATGAGTAAAAATATGTGATAACGTTAAATATTGCAATAACGATATTACTTGCGATAAATTATAAAACCGATATTAGGGTGTACGCCGTTTTGCATTTCTGCTGCTTTCAGTATTCTGCTAAAATACAACTTGCTTGTTGAATTTAAAACAACTGAAAGGAAATCATTTCCAACATTCTTTTATTGAACGACTTGAACATTGAATTAAATATAAAGGCACCATTAAAAATGGAATAAGAGTTACATCTTAAAAACTAACAGGAAAGCACACGCGGAGTGTCTTTCGCGATACGTCACGTGTTTATTGCCCCAGTTGATAGTGTGTATATGTGTGTGTATATATATATATATATATAGTGCAGCCCTAAGCGTTGAGCTCCCTGTCTGATTAAAATAAGACCCGGCCGGTCGGGAAGAGAGTTCCCAGCGAGCGACTGGGCGTTGTGATGACGTTCTATCATGCGGCTGCTGCTACCAGAAGTAAACAAACAACAGGGGTGAAGAAGAAGAAGACGCCAACAAAAATGTCTAACTGGAGCAAGGGGGGTAAGCTTCGCTTCAGATCTCGAACCTCCTATGGCGCCATTTTGATGCAACAAAGCGATCAGCCGACGTTAGCATCCCATTCATTTTGACGTCACTTTGACAGCGAATAACTTTACATCTGAAGCGTTTAAAGACTTTTTTTGTCCATTGTTTATTTCTAAAGAAACACGACAATGTATACAAGGCTCCATTACCTTGTACCTCACGTTATGGCTCAGTAGCAGACGTTTTTATAAAAATAGTCTAACAATTGTGTCATAACCACGGGACTTACTGTCGCATAGTAGAGGAATTACCGTATAGTACAGGAGAAGCTCGCAGGCAGTTTCAACTTACATTAGCTGTTTAAGTTGAATTACTAATGTTAACTAGCATTTTAGTTAGCAATAATTAGCCTGTGTCCATGTTATCTCCTTACATATATCTACGCTCTCCGTCTCTGCAAGATTGGGAATGATTGAGATTTCTCTTGGCACAGCTACCAGAAGACTTCCAACTTTCAGACAGGTTGCTCACGTCACATCTACGTCGTCTCTCTCAGTTTGAGGCTGCACAGTAACGCTCAGCGCTCACCGGAAAAGTGCTTCTAATGGCCTTCACTGGTCTCCGCCCAGAGCAACGGGATCTGTTGGTCCATTCTTATATACGGTCTATGAACTGGAGAGACGACGAGATTCGGAAACTTCTGTCTGTAAGTGCCGGCGCAGAAATCGTCGGGCAAATTCAAGGAATGAAAAGAACAAATTACAAACTGCTCCGTGGTCGCTGTGTAATGTGCGGCATGCCCTTCCTCCTGCACTCTGAGAGAGAGAGAGAGAGAGAGAGAGAGAGAGAGAGAGAGAGATTAGTTTGTTTTGTGATGTGTAGGTATGTAAAAAAACATGTTTATGTTGAAAGAAATATACCCATACAAGTAGTTATGTGCCCGTTGTATTGGTTTGGGACATAATGCGCAGTAATAGACATTGGAATATATTCAAACCTGTGTGTTTGTTTTTTTTCTTTTTCTTTTAGAACGAATATTCAAACGTCATCTTTGGCCAGTTTTGACAGCCCTACTGGCAACACTTGTGTTTCCTTGAATGAACAGAGAGAGCATTATAAATAGCCATGTATTGTGATGCTGATACTGTACAGCTCTGTTCTTGGATTCTTGTGCATCATCACTCTATCCACCCTCTATCCAGTTCTTTTCCTCCCTCTCTGCCTGTCCACATACACACCACTTTGCTTTGCTCTCCTTTGCAGCCTCTATACAGAGAAATGTTTAATAGTCCCTGTGTTGTGGGATTTGAACAGGCATTTTAGTTATGTAACTGGGCCCTGCTTGTGCTGCTTCTGTGCCTCTATTTCCCTGCCTTCTTGTTTTCCCCTCTCCCTTGTCTTCACGTTTTCATGCATTGGGGCTTTAATTGCTTAGAAATGCTGGTGGAGTTCCCTTAAGGCTTGAGTGTGTGGCCTGTCCTACGTCTGTTTGTGTTCCTGTGCACGTGCCTCCAGTTCTACATTAGTTCAGACGCCCCATCCTCTGTGCTTCTTTCTCCCTCTCTGTACACTCCACGAGGTTTCTACATTTATAGTATTCCTCAGTGTGGAGTTTCTCTTTTATTTTCCTTTTTTACTTTTACATTGTTGTCTTATGTTACTTCAATATCTATCTTCAGTGGGTGCCTGCATCATCTCCTCAGTGCAATGGGAGTCCAAGTGTAACTCATGCATTCAAACACGATTGTTTGAATTTATGCCAAGGTCTTGTTGGGAAAACGGAATTTGCTTGCTTTGCTTGCTCCTCTGTTTCCCCCCGGGATACAGATTATATCTCCATGTCAAGTAGGCCAGGCCGGGAGAAGAGTCACCCCCTGAGGGGAGGCCATAGCCTCAGGCCCTGCAACAATACGTATCGGTAGTCCTCTAGCTCTGGGTGATGCACTACAGTGACACAGTCATTTTTCTCCCGCATCTGCACAATACTCCATTTGCACAAACCCCTTTTTGATTTGTCCCCCTCCTACCAAAGTGAAAAGCAATTGGCTTATATTTACTTACTGTCAGTGGAAGCTTTTCCTTTTCCTGGAACAAGATGACATAAGGGGAAGTCAGGAAGAGCGACTGTGCTGTCTCAGGAGCTGACAGAGTGCTTGCACAGGCAGCTTTACACACTTCCTGCTGGAGATGATATTTTGACATCTTTCTACAGACCTCTTGAAGATGAGGCACAATCTGGAGAACCCCTTTTAGTCAGTCATGTGAATGTAGTGGAAAAGAGAGGCTGAAGTTAAATGAAAAAAAAAATCCTCTTGGAACTATTTTCACTGTTTTTGTGCATTGCTCCGCTCATATGATGACTGTCTCACTTAAAGTATTCCTACAGAAATGTGGCCATCTTGAGCTTGTGTGTGTGTGTGTGTGTGTGTGTGTGTGTGTGTGTGTGTGTGTGTGTGTGAGAGAGACTGTACTCCAAAATGTAACAATTAGATCTATTTAAAACTGTCAAATTACTGAAATAACTAGATTAAAGGTTGTTGTTTTGTTTTTTTAAAGATTATTTTTTGGGGCATTTTCAGCCTTTATTTTTACAGGAAAGCAGGGGACATGAAAGGGGGGAATGACATGCAGCAAAGGGCCGCAGGTCGGCGTCGAACCCGGGCCCGCTGCATTGAGGCGTAAACCTCTACTGCCCGCTCTACCATCTGAGCTATCCAGGCGCCCCAAAAAAAAAAACGGAATCATTTTGTGTCACATTGTGCTGTCGGCTCTTTGGTCGAAGGCTTCAAGTGTCAGTTTGAGAGATCAATACTGTCTTCAAACCAATACAACAAGCAGAGCCGGTACAGTGGTAAAGTCTTGGCAACACCAGTGACTCTTGGTTGTTTCATTTTCTGGAGTGGGACTTTTACATTGTAGTGTCTTCCTCTAGCTCTGTCTCTTACATTATAATATTGGAAAAAAGAGAAAGACACTCCGTCACAAACACAACTTAGCTGTCAATGTGCGTCAGCTTCTCTCCTGCCAACTCCATGGCTTTACTTCAGCAGATGCCCTGCAGCTATCAAGTCACATCATTACTTAAAAGCCATTGTGCCTCGTGTTTGACTAATATAATCAACAAACTGAAAGCAGGAGTAGAGGGAGAAACTAAGGGATGCTTTATCGCAATCATTAATGAGGGAAAATTAAGCTAATGTGCAGAATTACTCTGACGAGCTATAATTAAACAACATCCTATGCCAACTGTGTGTCTTCTGAGGAGCTCCAGGCAATGCATGCATGTCTGTAGTGGGAGAGATAACGCTGCTGTGTGGGTGGGAATGTCTCCTCGAGCCAGTAGTAGCCTGAACTAGCACCCATTGTTTTTGCCTAATTGAAGTCCTGATTTGGCCAAGCAGTGACCTATGTGTTTCCTGGCCGGTGTTTGAAGTTGGTGAGGCAGCCGCAGGATGTAAATTGAATGGTCTGTGTGTGGGTTGGGCAGTATTTGGACTGTTTATCCCATCAGCAGCTGCACCATTGAACCACACAGGAAACGTAACAAGAGCAGCAGGAGGAAAATATGTCACAGTTGAACCCGAGGATGTGTCTTTGACTGGGAGCTGTGCTGGAAGCTTTACAGCACAAAGCAAGGTGGTGGGACAGTGTGATACCAGGCCTTACTTGCAGACTTCAAAGCCAGGTGGAGGGATGTTTGGGTCACCATCTAAATCCCTTCTTTCATGCCTGTCAGTCCTGGAATCAACAACAACCCCTTAAGACTGGGGTTTACACTGCGTCTAAAGACATGGAGCCTGCTGTTGTCCCATGCCATGTTCTATACTCTGAGTTCTCCCGATAAAGAAATAAGCCCAGGATCTGGTGTCACCAGGAGCAGTGCTTCAATCACCGGGGGATTCTGTAAGAATGTTTACTCTTTTATGAATAAACAGTGTGGTACGAGAGTTTAAAAGAAAACGCAATTTCTGGTCGGAATGAAAAGAAACAGAAAGAAGGACATGATATAATTTTCAGATTGGGAGATGATACAGTCTTGTATCTTCATGTAGAAATAACAGGACTCTCCCGGATAATGCAATAATAACAATCCTATAGGTTTATGTTATGGCCACCAGTTTTAATTATTTCCAATTTTGTCTCTGAGAAATAAGGGTGTCCCGATTTCGAGATCGACCGAAATTAAGTCACAATCTCGAACTTCGAATTAAAAAATGGAATCGTTGATGCTGCCACGCCCCCATGTCACGTCCGGTCGGCTTGCCAAGCGGAAAAAAAACACACACTTGTTGAAGTGCTGCGAGTCAACCTCCTCTAACGTAGCTACAGCCAGTCAAAAGATAGCATGGCAACTGCAGATGCAGGAGACCCATCGACAGAACTTGAACCCCCTCCTCTTTCACTGAAGTCGCCGGTGTGGAAGTATTATGTGTTATGTTCTTTTGGGATTGCTTTTCATTGTTATGCTGACGATATGCAGCTGTATATGCTATTAGGTGTAGGAAGCGAGTCTAATACAGCTAAACTTGAGGCCTGTCTTGCAGCTGTTAAGAGCTGGTTATCAACAAATTTCTTGTTGCTTAATTCTGCCAAGACAGAAATTAATCGGACCAGCAAAATTAGGTCATCTTTTTGATCACATTACTTTGTCTCTCCATGATTGCGCAATCAATCGCAGAGACCAAGTTAAGAATCTTGGGGTGCTTTTCGATCAGACACTTTCGTTTGATTTACGTATAAAGGAGGTGACCAGAGTTGCTTTTTTCCATCTTAGAAACATCTCCAAGATCAGATCAGTACTGTCGTTTAAGGACTTTGAGGTTCTCATTCATGCCTTTGTGTCACCTAGGCTAGATTATTGTAATGTCCTTCTGTCGGGTCTGCCAAAGAAAAGTCTTCGGAGTCTGCAGAGGGTTCAGAATGCTGCAGCTTGTGTTCTGACCGGAGCCTCCAGATATGAACATATTACACCAGTGTTATCCTCTCTCCGTTGGCTTCCTGTTAATGCCAGAGCAGACTTTAAGGTGTTGCTGCTAACCTATAAAATATTAAATGGCAGCGCACCGTTGTATCTTAAAGACCTAGTGAACCCCTATGTGTCTGCTCGAGCCCTGTGTTCTCAGGGGATGGGTCTATTGAGTGTCCCAAAGGTTAAAAAGAAGACAATTGGTGAACAGGCTTTTTCTTTCCGTGCACCGACATTGTGGAACAGTTTACCTTTGGACATCAGGCAGGCTTGTTCTGTTGAGGCTTTTAAAGCAAAGCTAAAGACCCATCTGTTTACTGTTGTGTGTATGAGGCCTAATGTTTTCCTGAGAGTCTGAGTGTGTGTTTATTTTTTTTTGTTTCAGTTATTTGAAATGTTTTTAAACTGTATTTTCTATGCTCTGTACAGCACTTTGACCTGAAAGCGCTTTACAAATAAATGTATTATTATTATGTTGACATCATTCGCGTTGTCGACAAAAAAACCACAGTTTGAAAGCTCTGCTATGTGCGTGTAAAAATCGAGAATGACATCGAACCGTGACCTTAGAATCGACAATTTAATCGAATCGAGGATTTGGAGAATCGTGACACCCCAGTACACACACACACACACACACACACACACACACACACACACACACACACACACACACACACACAGAAATCATGTTTTGTACTGTATGTCAGTTTGCATCGGTATGGCTCTAAATACTTACCTTGCACATCATGCTGGCTCATTGAAGCTGCTTAGTGAAACCAGTAATGGAAGTGCGCCATTGTTTGTTATTATCCTTGCTCAAAATAATCTGCTGTAAAAATTGCCTTTTGGGACCACAAGCAGTTAACATGTCTCCAGAGGTCCGTTTCAGAAACCAGGTTTAGTGAAAACTGAGTTTGTTAACCCTGAGACGAGGGGAACTCTGGGTTTTCTGTTTCAGAAAGAGAGGTACAGTGGGGCTCGAAAGTTTGGGCACCCTAGGTAAACAATTGTATTAATGTGCATGAAGAAGCCAAGAAAAGATGGAAAAATGTCCAAAAGGCATCAAATGACAGATTAGACATTCTTATAATATGTCAAAAAAAGTTAGATTTTATTTCCATCATTTACACTTTCAAAATAACAGAAAACAAAAAATGGCGTCTGCAAAAGTTTGGGCACCCTGCAGAGTTTATAGCATGCACTGCCCCCTTTGGAAAGCTGAGACCTGACAGTGTCATGGATTGTTCTCAGTCATCGTCTGGAAAGACCAGGTGATGTCAATCTCAAAGGTTTTAAATGCCCAGACTCATCTGACCTTGCCCCAACAATCAGCACCATGGGTTCTTCTAAGCAGTTGTCTAGAAAACTGAAACTGAAAATAGTTGACGCTCACAAAGCAGGAGAAGGCTATAAGAAGATAGCAAAGCGTTTTCAGACGCCAATATCCTCTGTTCGGAATGTAATTAAGAAATGGCAGTCATCAGGAACAGTGGAAGTTAAAGCAAGATCTGGAAGACCAAGAAAAATATCAGACAGAACAGCTCACAGGATTGTGAGAAAAGCAAGTCAAAACCCACGTTTGACTGCACAATCCATCCAGAAAGATCTGGCAGACACTGGAGTTGTGATACACCATTCCACTATAAAGAGATACTTGAACAAATATGGTCTTCATGGAAAAGTCATCAGAAGAAAACCTCTTCTACGTCCTCACCACAAAAATCAGCGTTTGAAGTTTGCAAATGAACATATAGACAAGCCTGATGCATTGTGGAAACAAGTTCTGTGGACCGATGAGGTTAAAATAGAACCTTTTGGCCGGAATGTGCAAAGGCACGTTTGGAGAAGAAAGGGCACAGAATTTAATGAAAAGAACCTCTGTCCAACTGTTAAGCATGGGGGTGGATCAATCATGCTTTGGGGTTGTATTGCAGCCAGTGGCACAGGGAACATTTCACGAGTAGAAGGAAAAATGGATTCAATAAAATTTCAGCAAATTTTGGACGCTAACTTGATGCCATCTGTGAAAAAGCTGAAGTTAAAGAGAGGATGGCTTCTACAAATGGATAATGATCCTAAACACACCGCCCCACTGTAACTTAACCTCAGAGTCAGTTACTATGGTAACTGAGTCTGTGAACCTAACCTGGTCGGGAGCAGGTTTTCTTCAAGAAACCTTGAGTTTCTCCTCCCTTTGACACAGCGCTCTTCCATTTCCTCATTCATTCATTCAGTCCGTATCAGGCGCATTTTAGCGCAGTTTGCTATCAGCATGAATAAAAACAGTGTTGGTTTATTAACCATGTTAGGCAGACTATAACACGTTTTTTCAAAACATGGCATTTAATTTTGTCAATGATCCCGTTGATGAAGAAGCTGTATTACTTCACAGGGTGTTAAACATACGTCGGGAGATGATATTGAGGCCCCAACGCATTTTCATTTCCAGATAACTTCCTATTTGAGCGGTATCGTTTTTCTTCCCAGTCGATCAGTTATGTAGCCTACATAACCTTATCCGTCCTCATATCACTAACGTCACCCATCATGGACAGATTATTTGTGTCACATTAAATGATGTGACATGACACGGCAGTTTTCTTTACAACATTGGTGATGCGGAGAATATTAGTAAAGCCACTGTATAGCAAAGTGCTGTCAGAAGAGTGTGACTCGCTCTGAAACGTGTTTTAAACATTTTTGTAGTGTTCCTTGGACACAAACCAGTAGGGCTGTCCCAAACGATAATTTTTTTAAACGATTAGTCTAACGATTGATTTTTCAATTAGCGATTATTTTCCCATTGCTCAATTATTAACAATTTATACAAAACAAATTTCAATAAGGTTCACTAACACTGCACTGTTCAAGTAAAATGAATTTGTAGTGCAACCTGAAGCCAGATGTAGGCTATCAATCCAACAACAAAATAAAGTCACTTTCAGGAGGAATAAACAAAAATAAAAACTTAAACAGAGCAAGTGCAAAAAGAGTAGCCTGTAGTTGCATGTTTTAACAGTAGTAGGTAAAATAATGAATAAGCTCTTCTCCCTTTAATCTTACAGTAAATAAAGTGCAATTTTAGCAACATGTATCGGATGTACAGTGGGGAGAACAAGTATTTGATACACTGCCGATTTTGCAGGTTTTTCTACTTACAAAGCATGTAGAGGTCTGTAATTTTTATCATAGGTACTCTTCAACTGTGAGAGACGGAATTTAAAACAAAAATCCAGAGAATCACATTGTGTGATTTTTAAATGATTAATTTGCATTTTATTGCATGACATAAGTATTTGATCACCTACCAACCAGTAAGATTTCCGGCTCTCACAGACCTGTTAAGAAGCCCTCCTGTTCTCCACTCATTACCTGTATTAACTGCACCTGTTGTTACCTGTATACCTCGTTACCTGTATAAAAGACACCTGTCCACACACTCAATCAAACCGACTCCAACCTCTCAACAATGGCCAAGACCAGAGAGCTGTGTAAGGACATCAGGGATAACATTGTAGACCTGCACAAGGCTGGGATGGGCTACAGGACAATAGGCAAGCAGCTTGGTGAGAAGGCAACAACTGTTGGTGCAATTATTAGAAAATGGAAGAAGTTCAAGATGACGGTCAATCTCCCTCGGTCTGGGGCTCCATGCAAGATCTCGCCTCGTGAGGCATCAATGATCATGAAGAAGGTGAGGGATCAGCCCAGAACTACATGGCAGGACCTGGTCAATGACCTGAAGAGAGCTGGGACCACAGAAAACCATTAGTAACACACTACGCCGTCATGGATTAAAATCCTGCAGCGCACGCAAGGTGCAAGCCCTGCTCAAGCCAGCGCATGTCCAGGCCCGTCTGAAGTTTGCCAATGACCATCTGGATGATCCAGAGGAGGAATGGGAGAAGGCTATGTGGTCTGATGAGACAAAATTGAGCTTTTTGGTCTAAACTCCACTCGCCGTGTTTGGAGGAAGAAGGATGAGTACAACCCCAAGAACACCATCCCAACTGTGAAGCATGGAGGTGGAAACATCATTCTTTGGGGATGCTTTTCTGCAAAGGGGACAGGACGACTGCACTGTATTGAGGGGAGGATGGATGGGGCCATGTATCGCGAGATCTTGGCCAACAACCTTCTTCCCTCAATAAGAGCATTGAAGATGGGTCATGGCTGGGTCTTCCAGCATGACAACGACCCTAAACACACAGCCAGGACAACTAAGGAGTGGCTCCGTAAGAAGCATCTCAAGGTCCTGGAGTGGCCTAGCCAGTCTCCAGACCTGAACCCAATAGAAAATCTTTGGAGGGAGCTGAAAGTCCGTATTGCCCAGTGACAGCCCCGAAACCTGAAGGATCTGGAGAAGGTTTGTATGGAGGAGTGGGCCAAAATCCCTGCTGCAGTGTGTGCAAACCTGGTCAATAACTACAGGAAACGTATGATCTCTGTAATTGCAAACAAAGGTTTCTGTACCAAATATTAAGTTCTGCTTTTCTGATGTATCAAATACTTATGTCATGCAATAAAATGCAAATTAATTACTTAAAAATCATACAATGTGATTTTCTGGATTTTTGTTTTAGATTCCGTCACTCACAGTTGAAGAGTACCTATGATAAAAATTACAGACCTCTACATGCTTTGTAAGTGGGAAAACCTGCAAAATCGGCAGTGTATCAAATATTTGTTCTCCCCACTGTATCAAATAAATCCAACATAAGGCAAGTTGCAGAGTGTCTAATATAACAGTCTGTAATCAATTGGGTCACTCATGATGATGGTAAACCAAAAAAATAACACTGCAGACTGACAGCGTTTGATGATGCTTAATGTGGCGGGACATATCGGCCCGACCCGGCCCGTGGGTCAAGCTCGGGCAGAGATTCTAAACGCTACTTGGGAGGGAAAGGGACAAAAAGGTGAGCAGAACTTACAGTGTTTTGCTGCTGTTATCCTGACTCCAGGGATACGTTTTACAATGTCTACAGACTACCACGTTGTTGTTGGCATTAAGAGTAAAATACTCCACTCCACACTTTAGAAGACCGTGTGCGAGCCTTTTTCTCAACGTGGTGTTGAACTTGCGAGTAATCCATACTTGCGCTGTTGCTGGAGGCAGCCATGTTATTTTTAGATTTCTACGCGTGACGCGTCGACGCAAATTATTTGTCGACGCATTTACGTAACCAATTACGTCGACGAATCGTCCCAGCAGAAAGAAGTCCTCAGAATGGGATTAGTAGGCCTAGGACTTTTTCGCCCACAGTATTGCACCTAAATGAGATTATAGGTTCAATACCATATCACCAGTAATATTTGGCTAACATTGAATCAAACGCAAATTCTCTCTTTTACAGCAGCCGCTGTGTTGCTTTGTTAAACTAAATATATGTATTCCACCGACGTTTTTGTGGTTGTTACCATGGTGAATTGTAGTATCATGGCTCCATTCATGCTGCCTTTTTATTGTGGTGGTGCACGTGCTTGAACCTACTCTGAGTTGATTGAACCAACTCAAATCAGCTGTTCTGAAACCGAAAACTCAGAGTTTCCCATCTCAGGGTAAATCAACTCAGACATCAGGGTTACACTCAGAGTTTGTTAAACCTCCTTCCTGAAACAGGCCCCTGGTGAGGCACGGTGTGTTTACTCATTGTTCTATTTTTGTTATAAAACCATTTGAATGTGTATCTGTGACTTGCCAAATCATATAGACCAAATCATAGAGAAGAGTCAAAAGTCAAACTGCAAGTCAAACTGCAAACTGACTCAGGAACAGGCCTGTAACAATTATTGCATAATTGTCTATTTGCAATACTTTTAAAAGTATCGCTGTTTCTATGTTTAGCCGCAATGAATTGCTAACATTAGTTAAGGTTCTAAGGGGTATGATTGATTTTTATCAGTTTCATGTTCATTTAAGAAAAAGATACAATATTTTATGATGAAAAAAAGAGGCGTGGTTTACTTGCAAGGTACAAAATTAGCACCATCTACCAGTCAAATGCCTGTAAAATATGAAAGTGGCTGGCACAATTGCTTCACTCACCAGCCAAAAAAACCCCAATGGTTATATATTGAGTGGCTGGTAACATTTGAACATTCACTAGCCATTTGGCTGGTGGACCAAAAAGTTAATTTTGTCACATAACAGTAATGTAACAAAGAGATGTATCCTGGGATTCATTCAAAAGTTTAATTTGTTTGAAAAATAAATACATGAATAGATATTTTAAAATTTGACTGAGAGACAATTATATTGTTAATCTCAATTATTTCTGAGACAATTAATCGTACAGCAAAATGTGTGACAGACACAATATCTTTCCACATTAAACTACTAGGTGTGTTTTGATAATTTGTGAATTGTATTATAACTTTTGATTTGTAAAGGGACGGAAATGTAGGGATAAACAGTAGGCTTATTGTTTGTGAACAGTTTAATGGGGATGATGTTTTCAGGAGAAAATAGTTTAAATGAAAACAGTTCACAGCGAGGTCTGAAGATAAACCCAGAGTAACCCAGGCATTGTTTTTGGAGAGACACATTGCAGCTGAGTTTTTCTAATTTCATTATCAATGTTTTGAGCACCACAAACAGAATCCCATTCACCTCCATTATTCTGGGGTGAGGTATTAGTCTGTGCAACGGATACTCTAAAACCATGGCAGATAAAAGTAAAGCTATCTGCATAGCCAGACCTTAAGGAGCAAGTGGGGAAAAATATGTTTGTTTTTTTGTGATTTAGTAACTGACCCTTTTTAAGCATATGGGGGCTGAAAATAAAAGATTAGTAAAGCAGTGAAGAGTTTTCCAGGGAGGTCTTTCAATGTTTTGTTCACCTTTTTTTCTTCTTCTTTTTTTTTTAAAATTTATTTATTCAAGTGCAAGTATCAAAATATTATACTGCATTTTAATATAATGCAGTCAAACACCATACCAGCACAGAATACAGCCTCAACAATTACTATGGAGTTGAGTTAATATCCTTCTTATCAAGAAAAGCTTGATAAAGGATTAATTTCAGGGCTGAAATGCATTACATTGTAAAGGTGTAGCTAATAAACTGGCCACTCACTGCAGGCTGTTCTCACTGCAAACAACGGAGTAGTCCATTAAATATGGTTTCTAGATAAATAAAATGCCACATGGAGGTCCAAAAGTCCAGGGAACCTGTTACCTGCAGTACCTCAGTGGTACACGGCTTTCACTGAAGGCTTGTCTTTTGGGGCTGATATTGCTTCTTTCAGAATAAATGGGAACCCCACATGCCATTAAAAGTGGCCGTACAAATATTGACATATCTGTCAGCCTGTCTAATCCTTAATGATGGCTCTGAGCCTACAGGGACGTCATTTTTTTTTTTTTTTACCTAACCACATGACAGTTCCTTCTGAAAAATGCTGCTAAAGAGAGCTTGTGGGGTGTGGACTTTTATTTTCAGGTTCCGTCAAGCAATGCTAATGATATCAATGGGCAACAAGTTGTTCCAACCATAGTAACGCTTCACATTACACTGGTTTTATTTGTGTCATGTTATTGGGCAACCCTAGAGCTATCCGTTTTTACTTGTATTGTCCTATCTTCGAGTGTTATGTATGAAAATTACAGCTGTAATAATTCCATACCATACAATTAATAGTCTCAGAAATAATTGTGATTATTGTCTATTTCAGTCAAATTTAAAAATATCTAATTTATGTATTACTTTTTCAAACAAAGTTTTGAATTAATCCCAGGATACATCTTTTGGTTATATTGCTGTAATGTGAAGCAGATAATGTATTAACAAAAGTAAACCACGCCTCCTTATTATCATAAAACATAGTATTTTTTTTCTCAAATGAACAAATAGATAATTACCATCAGTCATACCCATCAGGACCTTAGCTAATGTTAGCAATTAATTGCAGTGAAACAAAGAAATGGTGATACTTAAACCTACATTGTGTAATGTTTTGAGTTGATTATTAGCAAAACCCCCTTTGTTCTTTCACAAATATGTGCTCATTCATGTGTAATTACTTCCCCCAACTAATCAAAGTATTCTCGTAAGCGTAGAATCAGAATTTAGAATCATTCAGAATACATACGAGCGAGTCGCTCGAATGACAGCCGCCATGTTGCGCCTCCATCTTTAAAATACCTTAGCCAAAGAGGGACATACCTCCGCCTTTCGCACTTTTACACACAATGACACCGTGACGAATGCCAGCCGGAGGGAAAAAGAGAATTAAAACGACAACGCGACAGGCAAAGCAACAAGACCAAAGTTAATATTGGAGTGGCTAGAACAGCTGAGTGTAAACAATGGAGATACTAAGAGCTAATTTCGGGTTCGGCCACTGTAGGAGTTAAAACACACTCGGAATGGGAAGGGCTGGAAAGTAATATTCAGTTGGTTGTCATATACAGTTTCACCGCTAGATGGGAGAAATTCTTACACAATGTAGCTTTAAAAAATATTGCGATTAGTAGGGGTGTGACGAGACACTCAGCTCAGGAGACGAGACGAGTCACGAGATTGGGTTTACGAGAATGAGATGAGATTTGAACACTATTTTAAAGATATATTTTAATATCTATAACTATATCTTTAATATATATATATATTTTAAGATTTAACTTTTTTAAAATTGTCTTTACTCAGCGAACCAGGGTTACCAAGCGTTTAGTAAACAAGGAGGTAGGCTGCTCTTGTATTGATTTATGACCATTTTAAGATGAGGGGAGAACATTTCTCTTTGTTTAATATCATTTAAAGTAAAGTTAGGTTTTGCTTTCTGCTTCTGACTCATTTAAAAAAGAGAAGAGAGAGTGATCTGCGCGACTATGCTGCAGTCCGTGGAGGGAGGGAGGGAGAGATGGAGAGAGAGAGAGAGAGAGACCACTTATCGTCCACTTTGGCAAACGGGCAGCGGATCTTCTATGCTAATTTAGAGCTCCAAGCCAGACTCATCATCCTAGCCAGATGTATTATAAGACCAACCAGGTTAGACTCCATCTGCTGGCGGCTGCTCTGCACTTGTGACCGATATCCCGAGACAACATTTTAATCTTGCAAGATCTCGTCACACCTCTAGCGATTAGACATTAGACATTAGACATTAATAATTGTTACAGGCCTAATGAAAACTACTTTGAAAAAGATTTCCCAGTCATCCCATATGTCACATACTGTATCCATAGCAACCTTATTTCCATTATCGCAATTCAATGTCAAGTTATTACCGCTTCTATACATTTAAGACTTCTGTTTAAACAACACGAGGGAAGCTTTTATGGTTGAGATGAAGACGTGTTGTGTTCTCGTCTTCACAAAAACCACCAGAGGCTGTGTACATTCTGTATCTTCTAAAACGACTGTTAGATTAGCTCATTTTCTCCGAGAAGCTTCATGCATATGCAGGCAAAAGCAAATTATTTATGTGAGACACTTGCGGCCTCCATTAACTCATAGTGCACATCACACTGGCCAAAACCCATTATCTGTCACCGAAATACTGCAGTGGCAAATACGATCAACAAACTTCTTTCCCGCAAACGTCAACATTTTTTAATGACACAATTCTAATCTCCAGTTGTTTTTGCTGCTTGCCAGTCGGAGTATCAGGAGCAAATGAAACAAGAAGCTAATCTGCCAGCTGTATGGCTATGCTGCTCAATGACAGTGAAAAAAGTAAACATATTTTGTATTTGCCACGGTAATAGGGTCGTAACAACAAATGTCAACGTGTAGATGTAATTAAATCACATCTTTTATTGCTTTGCAAGGAATGTTGATTTTAACAGTATCTTGTGCCTTGTGAGCCGGGAAGTGAGAGTTGATAAAAAGCAAGGTGGGATGTAATTAGAATCAGCATGTTGAGGGTGAGTTTTGTCTTTTAATCGTTTTTAACTGCTCTTTAATGTTTTATGTAAATCACTTTGAATTGCCCTGTTGCTGAAATGTGCTATATAAATAAAGCTGCCTTGCCTTGCCTTAGAAGACTGATGCGACGGAGCACTGTGCTGACATAATTGTGCATGTTGTGCTCGTATGTGTGTACTTGTTGACTAGATAACATCAGGCAGCAGACAATAGGGCTGAGCCAGATAACAGACAACAGTGACGGATAGAGCAAACTGTCTGAATGACAGTATAGTTCCCATGTTCTCTCTTCTACCAGGAGTTATTGATTTAGCTCAAATTGATTATGACTTGAAATGGCTTTTCAGTAGACAATGGGCTTAGTAGAAATGGAGTGATTGGGTTAAGATGTATTATAGGTCATTAAGCTTGAATAAAGAGATGTCCGTGCCAAGACAGCAAGTGAGCAGAGGCCATTCTGACTGTCCAAAGCAATGGTTGAATGATGAGTGCAGGACGAAACCTGATCTTTTTAAACATTGAATCAACACAAAAGAAAGCCCTTTTTTTTCTTCTTTTTTTTAATAGCATTTCATCGTCCTCATAACACCACCACACATGTTGTTGTTGATGTCATCACATGGTCAGCACTGCTGTATGTAAATTTGATTTGCTCTGCGATCCTTGTGCTTTCTCTTTGATTACAAAGCCAATATGGAAGGCAACGTCCAGTAATGATGGAGCTGCCACACGGTGACCTGACTGGCCCTACTGATCAATGGGAAAAGGGCTCCAGGCTGTGTTCATTGGCAGCCATCGGACACCTGGTTTAGGTTGACTGCATCTATGTTGTTACTGTAAACGCTCCCTCATAAACCAAAATCATTTATGCAGAGAATTAGAAAAGCTCTGCCAAAGCCGCTCCTTAATGATTGCTACCATTGATTAGTGTGTGTGTGTGTGTGTGTGTGTGTGTGTGTGTGTGTGTGTGTGTGTGTGTGTGTGTGGAGAGTATACACTCATGTGTATTATGGGATTGATTAAATGCCTCTGGTGCTCTGGTACCTGGCAGTGTCTCCAACAGAGCTTAAGTACATATTTTTACTTTGGGGCATTATATTCTATAAATTCTTTTTTATGTTGGCCTGCAATAACTGATTTTATTGGCCACTTTGGAGCAGTGCAAACAATATGTTAACACTGACATATTATCACCTTTTTAAGTCGATATGGCCAATGTGTCAGCAGACACGGAGCAACATTAGCATTCATTTGTAATCATGTTTCTGACCACTTGGAGAATGTAAGTCCAATATTCCTTCTCCTTTTTAGCTCTGTTTTTGGTCTACACCAACCCCTGAGGGTAATATCTGTCTCTGTAGCTGCTAAATGCACCAGCTATGTTCACCGACTAGTTGCTAACATTTTGTATCTGCTGTTAAGTGTCGGACAGGTAGTGTGCAGAGGGTTTTTAGAGGTTTTTAGCCGGGGAAAAAACGGCTAGAAGCAATGCTCATGCGAAGGATAAGAGTAAACCGATACAAAGTTATGGGCCATAAAACTATGATCTGAAAGGCACTAAAATGCTGAAAGGATCGCAGACTTAGTTAATGTGGCTGATTGGGCCTCTTCCCAGGACTGTGTGGGTGTGGTTAGACTGATTGAGTGACATCTTCCTGAGTCCCCTGTTAGTGCTGTTGGACCTGGGCAGGACAAATGACAGCTGTATAATTCTTATTGGTAGAAAGAATTTATGACCTAATAAGTTCCCATCAAAGCTCTGGCCCACCTTCAACCTGAGCAGAGTCTAATCAGCCAGAATATCTTTAAAGGCTTTAAAACATCATTGTCTTGAGTTAGACAATGAGCAAATACATTACTCTGCCGAGATGTATTTCTTCTTCTGCCTGCTGTACATTTTTTTGTGGTTATAAAACATGCTTCTCTTAATGCTTATGTACAGTTTGCAGTTAGTTAAAAGCATTACTTAAGACTTGCATATTTCCCCCATGTTAGTGTCTGCAAGTTGTAGCGGATTCTAAACACAGCTTTCGCTTCACACACTAAAGCTACTTCTTTTGTAAAGAAACCTAAGTAACCATGTTGCGAATATTGAAGCTAAAGTTTGGCACTGATGGAATTACACAAAAAAAGGCTTTTGCCAGTGCGCTTAGGAATGTATTGCAGTCACATTCACGACACACAACTACAAACTAAGCGCTCCTCACTTTTAAAACATGGACAAATAAATCCGCTCAATTGGTGAGCAGAGAATTTGTTTTTGTTTATTTCTTACTTAAATTTCCTTCTTGCTTTGGGGAAAACGTTAATCCTTGTATTTCAGATGTCAAGAGTCCATGAAATAGGTAGAGGAGGGGCGGGCGCCTCTGAAGTCAGGACAAACTGTCATGGTGTTTCTAAAAGTTTCTAAAAGGCCCATGAAGAGAACTGAGGACTCTCACTTTTGTACGGTGGGAATACAGAAAGCTCTTCACTCACTGTTTACACATTGTTGCCCCTTCTGAGAGAGGAATAATAAGTAAGATGCTACATAAGCTGCTATAAAATACAACTTTATAGTGCACGCACGTAGTCTCGTTTTTAGCCATGTCCCATCATTTTAAGTGGTTTATGTCTGACTAAAAATTAGCATCACAATAAGCGCACATTATTCTCTCTTGACCCCATACATCTTAAATAGGGCACATTTGAGTTATGAGTGGCAGAGATGAAACCTCTCCCCTCTAAGTTGGAGGCCTCTGTCATGTTATATGTATGTTTTCATGACACATGCTGACAAAATGCTTTGTGCTGTGTAAGGATGCAGAAAGACATTTGACCTGATCTCTGTCATTAGTGCGTAAAGTAATGTGTCCCTCCCTTGATGTCCTCCAGGTGTGTCATTGTGTGTGCATTGACATATGGGCTAAAGATGCCCCCAAACCCACAACCACTCAGGTTTTTAAAATTATTTTTTAAATTCTTTGTGGATCTTCATCCTTTTTAAACAATTTGCCAAAGTCAAATTCTTGCTTCCTAAAAATAGATATGAATTTTGCATTATTCATTCAGGAGAACTCATAGCTGTTTTTAAAGCTATTTGTTGTTTCATTGTTTCCCTCTTAAACAACATTTCATTTGCTAATTTAAGAAATCCAGACTATATGACTGTTGGATTATGATCTAACCGAATTACGGAAACCTTTTAAACAATTGCTTTTATTAAACTTCTCACTGTCCACTGATCTCATCTGCCAGCCTTGTCAGGATAACAGATGAATCATTATGTACAACAATTCAAAATGTATGCAGGACTTTTAATTTCATCACTGTTATGGTTTATATGCAGAAATCACTAAGACTAAACTTGACTCAAAATAAAGTTATGTCTGTTATACAGGCAGTTAAGTGATTAAGTGATAAAATAGGGTAAAGAGAAGAAGGTAAATAAGTGTACAGTGTATCTTTCCCTGACCTTCCCATAAGAAGCTCCTCTGTGTCTTGTGTATTCCTTTGTGAACATTTTCAAGGCCAAACAAAGTCCTGAGTTAATAGATCCAAATATTTAACCAGTGGTGCATTTAAAAGAATGTGCCTGCGATAATGGAAAATCATAAGAAATGAATGCTTATAATACTCATTATGCTTATAATACTATATAAAACTAATTGTTTGGAAAGGTTATAGAAAGGTTTAAATGATATTAAAATGGGGCTTACGTAAATCTGCACATTAGCTTATTAGTGATATTCAATTGTAAATATATTATTACATGTGTAATTTGCCCATCAGCATTCTTCCCACTTTATTTAGGTTTAACAGCAGTTGAGAGAACAATCTGGGGATCAAACCACCAAATCTGCATTTTATGGGCAATACGCTCTACCTCCTGTGGAATTACAATTTAAGTAAACAAAGCATATAACTCATTTTTGAGTGACACTATGAATCCGAGAAGATGGTGAGCGACTTTGGCGTGCTATAGAGATCTTGAAAGATGACAAATTACACTTATACACTAGAAACAGTAGTAGTGCAGCCGTAGTGAGGCAATTTTGCAACAAAAAAAGACAATGTGTGACATTGAAAGCATCAGTATGTTTCCGTCTTTATAGCAAAGGACTGTCTGCCTACAGTATGTGTTCTTGTGATCTTGGGTGGGTATATATATATGTGTGTGTGTGTGTATGTGGCTCTGTGGGTGTTGCACAGTAAATGCTGAGCCATGTCCACAGCATATAAAAACAGATCAAAGGCTTTCACGGAGCATGTCGTTAATTGAGTGTACTGGACTGTGGGCATGTGCCTCACAGCATCTCTGGGCACAACTGATGCTTGTCTGCAAATGTCAACTTTCTTCTCCTCACCGTGAATTAAAGGCATCACTTCACTTCCTTGTGTCCTTGTGGGGGGGGTTGTTATGTGGAAAGGCAGAGGAAGCCTGTTTGATCTGACAAGCTTGAATTTAATTGACTGTGATGGGGCTACCGAGGACACATAAGAAGAACGGACAAGGAGCAGAGGTCGTTTTCAGTTTTGCTCAGCTCTTTCAGTGTTGACAGAGAGTAGCGCAAAGACTGGGGTGGCCCCGGTCACTTTAAACCTTAACAACAGTCTGTTCAAATTTATCTGTAACCACAGAGCCCCCAGAGTTTACCAAAGAAAGCTGAAGCTGTTTTCTTTCCCACCACCTGTAGGAATCTACTGCGTTCTTTTTACAAATGCATGGCATCACAGCCATCCCGAAATATTTTGAATTCTTTGATCAGGAACCTTCCTTCATGAAAAGACCTTGGAAAGATGTAACTTCTGCACACCACCTTCCGCGCTGACTGATGTGAAGCTACAGAGTTAATCATTTCTATGTGTAACACAGCTTTTTTAGATTCTGACAGTTGCCTCCCGAGTGCTTGTGGGATAGAGAAGAGTTGCACCGAAGCTGATGGGTTAGATGGAATCTCTCAGAGTCTCCCTGTTGAGACGACTTAACATCCAAGTGGCATGGGCGACAGTTTTTTTTTTCCGAGGGGTTTAACATCTTATTTTTAGCGGCGAGGATATAACGGCACGCTGGCATGAGTAGCGGCACCACTAGTCCCCTGTGACGGAGTGGCACTCACAACGCCGCCTCACCGTTTGCTGTCAGTGCGGTAGGGATGTGATGTGATTCTCCAGCTCAAACCCCCCAGGGAGATGGCAATGGACATTGTTGGGTACATTTTTACATTTTTATAGCACACTCCACAAACGTTATTTCCAAAGATGGCAGGCCATTCTTTGTCATTAAATTAAAATGAAAAAGGAAGTCCTTATCATTTTTCATTTTCTTTGTGCTCTGCTTATCTGTTCATCTATTTTCCTATTTATCACACTTGTCACTAAGAGTTTTCGTTTTTATGTTTTCCTTCTAGCCACCTGCCTCCAGTAAAAATTGACAATCTAAATCACTTTTCCTTATCATGGTTGGTTGGTTGGTTGATTGGTTGATTGGTTGATTGATTTCTGGATCAAGACGATAAAACCGTAAGCCAAAGGATGACACGCTAAAGTAAAATACTTATTTCCAGCACGGTCCTTGGTGTAACACACAGGAAACAATAGACAAGAAGCAGACAAACTCCGACTAAAAAGACATAAAACAAACTAAATAAACAAAAATGCTGTAAAAACTATCCAATTTATCAATAAATATTCATGTTGTTGCATAAAAGCTGCTTGACCTGCCTTTTAAAACTCCCTCGTGATGACAGGAGTTTTGTAGCAGTAGGCAAACTATTCCATACCTTGATACCAGTGTAAAAGAAATCATTTTTAATTGCATTATTAGCTCTAGGAACTATGCAGGAGCGGATGCTGACCCTAGTATTAGTATACAGTACCCATAGTATACAGGTACCGAATAACATTGTTTTGCAGCACTTTTTTGTTTCACAAGTTTCACAGTCAACCCAGAAAACCATGCAGAGCAAGCAAAATCCACATGACATTGAATCAGAGTTAATTACAATAATTTCTTTACAGAAAAGTCAAAAAGCTTTGTCTTGCGATATAAAAACTTCAACTTATAGGCAGTATTGATTGATACAAGTGATTGATCCAATGTTCCAATCCATGCCAGATGTTAGAAATCCAGAGGGCTGTTGGGTTAGATGGTATTGGTAGATGGCTGTTGGTATACTGTTTTCCTCATGCTTGATATTTTTATTTATTCATCTATTTATTTATTTATTTACTTTATTTATTTATTTTTATTATTATTATTATTTTCCTTAAATTATTATTTTTTTCTCAACTGTATATGAATGACCTTCACTGTTTATTGTCTAATATTTAATGGTTTGAATGGGGAGGATATGGGTGGTTTTGGTGTGAATGAGAGCTTTGCTTTTGTTTGTCAGTATGTATGTATGTATGTCTGATGTATGTTTTTCTTGAGGTCTCCTCAAGTTGTTTAACTGTTTTGTCTAATTGTGAATGTATTGTATATGTTTGCCTTTAAGGACCCCCTTGAAAACGTGTCGGTTGCACACACCCGCGGTGCTACCATTGGGCCCGGGTGGGCCTGGGCCCACCCATTTTAGGTCCGGGCCCGTCCATTTTGACCCAGGCCTATAGTGAGTAGTGAGTGATTTTCATTCTAGCAGTTCATCCAATAAGCAGCCCGAGGAAAGCTTTGAGTGAAAGCTTCTCAGCCAATCAGTGGCTTCTACCCCACGTGTGGACTCTTAAGCCTGCCCACAGGCTGCATCGTCACCAGCAAGTGATCCAATGAAATGAATGACGTTGACGCGCAAGCTTTTCAAGAAAGCTCAATGAGACAGACACAGACGGTAGCTATTAGCTAATATGAAACGCAAAGCAAAGCAGCTTGTTTTCATTTAAATTCAGCAAGAAATGCTCCGAGGAGCAGGAGGAGGAAACTCCTGCCATTTTAAGTAACGCGGTTACAAGTGACGAGTTGCCATCCTGTTCAGCCGCCCTCTCCCCATCAAGTCCTCCCGTAGCCACCCTCTCACACCAGCAAGGCAAGTAGGCTAACAGTTAGGCTGTTATTTCATGTCGATACAGTTCTTCTGTCATTCTGAATTTATAAGAAACAGTTAAATAATTTTGGACAGTTCCCTGTCCGCCGTGCTGGGTAAATAAATGGAGAGAGAAACAGACCCTTCAAAGATATAATTCTGTTTCAGTCTTTTTGTGTATTGAACGTTCAAAAGAGATAAATGAAGTTAGGCTTACTGCCAAGGTGTATGTCTTTGTCCGCTTCAGCACTGAGCTGAGGACAGCGACACAAGAGCCACACAAGCAGAACTTTTTTTTTTTGGCTTATTTTAACTGGCCCATCCAGTTTTCTGGAGGCCCACCTACAATCAAAATCCTGGCGCCGCTAGTGGTTGCACATCTGTGCAGGCCAGCTGAGCTCTCCCAAAGCCAAGAGAAACATGCTGGGCAAGGTCGGTAGGGGTTGGACTGCGCAAAGAGAGGCTACGATCCAACTCTACACAGGAGGAGGAGATTTAAAGGTGCCCTGTGGAGTTTTTAACCACTTGTGAAACTACTGTATGGAGTAATGTTTTAATGCGTGGGTCTGCATTGTGCACACAGGCAATTAGCTAGCAAACATAGATCTAAACAATACATGTTTTTAAAATATATTTTTTAAATCGGCTTTGCAAACGTTTTGTAAAGGTGAGGCACTGAACTCATTTGTTAGGTCTAATATAAAAATGTGTTTTAGAAAGGAAGTGTGAATGACCAGGAAGAAAACTCCCCAGGATACCTTTTTTAAAGAGTAACCTTACACCAGGCTTAAAAGCACGCTTTCACTTCCCCCTTTCTCTAGTTGAAAGTCTGGAAACCATACTGCTGGTAGGGTCAGAAGTGTTGGAGTTTTTATAGTTGAAGGTTTTAGCTTTAAAGAGAAAACTTAATTATTGCATTGATGTAGCAGTTTTCAATATGTATTTATGTCTGAAAGGTTTGAAGTTAGAGGTGCAGGATTATTTAGAGGCTGATGACCTCTGTGCCTCTTGGATAAGTGACACGATGCTTTTGATCATTCTGTAAAGCAACCAGACGAAGACCCTGTTGCTAAAGGTGTTGGTTAAATAAAGAGGAGACTCTTCCAGTCAGCTAGTAGGGCTGCACGATATGAGGAAAATATGTGGTAACATTATTACTTGCGATAAATCAATAGATACTAAATTGTACCCAGTTCTGCATGTCTGCTGCTTTCAGTATTCTGCTAAAATACAACAAATTGCTTGTTGAATTTAAAACGAAAGAGAGGAAATAATTTTCAACATTCTTTTTTTGAAAAAAATTGAACTGAACATACAGTAAAAGGCACCACTAAAAAAGAATGACGGTTACATTATAATGTGCAGTTTTCTACTGATATTTCAACTAACACAAATATGCGATATGTCGCAGCCTTTCGTGATGTGTATATTGCGCTAGTTGATATTTTTATAAGAAAAGCTATATATTGTGTTTAGTGTTTCCAGGTTCTGAAAATATGTATAACTTTTGCACCAGTAGCCACACCCAACAGTAGGGCTGAACGATTAATTGCATTGCCGATAATATCGCGATATGTTAAGGCTGCGATTTGGTCACATGACTTGCGAGAGCAAATCAGTCTGCACCCGCAGAGAAAGCATCAACTTAGCACGCTAACGCTACGCCGTACCTTGAGCTGATTTCTGTCATTCAAACAACTCTGAGTTGTAGTTTAAAACTTTTACAGCCATTTTAATAAAATGAAGGGTTTTATTCAGGCTCGAGTCCATACAGTTAATGGATACAGGCACGCACAACTGAAGGCTCGGTTAGCAACGATTAGCTCCGGTTAGCGGTTAGCTCCGTTATAAAGATATGGAGTGGAGGAGCTGCCACTGAGAGGGGTAACAACCAGACTCCGATAAATAACGTTCGGGGAGCTATCACAGCAGCGTGGCCGCGGTGTTTCAACAGTTTTATTAGTACAGTTAATCTCACGGCAAGAACACCAGCAACTAGCTAACGTAACAATAGCCTCTCTGAGCAAGTGCAACGTTGACTGTGTCATGCACACGGCACGTAACTTCACGAGGGGGAGGGGCTGGAGGCAGCTCCTCTCTGTGCACTGTAAAAAAATACACGTATGTGTGTGTGTGTGTATGTATATATATATATATTTTTTTTTACTTAACTGTCTAGTGTGTAATTGTGTGTTGTTCATACTATAAAATGATTTATTGTTTGTCTTTGTTGAATAATACAGAAGACAAAGAGCTTAAAAAAATAATCGAATATTGAATCGCCATCGCAATATTTTGGAAAAAAAATCGCAATTCGATTATTTTCAAAAATCGTTACATACCCAACAGTGTCATGATGTACTGACACACCCTGGAGTACACTTCTACATCACTGCAGCATGGAGAGAAGTCAGTGGTGGAGGTCAGCACGGACCATTTTCAGCTGCTGTTAAGTTGCTCTTTAATAGTGGGGTTATTTGTATTCCTTTTATAGCTATATCCATTCTGTGCATATAGTGGGATTAAAACTCTACCTAAAGATCAATTGGATGTGTAGCCACATCCATTGACTCACTATCACCTGCAGTGTCCTATTACAGTACTTACACTAACAAAGATGTTTTTCTGACTTCACACATCAACTATTGACCAAAACACTTGCCTCCCAGGCTGATATTGGCGTTATAATGTTGTCACACCAGAGACAAATCAGTAATAAAACAGGGCCGGCCCCCCCTGGAAACTTGGAGTGATTATTCAGACTTTGTTGGCTGTAAAACCAGGCTGCAACTGTAAAAGTATCACGCTGGTCTGGTCCCAGCAGCACGTCTTGAACTGCCATGGCCTTGAGCAATTAGCTTGAAGGACTGCAAATGCACATATCCAATTAAAGCAGAGCCCGATTCACTTGTCACAAAATCAATGCAGATCTGTCCCCTAACGTGAGAGGCAGCAGTGCCTGGATAGTGTGAACAAAGTGACGTCTTTCCTGCGTTTACCATAATTTTCCTTCCCTCTGCTCACTGAATTTGACACAACAGCCTCATAGTATTGAAGTACTGTCAGGGAGTAGCAAATGAATTGTTATAGCAACTGCAGTGGATCACAGACAAGTATTTAGTTTTTTTTTTCATAGTTATTGTTTTTGTAGAGATGGGCATATTTTGTAAAACATAAAAAATCCTTTGGATATTCAGGTCTTCATGCAGCCTGCCATCTCCATTCCTGCACGAGTCTGGCACATTTCAAAAGTAATGAAAATAAGCTGACGAGCATCTCAAAGGAATATTTCACTTTGATGTAACATTTTGTTTTAACTGCATGCTTACTCAACTTTTGACATTAGTTGTCCCGTAAGCTTATTCAGCTTATTCAGTTTTACTCAGCAAATCCCTTTTATTGATAATAAACTAAATATAGCTTTTATCCTAGAGTCATTAACACAAAGTAACACAGTAAAAACTGTGCGATACATCACTTCTCACATCCTGTTTTCTACCAACAGTTAATAGTTTCTTTTAACTATGACCAGGATTGTTTCCAAGTAGTTTTCTGTGACCTATCTGACTAAACCTTAACCATGGTCATATAAATTGTTCTTTAACAGTCATATGTATCAGGTATGGAGGGGGACTGGCTGACCCTGTTCAGATCAAAAAATGTTCATGTGTCATTTTCTTAGGTATTGAGAACATAGCGTCTAGTTTGGAGAACTTGGTGAAATACTGTTACTCAGTAGGCGATGCTATCCCCCTTGTTTGCAAAATGACAAAATGTATGCTCCTTGTTAACCTTCCATCCCCCCTCTCCATACTCTAGTAGCAGAGAGAGTGCAGGGCCAGAGGGGTTGTAGTCTAGTCTGCCTGACTCATTGAGAATGTTTACATGCTCACTAATATTCCCCTATTATTCTGAATGATAGGATTTGACAATATTCCAAATTTGATACAGATCATGTAAACAACATTCAGTTTGAATATTCAAAATAAGGCCCTTTTCTGAATAATGCATTTTCTGTTTAAGACATGTCGGATATTCCGGTATTATTCTGGTTTTAGAAGCATTCTTTGCACCACATATGTGCCTCAATAGGGATTTTTCCCACAGTTTGCAACAGTTTAAGCCTGTTTGCCTCTTGCCTATTTACGGCTTACGCTCAGCTCTGTGCGTCGCTGTGGTTGTTATACACAAAACAACTAGCCAACAGTTTGCAAAGCTGGGGTATAGATGCATTCCCAAAAGAAAAGCCCACATCCCTGGTCGGAAGGAGAAACCAACCTACTTTTAAACATTATAAAAGGCTTGGATATGAACAGGTTTTTGTATGTGCGCAAATATCACAAAGTTGTGTGTTTGCGTGGCCCAACAATTCGCCACCGGTGGAAAAAGTTGAAAAATGTTTTGCATGTCTGCATGTAAACAGGAATATAAGTGTAATATTAATTTTCATTAGCCATGTAAACAGCTCAGTCGGAATATTGTCTTCTTCAGTATAAGGGCAATGATCCTTTATCTGACTGAGGAATCTATGGCCCCGACCATGGCTCTGAAATTTCAAAGCCTAACTCTGCTGGATGTTAATAAATCCATTGCGCTGTCCGTGGTGCTGAAATGTTTAAGCCTGCTCAAGTAAACTTTCAAATGGTTTTAACACAATAATCAAACTAATGCTTACACAATAACTTGCAAGAGGAAATGTGAAAAAAATGCATTCATCATTATACAACTGTATCTGCTGTAATGATTGTGTATAGGAAAAAGTCGGTGAGCATCACGTGACCTGCATGTTCAACTGTATCCACTCTGGCAAAATTGCTGCAGAGACCAGCGCTGCTTCTGGGCAGTCTTTATTTGTCAGGTGTAGAGATGGACACTCGTGTCTAAAATGCAATGTGTCAGATATTAATCCAGACAAAATACACATCATAATATACAAATCTTTAAATTTGGACAGCTTAAAATAGTGTTTTTTTAGTTCTAAAGTCACAGCTCAATATGATTTCTGTTGGTTTACTCCAGTCCTACTGGTTTGTCAATTTCCTGCATATGAACCGCAACACTTTTATGCTATGAAGAATTGTACATAGCGTGTATAAATACAGATATAGCATTAGTACACACAGAAGTTTGGCTTTTGGCCACAGTCTATGAGATCATGAGCGGGGTTTGTTTTCTGTAAACACAGCTGGGGTCTGGTGCTTGTGTGGGTGGTACAAACCTACTTGGAAGCCATACAGGCGCACTGATACACCCATGTGCGCTGCTGTATATGTGTCTCACAGAGAAAAGGGCGATGAGCGTCGCATGTAAAAATGTGTTTTTAAGTACATGTTTGTGTGAGTATTATTGCAATGTGCTGCGTGTTAGTGTGGGTGTGTGTTTATCTGAGTGATGCCTGTGCCGCTGCAAGAGCACGGAGCGAGGGAGTGAGACGAGCATGAACTCAACCTCAGACTCCCTGCAGCTACCCACTGAGTGGGAGCATGTGGATGTGGGAGACACACTTGGTGGTGTCTTCTTTTTGTTGGAGTGGCAAAACTTTTAGCCACAAAAGTGTAATCTAGGAAGCAGCAGTAAGGCTTTTTTACACGGAGAGGTTCACTTCCTACACTACTTCTCTAGTTTGTAAATTAGGCTAGGCTGATACACAGGAGGTTGTTTGATTCGTTATCTCTGTTGACTTCGTTAGTGTCGATGTTGTTCTATTCTGCTGTAAGCTGCGAAACAGTGTGAATTGCAATGTTGTTTTTAAAGACAAGGAAATGAAGAAACAAAACCCTCTTTGATTATTAAACTCTATTCTATTGTTGTGCATAATCTGTACACAGATTCAAAGTATTGGCTCTGGAAGTGTTAGTGTGAATATGACATGTTAATTAAACACTGCTGGCCCAGTGATCAGGCCCATCAGCTACAACTGACGCCCTTCAATGCATTTCAAACAGCGCAATGCTGAAGCGAGAGGAGTGCCCTCACTGCTCTGGTAAGTGTGTGCTGTTTCTCTGAACTGAGAGAGGCAGAGAGGACTAAGTGGGTTTGTGAAGGTCTGTCACCGGCTAGCCTCAAGGTGAGTGACAAAATTACTACAACTTCAGCATATTTCATTCTCTTTGTACCCAGCGGTAAAGGGAGCCAGAGAGCCACTTTGTCAGATCAGAACAGAATTTTATTCAAATTAAAAACTGTGAGATATCTGGACATGGACTCCCAAAATGTACTGTTGGGAAAAATCTAATTTCCCCTCTCTTGCTCAGCGCTCACAGACAGCAGCTGTATGTCAATGCCCTGTAACTCCCCAGAATTCCTCGGGATGGATTCAATTATGACGTCTTACAACTAAATCTGTCTTAATGCAGAAACAATATGGTCTTGCTAAACCAACAGAATGTCAGTATTTCCATTTCAATGTTTACTTCGATGATGTAAACATAGAATGATAGATTTATGTATTGTTCCTCTATGTTCATTAGTGAGCTTTAGAGGTATATTTTGTCAACTTTGGATAGAACCAGTCTAGCAGTTTCCCTTTCCAGTCTTTATGCTAAGCTAAGCAAACTGTCTCCTGGCTGTAGCTTCATATACATTTCAATGTACAAACATGAGAGTGGTACCAATCGTCTCATCTAACTCTCGGCAAGAAGTTTTTATTTTTTCCCAAAATGATGAACTTTTCCTCTAAACCCAAGTAAATAAATCATTCATTATTTGTTTGTTATTGTAAGCTTTTAATTCTATGCATGTCTGTAGGCACATTTCACATTTATTTTAATGTTCAATGAACCTGCTGTGCACTAACTGAAAGACTGTCTAGGTTGTGCTAGCAATTAATTGGAAGTGTACCAATTGTACAATTTATTTGAACACTTAATTGTACACTGTATTTACCAATAAGTAATACTAAATTACAAGGTTCTATCCAGGAACATTTCTGTGAATTTAGTCATGCACCAGTTCGTTTAAAAAAAAAGACTTGTAATGTGGTCCAGTGTACCTATAGCCTATATTTGTCCTACTATTTTTTTCAGTATATTGATACCCTGTACGGAATAGGCTGCATGAAATAATTCACTGTACTTTGCAGGCTGTGATCTCTAAAGCATTACAGCAACATGCTGTGTTTTACTTCTCAAGTTAGTATTTCTAACCAAATGGAAGCATTTGGGTCTCTTTTTATCTCTGATACATTACAGAGGTCATTGGATCATTTGAAGATGTGCCATCTGTGTGTCATCATTTCTATTTTGGCTTCTTGTGATCACAGGATTATCACAGACCTACAAGATTATTTGCACATAATTTCCAAGACCGACAGATGCACACTTTGATCTTATGAAAGGTTATGGCTGTAAGTGGTTCTTCTAGGCTTTTGAATAACATACTGTAAGTGTAAGATGTGGCCAAAATCACCTTCACATCTGACACTAAAAAAAAGAAAAAGAAATGAGCAACAGAGCAATTCATATGAAGTAATTGCCTCCTGCAGACTGGGTTGCTTTAACCCTAACACATCACTATTAGATATAGTATAACATGTTAAAGTTACCTGCTAATTTTTAAATTCTGTTTTAAAATAAATGTGCAGTATATATTCAGTCATTTTATTCTGCATTATTTGTTACAGATATGATTATTGAATATATGTATACATTCAGTGCACACAAACAGACAGAGGCACATCTCATCAGCCACCCTGAAGAGGACAGAATAAAATGCTGCAGCGGAAAGGAGTTTTCCTTCCGTCAGATCCGCCACAGGAGTGATTAATTGTGGGGGGGAGACAAAGTGCGGTGTGTGTCATTAGCCTCTTGACTGGAGCGTGGACCCCTGCAGGAGTGATGGCTCCACGGCTGCTTTGCACTCAAAGGACGGCGTCAGTGTTCCTCAGGCCTGCTCGATTGATAGCGTGGTTTAATTGTAGGCATTGATCAGAACAAAGGCAGACCAGAGAGCCTTTTCACGTGGAATGTGAGCTCGATGGAAGAAACGGAGAAGTGCTGCTGTCTTAAAGGGGGGGATATACATTTTGTACAGCCCTTGTTTTCATAGTTTTAGCCATCATTATGTATGGCATGTAATATCTGAGTATGTTCCAAACCGTTCCATTAGGTTGTTTCGCGCTGGCCTGCTAAATGTACCAAAAATGGCTTATAAAAAGTTTGGTGAAGCAGCGTTCTGTTGTTATGCACCAAAGGCTTGGAACAAACACCCATCACAAATAAGACAACGGCTTCTGTTAATACAGCTCAAAACTTATATTTATGATTTAGGTTGTTCATAAATTAGACTCTAACATCATCTTCGCCTGTGAAACACTTTCAGCAGGCATCCAGGGCATCTTTCAGTTTTAAACGGTTGGCTTGCTGACATCCTGCTTGATTGTCTTCACTGTTGTGTTCCCAGATCTCAACAATTACTTTGGTGAGTAATGCAAAAACGGTGCATGTGAACAATAGCTTATTCCACAAGTCTCAAGTTTCCTGATAAATCGGCTCATGCCAAGGGCACTACATACAACAGTCAGCGTTCTCCCATGTAAAACAAGGGAATGTGATTCACGGAAAGTACTACTGCACTAACCAGCCCCTCCCTCTCTCCTCCACGTACCAAAAACAAAGGGAAATCATTTAACCTAGATCAATTGTTATGGAGGAACATGCCACGCTGACTTTCAGTCATTTTTTCTGCATATTCTGTCTGACTTGGGGTCAAACCTGAGAGGATTAGCAAGCCTCTAATCCATGCAGGTGATGATGTGGCCTTGGGCTGCTCAACTCCTCTCAGTTTAGTATGCAGGCTGGCTGGTTTGGAGAATTGGAGCACACCAACGCTCTGGGGGGGGGGGGGGTGGCAGGCTTTTAAGCTAAATAAATAGACAAAGTAAAAGAGCTGGAATAAGAAAGGGTTTTATGGAGAAAGAGGTGATATTAGCTTTGTGATTGGAAGAATGGAGAGTCCCACTCGGTGCAAGTGTTGGAGGCATTTTGTGGTGTGTCTGCTCTTAATTATCATATCCCCCCCACCCCCCAGTGTGCCATCTTCCTTCCCAGCTCACCCACTTTCTTCATCTCCTTTTCAATTTTCTAATTGCTTGGTTTTAATTAAAGCCACACAGAAGTGACAGCGAATCAAATAAAAGCCAAGAAATGGGCACAGATAGTCAAAGGCTGCACTTTTTTTTGTTTTTTTTTAAGAGGGGTATTTCTGTTAGAGAGCGTTGCTTCGACAATACTGTCACACCTTAGATGAATCAACAAGCTGCCTCTCTCCTGCATGAATAAGTGATGTGAAATGGCTCATGCAGGTGCTATATTGGAAGGCCCGTAGTTGTTGTGGTGATGTGGAATAAGGGCGTTGTGGTGCTTATGGTTGTATCTACATACATGGTAGTTATGCCAAGCCACCTGGAGTGTTGTGACGTATCAAACACCTCTTTTATTTAATTTCTTCACTCTTTCTCTGTGCTTTTTTTTTTTTTTTTCCTCACTTTTTTCCTTTCCCGTTTCATTACTGTGATATCACATATCTGATTGTATTCCCTTTGTGTGTCATTTCCTCCCCCATGAATCCCAGCCAATTCCCCTCCCTCTAACCGCTCAATTACTGATGTACTGTAGCCTCCCGCGCTCTCTCCCTCCGCTTATCTCATTTTTCTTAATGATACCATATTCTACATTTTAAGACTTATTTCTTCTCATCCCATCTTTTAATTATGCAGCAGCTTTTGGCTCCGGCTTCTAACGATGCAGTCGGTGTCCTACCTGTTTTTACACAGAGGATCTGCCAGCTGAACTGGGTCCTCACTGTGTGCTGATCGCTCCTAGGTTTCCTCTGCAATGAGACAATTACAATTACGTCCCTGCCTTTGATGTGCTTTCCAAATAACTGGGTCAAGTCAGATGAGAGTATCTGTGAGTCAGATACAAATTTAACTCAAAGTTTCTGTGTAAAAACTCTCCAAGACAAGATAACTCTGGCAAGAAATAATCGTAACAATAGTGCCCATTAGGGATGCACTGATACCAGTGTTTAATTAACAAGCTGTATGCCTCACTGTGTGGAAGTGACTGGGATCATTCTTTTATGTGCAAGGCAACATTAGGCTTGACTTAAACATTGCGAATAACAAATAAATGCATAGATATAAAATTACTGAATTGCATTTATTATTAAAATAATAAATCGTGCCCCAGCAACTTGGTAAAAAAAATCTTGGCGATTAACAGGAATTACAATTCAAGAGTAAACCTTTTAAATGCAGCAACAAATTGTTCAAAACTTAAACAGAAATTAAAATTCCAGTATATAAATGTATTTTTCTTGTATATTTTATAGTATATTAACATTAGGGATCGAGCAATACTGGTTTTTCAAGGCCGATACCGATTTATTAGTGTTTAATAAACCCGATAACCGATATTTGGAACCGCTATGCAGTGAAAATGAAAATATTTAAGTCAAAATTAAGATTTTGAAATGTTACAAAATCCAACAAAAAACTGAATTTAAATGAGAAACTTTCAACATAATCCACAGTAACAGAGAGTCAGATAGTGTTGTGGGCGGGACATTAAGTCAGACTCAGTGGTGAGTGAAACCGAAGCAGAGGGACAGACAGAGCTGTAGCAGAGCCAAAGTAGTGGAATTTGTAATTTATTAACTTTTTTCCAATCAGGCAAATAAAAAACAGATACAGATAATCTGCCAATAATCGTCCAGGGCCGATAATCGGTCAATCCCTAATTAACATATAATTGAATTGAATAGGTCGGCCCCATTGTCACTGATACCAGATCTAGCTATTTGAGTCAGTATCAGCCTGTTGCATCCATAATTTTAAGTGCCATTTATTTTCAGGTTGTTATCAGTAAATAGCATGTTGAGAAACAATGGCGATACGTAGTTCGCTCTGAAAAAGCTTAATGATCTTATCAGTGATTACTTAATTGAACTAGACTTTATTATCAGTCCCTCCAGGATTTCGCGATGTCTCAATCTCGCCAATTCACGTGAATTCCACCATTCACCGCGAATTTGGTGCGACTCGCAATTTTGACCAATCACCGCAACTTTTCCCGCAAAATTGACCAATAACCTGAAGTTTCCCGCGACTTCAACCAATCCCAGCAGTCCCATGTGCACTCTGAGAGCCAATGACCAAGCGGGAGTGAGAACGGGTTGATCATTTCCTTGTTTGTGATATGAAGACGATGTGACTCGAACATCTCACATTACCAACAAAACGTACAGCAAAACATTTCAGACCGTCCTACCAACCTGTATACATTTTAACATCAATGTAGGCTGTAACAATTTTTCACTCTAAAGTTGCTGCCGTTTCAATCCTGTCGGCTATCTGCAGCGGGGCTGCAGCTCCGACGCTTGCACTGACGCTACACACACACACACACACACACACACACACACACACACAAACAACACACACGGTGGATGCAGGAGAAAAAGGAGATGAGACGACACGATGACCTACAGTGGGGCTCGAAAGTTTGGGCACCCCAGGTAAATATTTGTATTAATGTGCATAAAGAAGCCAAGAAAAGATGGAAAAATCTCCAAAAGGCATCAAATGACAGATTAGACATTCTTATAATATGTCAAAAGAAGTTAGATTTTATTTCCATCATTTACCTTTTCAAAATAACAGAAAACAAAAAATGGCGTCTGCAAAAGTTTGGGCACCCTGCAAAGTTAATACCTTGTACTGCCCCCTTTGGCAAGTATCACAGCTTGGAAACGCTTTTTGTAGCCAGCCAAGAGTCTTTCAATTCTTGTTGGAGGTATCTTCGCCCATTCTTCCTTACAAAAGTCTTCCAGTTCTTTGAGATTTCTGGGCTGTCTGTCACGCACTGCTCTTTTAAGGTCTATCCATAGATTTTCAATTATGTTGAGGTCAGGAGACTGTGAAGGCCATGGCAAAACCTTCAGTTTACACCTCTTGATGTAATCCACCGTGGATTTTGAGGTGTGTTTAGGATCATTATCCATTTGTAGAAGCCATCCTCTCTTTAACTTCAGCTTTTTCACAGATGGCATCAAGTTAGCGTCCAAAATTTGCTGAAATTTTATTGAATCCATTTTTCCTTCTACTCGTGAAATGTTCCCTGTGCCACTGGCTGCAATACAACCTCAAAGCATGATTGATCCACCCCCATGCTTAACAGTTGGACAGAGGTTCTTTTCATTAAATTCTGTGCCCTTTCTTCTCCAAACGTGCCTTTGCACATTCCGGCCAAAAAGGCATCAGGCTTGTCTATATGTTCATTTGAAAACTTCAAATGCTGATTTTTGTGGTGAGGACATAGAAGAGGTTTTCTTCTGATGACTCTTCCATGAAGACCATATTTGTTCAAGTATCTCTTTATAGTGGAATGGTGTATCACAACTCCAGTGTCTGCCAGATCTTTCTGGATGGATTGTGCAGTCAAACGTGGGTTTTGACTTGCTTTTCTCACAATCCTGTGAGCTGTTCTGTCTGATATTTTTCTTGGTCTTCCAGATCTTGCTTTAACTTCCACTGTTCCTGATGACTGCCATTTCTTAATTACATTCCGAACAGAGGATATTGGCATCTGAAAACGCTTTGCTATCTTCTTATAGCCTTCTCCTGCTTTGTGAGCGTCAACTATTTTCAGTTTCAGTTTTCTAGACAACTGCTTAGAAGAACCCATGGTGCTGATTGTTGGGGCAAGGTCAGATGAGTCTGGGCATTTAAAACCTTTGAGATTGACATCACCTGGTCTTTCCAGACGATGATTGAGAACAATCCATGACACTGTCAGGTCTCAGCTTTCCAAAGGGGGCGGCGCATGCTATAAACTCTGCAGGGTGCCCAAACTTTTGCAGATGCCATTTTTTGTTTTCTGTTATTTTGAAAGTGTAAATGATGGAAATAAAATCTAACTTTTTTTGACATATTATAAGAATGTCTAATCTGTCATTTGATGCCTTTTGGAGATTTTTCCATCTTTTCTTGGCTTCTTTATGCACATTACAAATTTTTACCTGGGGTGCCCAAACTTTCGAACCCCACTGTAAATTGAGGACAGCTGCGCTCGTTATTGTAAGTGCAATGATAAGTTAAAGTCAGTACTTTATCAAACCGTATGAATGAGTGTCCCAGGCCAGGTTAGGAAATTAACTAACAATGTAAAGATCAACAGGCCACTGACACATATGTTAAAATTTAATTCATTCAATACATTATTATTTTTTGTCTTAAATCCACCATCCATTTTCATATTATACCAACATTTGCAGCATCCTGAGCCTCTCTGGTAAGGTTACTAGGAAATCTCAGCCCAGAGTAGTTTTATTCTCCCCAAAACAAGTTTCCTTTTTATTTTTAAAGAACTATAAAAAAAAAATCGCAACTTTTTTGCAACTTTCACTGTCTCCCGCAACGTCATTGCAACAAACATACAAAAGACATCGCAACTTTTATCAAAATTTTTTATAAAAGCTTCCGCAAAATCAGGCATTTTGGGCCACAGCAATCTCAAAAAAAGGCCGCGAAATCCTGGAGGAGCTGTATTATAAATCGATTTCACAGCAAAATGTCTAATTGTCTGTTTTGTTCCTAATGAGTCGAAAATTAACTTTGATAAATGATGATAGTCCAAAGTCAAATTTTGACCTTAAACTTTCACAAGTCCTTAGTTTTTGAAATATGAACACATTTTCGAAAGGTTATATTTGCATATGGAAATGGTTGTATCAGTTTAATACCATAACTCACCTTAGGGTTCACTTTTTAGCTTTGTTATTGCTATTTACATGTCATGGTCTTTACCAGCCACTGGAACTGGCTCAGTGGTTAAAACCAGACCTACAGTAAGTGTGGAAGTCCAGTGAGATAATAATGGTTGTCATATATGCAAGATATTCAAGAATGCTCACTGGTGTCGGATTTGAATGGCCTCCTTGCTCTTTCCCCGGCTGTGCACTCCTGGTAAAAAACTGTGGCCTCTTACTTGGTTTGACAGACAGCTGATGCCGGAACATGTTGTTTGCACATCACAAGCAGCCAGCACTCCAAAACGTTTAACACCTTAAAGGAATAATTCCACATTTTGGAAAATACGATTATTCGCTTTCTTGCAGAGACTTGTTTGATGCCACTGTCATGTCTGTCTGTTAAATAAACTTAGCACAAAAAGTGAGGAAATTTGTGTTTGGTAGATTATTTCTCTGTGGTAACAATGCTCTTTGGCAATACATCTTATACCGTTGGAAAGCCTGTTTAGTTCCCTTTCAAATGGTGCCCCATTTGTAAGGAACATGCATTTGTGGGATGAGCAGCAGCGCTGAGTATGTGGGTTGCACCCATGAAAAACTTGCCAAATCTTCTCTGCCATTGCCAAACAGGTTATTTTGCTGTTTCAAGATTTGGCAAATTTTTCATGGGCGCAACCCACATACTGGTTGAATTCGCGTAAATTGGCGTGATCGCGACATCGCGAAATCCTGGAGGAACTGATAAGTCTGGTGTGTGGGAACATTTTGGATTTCATGTTACCTATGATGACAACGGAAAAAAAACAATAGATAGAACTGCCACTGTGTCCAAGCATTGTGCAACATGCATTCAATATGCTAATTTTAGCTATATATCATATGCTGAAGTATATTTCTGGAGTGTTAAAGATTAAAAGAAAAAATAACAAGAACCGAAAACCGTGACCCTAAAACCGTGATACGAACCCAACCGTGGGTTTTGTGAACCGTGCCACCCCTAGTAACTACAGGGTTCAAAGATTAAATGGCGCCATTGAAACATTTGGGATAAAGCACACAACTCAACAAAATGTATAACTTAGGTATGTTTAATGTTTCATTTAGCACAGCAAATTAGCATGTTTATTCTCAGATTTATGAAGTTCCCTGCACATCAGTTTAGTATTTTTTTTTTTCACCTAAATTACAGTGATGGATGTTTGTGTGCATGTGAACAAGCTTATTACAGAATCCACACCCCATCAGCTCCCACAAATAGTTACAAATGGATGCAGCGATGCCTCATTTTTTTCCTGCTTATCATTTAACATCTCATTCAGCTCAGTCAAACATGAACATGGAAAAAAGTAAATCACCCTTTGCTGACTTTGGACTTGATCGTTATGGATGAGATACGGAAAAATCTCAGCCTGTTCTCATGAACCATTTGTTCAAAAGCATTCCATGTTGTTGTTTTTTCTCTGTATGCACCACATTAACTGCTGCTGTATAAGAGCACGGCTGGCCGCATAGGTTGGAGGTCGTGGTTGATGGGTGGGTGATAAAACACCGGACTGGGAGCGGCGTTCGCCTCCCGGGGAAAACCCAAAAGACTTTAACCTAGGAAATGCGTGTTCCTTGGGAGTGTTTTAATCCAAACCACAATATTTTTCCTAAACTTAACTAGTCATTTTGTGGCCTAAACTTAACCGTAATGTCCGCCGAAACGACCGTCAGCTCACGGTGCTCTGTAACCAGCTCAAAGTCTCTCGAACGTAGCATCTGGGTGCCCGTGTTTTGATGAGTAACTAGATGGTGAAAGGTTATATGACGCCACTGACGGGCGACTAAATGAAACGTGACGTGTCTGAAAATAAAATAACAGATTTTTCTGGGTTTGCCATTTGATGGAAACATTTGGGATAGTGTAACTACACAACTCAAAAAATATATATATGACATAGGTAGGGCCTATGGTCGTTTTAGACATTTTAATGCAGAAAAGTTACATATTGTACCTTTAAATAGAACGGTCACATGATTTAAACGCGACTGTGCAGCAGTAAATGGAACCGTTGTATGTGTCATTCTGGGAGTCTCTGGAAATCGACCTATACTGTCGTTTAGCTATGAGGATGTGTTGTACGTGTGGTATATTTGGAGGCATTGAAGCAAAAAGATCGTTTTTCGTTTTTCACATCATTAAAACCAGAAAATTGGCAAGATTTTGTGTGGGCTTTGGGTTCTGGCCAAAGCTAAATTTAGTGTAAAACAATTGTAGCTTTATTAATTTCATTTAAGTGTTTTGTGCTGTTCCAGGAATAAAATGTTTAATCATGCAACCAAAAAGAATGATTTTAGTGAGTTATGTGAAGGAAAAGCAGAAAAGTTATGAGGTGGCTGTTGGAATGAGCTGGGAGGTGGGCGAAAACTGGTCAGTAGAAGAGCATCAAACACCAGATGTCAGACCTGCTATCAGTTTGAATATAATTACACCCCACTCTCGTCCATGCCTATAACCACTCCTCCTGTGCTCATTTATCATTTAACAGAATTTGAAAAAAAAAAGTTAAATGGAACACTTACTTGTGGATCAATTTCTATCCCGGTGAGGGGAATTTCAAGAAGAGGAAATAGAATTCATGTTCTAAAGGCCCATTAATAATAATAATAGCCTGGAATATCTACAGATTCCATGTGACACTCTCATTAATATCCTTAGTGGTTTTAAATGATTTATTGAACTGCAATATATCACACCATAGTCTGCATGTCATTTTTGCATTTTCTTTTTTTCCTGTTGGACAGGAACTTCTATAGGATGTTGATGAAATGGGCTTTTTTTATTCTATTTCTGTCCAACATTTCTCGATTTACATTGTAGACTGTAAATCCCACAGAAAGAGTGGATCTGTCTGTAGAAAGCAGCTTTAGTTCAGCCAGCAGGTCTGATCAGGGGAGACAAATTGCAAACTAGAGCCAAGATAGAGGGTGAAACAGGGTGGGAAAAAAGCTAAATTTGCTGACAGAATCAATTTCTGGTTTAAATGAATTTAAAGGAAAGAATGGCAAGAAGAGGGGATGGAGCATGCCTTTTTGCTTTCTCCAAATAAGCCTGCAAACCCTGAATGCAGCAATAAACAGACTCAGACTGCAACGGTAGACATAAGAAGATATAGATTTTAATATCTTTAGAAACATTTTTGTACTGTTTTCTGATGATAACTTACTGAACAATTGAATTGTGACAAAGAAAGAAGATGAATAGGCATACAGTAGAACAAGAAATAGGGGGTGAGGAATTGTGCATTAACAAATAAAAGGTTCTAAAAATATAATGTGAAAAAATACGTAAAATAAAAGAATCACCAAAAATCAAAAGGCTCTTCCTGACAGGAGGAGCAGAAAACCCTGTTATCATCATCAATGTCACTGATATTGTTTTTCTCATAGTAATACAGTAAGTGATTAATATCAGCGCTGCAAGAAGTCCTCTTGTCTCCATTGTTATTGGTATAGTTCACGTCATTGATACAAACACCATCTTATCAGTATATTTAAGGGAGGCACAAAAGCTCCAGAAGAACAGCAAGACTTCCCGTAATTGTCCATTTGTCGATCTGCATTGTACTGCATCCCCTTGTTACTTCAGAAAGGATTTTCTTGTCTTGGAATCCCCCGCATCCATGAACAATCACATCAGTAAATTACTTCTCTCTGCATGATTCCTTTTTCCCCCCATGCTCCATTTTTTTTTTTTTTTTTTTTTTTTTTTTTTTTTTATCTTTTATTGATCACATGAGTTATTGAAGGTAGACACACATTTTTTTTTTTCTCGAGTCTTGTTCTCGTATTCCTTTTGAAGTTAAGTGGTGTGTTAGTTAGGTGTAAGAAACAAAATGTGTTCCTCACATTCTCAATGCGGGAGGTCGCTAAGGAGGGATCAGTTCAGCACAACATAACAGGGAAACTGAGAACGCCCCCTTTAACCCTGCACCTCTAAGGCTCCTGTTGACCTCGCAGCAGGGATCCGTCTCTACTGTACGTAGGTCCATTTTGTGTCTTAGAAAAATCTAATGAACAACATCCGACACAAGATAGACATACTTCTTCAATATTCACATCTCCCAGAGACACACATTGTTTTCCAAGCAAATGAAAATAGCGCATGGTAGTCCTCGTCGTCTTAAAACAATTAGCAGCGTAATATTCAGTTGCACGGAAGGAGAAAAGTGTGAATGAAGATGGAAGCCGAGCTGTGTGAGAAATGTAGGCCTAATACTAATTAAAAAAACACTGAAGTACGCAGAAAGGTTGGTATAGTACCTGAAAAAATCCGCCATTATATAGAGAGTAGTTGTTACAATTTGCTACAGCTTCATACAGTGTATTCAGTGGTTGCTCTGTTTATAGCCTTAAAATATCTGTGGCTATAGATTTCCATTTTGTGATAATGGCACATTCCTATGCCTAATACTGACCGACAATTTATTGCCATGCTTACACTTTACATTTGGCAGAAAAGGATGAGAGTAAGATGGGACTGAAGCCGGAGGCTTTATAGGGTCATCGACTTACCATTTGTACTTTCTTGATAGCAATTTACAAACTGTGAACTGACAATTAAAGCTGGATGGAGCACTTAGCTTATCTGTCTCAGAGCTAACTAGCAAATATGTTCTCTCTTTTTCTTCATTTTCACCAACTGTTAACAGAAGTTAAAAAAATACATAAGCTATCAACACATGGAGATGAAATCATACCGGCATAAGTGGCAGTACAAGCTTGGTCTGCATGAACCTTTCATCATTCTGTCATTCTGAGTCTCTCAGTCTCATCGATTTTTGTGCTGAAAGTCTTTCTGTTGTAGATGTTTGATGCCTGTTTCAGTCTGAACAGTAAAGCTCCCGACACTACATTTACACATATAATCACACTCACACACATACACAAAAGACACACAGGCCTTGTAGTGCAGGAGCAAGAGAGGGTCTGAGGGCTGTGTTTGTGATTAGCATTTGCCAAACCCTCTGAGGGGTCAACGGAGAATGAAGTCAATATTGGTCGTTATCAAGGCTACAAAGAGGGCACAGACATGTAGTAATGACTGGGATAAGGTTGCCCTATTGTTGGCTTGCTGAACCCCACTAGGGGGGCGAACAGTGGTCCGGGGAGTGCACTTGTGCTTCCTCCGTGTGATGGTGCCATCTGGGGAAGTGTGGTCATGTTTGCCTCCGTCTGTGAAATCCGGGGAGGAATCCTCCTTGTCTGCCATGACCTCCTTTGAGTGGTGAACCTCATTGTCACCCTTCCCCTTGCTCACCCTGTTACGAGGCTTTGTGCAGTTCCGAGAACGGCCAGGCCTCGAGGGGTGCACTATGTGGGTCTGCCCTCCAGAGCCCACCACTACACCACGATTCAAAGACGGATTCACCGTGCCAGATAAATTGTTAGTCTGGGCTCTGGACTCAGAATTGGGTACAGTTGGTGAACAGTTGGGGAAGTCTTCCTTGCGCAGCTCCTTGAGGTCTTTCCCAACCATATCGGCCGGCGCCTGGCAACTCACTGAAGATGTCGAACCTCGGAAACGCTTCAACCATTCCCATAGCGACAGGGCCTTGCAGTCACATGACCAGGGGTTGTCATTGAGGCGCAGGTATTCCAATGCCGGCAGTGTGTCCAGGCACTGTCCAGACAGTTGTATCAGGGTGTTGTTGAACAGGTAGAGGGTGGTGAGACGTTTCAGGTCATGGAAGGCCAGGCGGTCAACCCACTCGATCTGGTTTTGGTGCAGAAGCAGTCGGTCCAAGGCTCGAAGGCCTCTGAAGGTGTTCTGGTTCAGGCTCCACAGACGGTTTCCATGCAGGAACAGGTGGCTCAGGTTGTGGAGGTCCATAAATGTGTCATCCTGCAGGAACTTCAGATGATTATCCTGAGGAGATGCAGAGAGCACACAATCACAAGATTACATAATATGCATGTTTTCATTTCAACATTATTGTACTGAATTCAGGGTTTTCGTTTTCCTGCAGAATATTTGTTAGTTAAGATGGTAGGGTTGCCATCTGACCGGGGGGGATATACTACAAACTCTGTACTACACACTACACTAAATATTACATTTAAATAATAATATATAATTAATAAATAACCAGCTTTTCAAAATAACGTTGCAATGTGCAATTTTAAGCTCATTAAACTGTTTAAAAAATGTGCTATAACAGTGTTACTCGCATGGCTCCCATTATCCTCCGTGACACGCTCTCTTCCACTTCGCCTGACAACTCTTCTCCAAAAGAAAACAACTCTGAGATAACAGAGCTCAGCCCATAGCTTCACTCACTCTAAGCAGATAGTATGCGTGAAATAAACAGGACACGTAATTTCACTGTGTGTAGTGTTAACTACGCTAACTAACCGTGTGTTGTGAACCGCGTGTAGTGATTTCTGAAAAAACAGACAACAGCTGTGTCTCAAAGACCGGGCAACAGCCGGGACATTGAGAATCCACGCGCGAGAGGTGACGGATAGTTCCAGTCACTTCATCATGTATTTACTTCGTTGAAACAAGAGAAGAAAGCCTCACTGATGTGAAGAAAAGGACAGAGATACATATATAAATGCTCTCTGCCTGCCATATGCCACCGCTCCGGTAAGTCCCCTCACCCAGTCTCTGCCCGGGCATGCCCCAGCTGCCCGCACATTTGTTGACAAACTCCGACGCCAATGTGACTGTGAAATGGCGATTTATCCCTTTTAAATGTGAATAAACGACAGTTACACTCACCGCCAGCAAATGCTCTTTCCGTTGTGATTGGTGGTATCTTGACAACTCGCTGTTACCTTGTTTCCTACAGACTGTGTTGATGCGACTTGTACATTACAGCCACTCAAACAGGACAGAGTGACACGGCGGATATATATATATTTTAAAGACTTAGTTAAGGCGGCAGGCGTGTGTTGTTAAGGCGGCCGCCTAAACTGCAAAGTGCTGCGGGAAGCCCTGACTGAATTACTGTCTACATGCCATCAATACATTTTGTGAATCAGCATCCTATGCACAATGTATAAATTTGTGATCATCATCTGACTAAGCGCTACAGACTATGCCTTGCACTCCAACTGGAGCGTCCATCTGACCCATTGACCCTGTTGCCTTCAGCGAATTAGACATTTGTTGTTACTTTCACAAAATGGAGAAAACTAACAAGCAGCACTGAATGGATAATCATGACACCAAACCATCTGAGAAGTACTGTGTAGAAGAATTTTAGATTTGACACCACAGATGGACAAATTGTGTATAAAGGTAAGGTAAAACGCAGCTTGTCACTCAAGTGAGGCAGCGGAGGCACTGTGAATAAACTTCATTATACAACATAGTTTAGGATTAGTCTACGTGGGTTGTGTTCAAATTAATTTGCATAGAGTATGTGTTAATTCAAATTTGTTCTTGTGGAAAAGTGACAGCCCTAATAGAGTCGGTAATGGTAAAAAGAACCAGAAAACAGTCTAATGTACCTGCAAGTAGAGATACTGCAGGTTCCTGAGGCCTTGGAAGATGTTATTAGGTAGTGAACTGAGCCCACAACGGTACAGGTGAAGCGCATTGAGGCGATTCAGCCCGTGAAAGGTGTCTTCAGCCAAGGTGCGCAGGTGGCGGTTGTCTCCCAGATCCAGCTCCTCGAGCAGCGTGAAGCCGTGGAAGGTGGACGGCTCAATGTATGTGATGTTATTGGAGTAGATCCAGAGAGTGACCGTGTTGGAGCTGAAGTGGCCCCGAAGTAAGCGATGGATCTTATTGTTCTGTAAGAAGATGCGCTCACTGTCAGGAGGAATGCCTTCGGGGACCGACAGGAAGTTATGGGCTTGGCAGGTGACGGTGCTGGGTGCAGTGTAGCATATACAGTGACGGGGGCAGGACCAGGAAAACTCAAGCCCACAGAGAACCAGCAGGAACTCCAGCCCACAGCCTGCAGTGAAAACACACACGCACATACACACACAGACACACAGGTTGAGAGAGAGGAAGGTTGAGAAAGAGATGACAGACATAAATCACAAACACACACACCCCAAAGACAGACAGGAGAGAAAAAAGAAAATAACATTAATAAGTGCAGAGGAAAAGCGTTTTAACTTGAAATTTAGAGTTGGTGCCTTCTTGTCTCGATCAAAACTTGAAAAGGAGAAATATGAACAACGCTGAGAGTTGACAGCCTTGAAAGAGGCTCTGTGAAGCTGTAGGCTACTTGCCCCTAAAGCTAACATCAGTATGCTAACATGCTAACAGTGACAATGCTAACATGCTGATGTTTAGCAGTAATAATGTTTACCATGTTCACCATCTTAGTTTAGCATGTGAGCATGGTTAACATTTGCATGGTAGCACTAAACACAAAGTACAGCAGAAGTTGATTGGTTGCCATTAGCTTTGCAGTGTAGAACCTGCTGGTAGCACTGAAAGAAAAGTCAGGGGATCACCAAAGAATTCATCCTCTCGGGACCTTGGATATCTGTAGGACATTCCATGGCAAAGGTCATAATATTTCACTTTAAACCACAAATGCCAACCTCATGACCATGAATTAACAACATTTGATGTCAACAGATCCAATAGTTGTTGAGATATCTCAGGCAGGGACTGTTCGTTATTTATTTCAGGGGCCACCGGAGGAGCTTTGGGATCTTTTAATCAAAAAAGACCTGACCCTCCCTTCACCAGCAATACATTTTGGACGACCCTCCAAAATGATATGGAAAAAAGGGATGACCCTCCCCAACAATTTATTGATATACAGATAGCCATTGTTTTTTTACAGCCATGACTTACGTGATTAAACCTCTGCATTCTCATCTTACCCATCACACTCCTCTGTTATGGTGTGGTGGCCATTTCAGTAGATTTACTCACTAACACAGTTGTGGAAACACAATAAGCATGGGAACTAAATGCACACTTCCTGCATTACTGCATTACTTCAAATACTAAGTTACTCATCTAGTAAACTAGTATTCACATGAAATAAAACAATAAAACATTGAGACCATTCAACAAAGGACACTGGGAAATAACAAATTCAACACTGGTTGCTATGGACTCGTCACTAGGCTTCCTCAGTCATTGTATATTTTAGCATAGGTAAGCTTGCTGAAGCTGAACATTATCCAAAACTCCATTTCTCAGACAAGCGTCAATTTGGGGGCTTGCATGCTACCACTCCGTCCTTCTCAAATGCCTTGAAAAGGCTGTCGTTTGCACAATTTCACAAATAATCACCGGGACCGAAAGGATATTTGAGTCGGGTATGGCTGCAGCCTGGAGACCTCCCGTCTCATGCATGCCCTCCCGGCTGGTACAGTCCTCCAGCTTCGACTTTTCAAAATAAAAGCTTGCATCTGGTATGTTTTCGTATGGATAAATATGCACCAAACAAGCCACTTTGAAATTTTGCTGTTCTCATGAATACAAAAGTTGGGTGACCCTCCCCCCTAGACTAAAAAAAATGGATGACCCTCCCATCAACAAAGAATAAAAAGACATGACCCTCCACTATTTTCCTCCGGTGGTCCATTCCATAAATACCGAACGGTCCCTCAGGACCAAAGAGGTGGACCGACTAAACGACTGACAGGCTGACATTGCCATTCTACTAGCAGTATAGTATACTGAGATCATACTGTACAACACAGGTCACAGGTCAGGAAACAGAGCTAAATTTAAATGGGTTGGAGTCACGGTTTTGCAAATTAATTTATATTCTGATTTTGTGCCAAATGTGGGCATGTGTTACTCAGCACAAGTTCATTTTGTGTTTTGTTTTTCACAAAGAAGTGATATTGCCTCTGTGATTGGTTCAACTTGTGCTACAGCACGTGCTGCACATATGGACCCTCTCTGTCACAGTTTACTGCCTGAATCCACTGAGTGTATTTAGGCCCACAATAACAAGTCTATTGAAGATGGCAAACAATAACACCTGCTCCAGTGAGTCACAAAACATCTCAGTGAAGCTGTTTGGATCCTTGCTACACTCTTGTTGGATTCGGTACCTCTGCAGCTATTTCAAAAATTAGCCTACCCTTTCCAATATTTTGCTACCTTAGGGAGATGTGCTATTAAGACTCCAAGTCTATCGGCACTACTTTGCAGCGAGTGGAGGCTGTGACCAGTCTTTTTTTTGTTGCTAAATGGGGAGTGTAATGCTTATTTAAACTTGTAGTAAGCTGCTCTGAGGCGCTTTCTGATCGGTGACCCGATTCCCCAGGTCCTCAGACTGGAGATGTGACTTATCCACAGTCTCATCTAAAATGAGCACAACTCACAGCCCATCATGGAAGTTCCATCTGACAACCCCTGGCTGTCTTCTACTCAATTTATTATTCACAGCGTAGCAGAGGTCTGACTCACTGCCTCTAATCGATATGCCTCTGTTGCCTATTTAACTTACCCTGTAATCCTGGGTCTTTTATGCTGGAGATTCAGGAGCTGCAGATTTGCTCTCCACCGAGAGACAGGCGTATTTATCTGAGGTATTTTCTTACCAAACTGTGGCTAAGCTGTGACATTCAGCGTCTGACTCCACTGACCTTTAACAGCAATTCTCTGTGTCTAGTTGCAGAGCTAGAGCATGGAGCTGTGTGTCACCTGAACAGGAGTGTGCTCTCTCGGGCACGGATCTAATCCTATTTGCCCTGCCACCGGGCAACAATGGAAATGCATGCATCCTCCTGAACCAGAAATGTGCCCAGGAAATGAGGTGATTCTTCACGGCTGAACACTGTCAAAAGGTTGAATCTGAGTGTGTGTTTATGTGTGCTAGTATGTATGTGGATATTTTGCTTTGGAGATAATTCCATTCCATGACAGCACAACAATAGGCCTTGCCTTTTTTTTTTTTTACTTTTTAATGTCAATGTCATGACCTGCGTCAGGACATGGATCCTTTGGTATTTTATATTTGCCACCGATGTTTCACTCTGTTGTCACTCTGCAGCTGTTTTCATCTCGATCTCTCTCTCTCTCTACTCGCCATTTCCGTGAAAATGTATCAAGCATGACACGTTTTTTTACTCTTGGGAAATAAAGGTTTGCTTTATTTATCAGACAAATAAGCAAGACAAGACAGTAGATTTTCCAGACGCTGTTTGAGGAACATTTGCATTAAGCAGCAGCCACCAGGTAATTGCGATGCACGTATTTTATTAGAATATTGACCCTCACAGACAAAGCCTTTCCATAAAGCACACACGAAATACAACAAATTGAATCTGTCTTTTACTTTTACATTTGTTCTGAGATTGAATGATTTCAATCACCTGCCTTAGCAGGAATTCATCCAAGAGATTCCATTGTTCATTAAACAGATCTTACTACTCCAGTAATTATATTTTTTGAGGACTTGAAATATTTCCATTAACACTTCACTTCATGCATGTCAATAGAATTAGGTAGCAAATCTCTAACAGGAAAATGATCTGAGCAGCCGAGAGGCAGACCGTGATAAGTGTGATACACGGGGAAAGCGAGGGAATGAGAACGTAGATCTGCTGCCGAGATAGTGAGACAATTTGAATCAGTGATCTGCTAATCACGTTGGACACAAGGATGCACTTCCTCTCCTCTCACTCCCCTCAGCTTGTCAGGACAAAGTAATAGATTCTTTACCCTGCTTAATCTGTTCCACTAAAATGGCTGGTTTTACCGCGTTGCCAAATACCTCTATTTGCAGAGAAAAACCATGGCAGATAAGGGTGTGTAATATCTTCCTCTATTCCTTCCCTACAAACAAAATCTTTTAACTTCATCCCAGGCTTTAGAAGACGTGAATATATGATGTGGATTCTCTTTTAGATGCTGAAAGTATCTCATACATACCTTCTGCATGTGTATTGAGTGACGAGGGAAAGTATACAGCCTTTTTCTTATTTTCAGCTTGAGACTTTAACATCTGTTAGCTCACTGATCTCAGCGCCCCATGGATTCACACCTCCAAACACTACTTTAAATACAGATGTAAATGTAAATTCACACTTGTACACGCAAATGTTCATTACTGCATGAATATATATGTGTAAGCTCTCTGTGGATACACTAATACATACATTGTCAAGCATTAACGCATGCATCAGGTTTGGGAAAGAATGAGGCAGATCATGTCAGTGTGACAAGCATAAAAAGGCTGAATGACGCTTGTTTACAGAGCTTTGAATCCAAGAAGCACAGAGGAAAAAATAAGAATTGTGTGGGAATGTTGTCCTTAAATGAAAATGTCAGAAATTAATGTGTATCATAACTGCATTGTGCGCTTACACAATGAGCCATTCAGCTCAGATTGTATTATATAAATAGCTTTGGACACAGCGGAGCATATATATGCCAATAGTGCCTATTGGAATTTGGAAGAATAAAGGAGAGGTTCTGAAAGAGAGATAATGTGTTTTTGGAAAGGAAAAGGCGTAGCTATCTCTGGTTGGAGTCTGGGCTGTATGTATATTAACAGTCTCGTCACAAGTCTTTCACCTCCAGGTTTCTCCCAGTGCAGCTTCCCATCACCCCCCTTTTCCTTCCCGCTGGTTACTGAGGAAAAATACTATTGATACCTCTTCACAAGCACGTTTGACCCCCCCGTGACCCCCATCATCACCAAGTTCCCTTTTTTTCTGTGGGGGCGCCGAAACGGAAATAGATAAATAAATTAATAAAACACAATGGCTCCGGTGCCCTGGCAGACTGAGAAGTGACTGCGTAGAATATCAGTGAAGCATAGTTCACACTAGATTTGCCCTCATGAATAACACATCTCTGCTAATGGGAGGGAAATGGTACGTCTGTAGAGCTGTGTGACTCTGCCTATAATTACACTGGACAAACTCAATTTCCTGTGTCTCTCCAAAGACCCTGATAAGCACCCCGGTGTTTTCACTCCTGCTATTGGCTGGTTCTAAATAATGTCTCGACTCACTCCACACCCCAAAGGTGTTCACAGGCATTTTCATGCACACAGTGGTTATTAATAGTGAAGCATTATATTAGATTATTGATTGAATGGGCTCGTTCGTCTTCAAAATGTGTGCAGTATTGCTATCACCATGCGGAGCTAAGTGTGCTGTCACTAAGTGTATATGTGATAGCTGAAATAGCTAGTGAACAATGCATTCCAGGGTGGGAGAGAAATGTGCTCTGGTTTATTGGCTTTATTTTTTTTTTTTAAAGCAATCACATTTGTCTTGGGCGGCGCTCAGCGCCAGACGGAGCAACGGTGCCGCTGCAAAATAGCCTCGGGAAGGAACTTGTTTTGGTGAAACGTGTACGTTCAAAGTAGTTTTAGTCGTGCAACAGAAAACTCAGATTGGACAGATAGTCTAGCTAGCTGTCTGGATTTACCCTGCAGAGATCTGAGGAGCAGTTAACCATAGTCCTCAGAAATCCACCGAAGTTTAAAATGACAACACAAAGAAAGCGGAAGGTGACGGACATCTGGCCAAAAAGAGGAACATCCGGGGGAATTTCCGGCGGCAACGGAGCAATCCCGGAAGTGGAACGTCGTTTATATAGACTAAAGATTAGTTAACCAATCAATTTAGTTATATTTTATATATGGTTATAATCGCCAACTATTTTAATAATTAATAAAAATGTTTAATCGTTTAAGTCATTTTACATGCAAAAATGGCAGAAAATGTTGTCTTCTGCCTCTCAAAATATGGGGATATCATGTTCTTTTCTGTTTTATATTATTAAACAAAATATATGTGGGGTTTGTACTGAGAAAACAATATATTTAAAGACTTTAAAACTGGGATTGACATTTTTCACTATTTTCTGACATTTTATAGGCCAGGCGATTAATTGAGAAAATAACTGGCCGATTAATCAACATTGAAAATAATCGCTAGTTGCATCACGATCTGTAATGTTATACTACACTATACAATGTTATAGTGGTGTAAGACAGTGCTGCTATCTGTATCTCTTTAAGTCAAAATATCTGTATGTTTCTAAACTGAGATGTTTGGCTCTTAATAGTTTGGGTGGAAATGACATAGTGGAAATAGAACAAAAGTTTTGAACACTGGTCATTTTGCATGACTGTTGTTCTATTTGTTCTAAGTGTAAAAATAAGGGAAAGCCATTGACAAAAATGCACTTTTGAAACGGTCCCTAACTTTAGTTTGTCCTTTCCTATCTACTGTCAAGTCATGCAGGGTGCCAGACTTCAATATTGGATCAGGTGGTAAAATTACTGCAATATTACTGCAAGCATTCAAATGCTTCTACGATCTGTTCAGAGCATATTGCCTGTTCATGTATTCAGTTTACATCTCTAGTATGTAATCATAAACTCCACATTATAGGACATTGTTGAATATATAAAATAATGTTCTATTTATATTTTTTTATATAAGCCTTAGTTTCACAGCAAGCTGAACAATGCCCTGAATAGAACATCAGCGTCTGACATTTCCAGTATGGGTCAATGATTGCATATTTATTTTAATTAACAGTGTTGGAACAAATGCACAAATGCATATATTCTTAAAGGATAAAGAAACCCCAATAATGGCACACAACTCAAGCTGTTTCTCATAACCATTTTAAAAGACTGTCTCTGTTGACTTGTTAAAAGCATTGATTGCTGCCATTATTTTCTGACTGAACAGCAAACTCACACATGAACACTCCTGCCAACAGCTGTGACCAGCAACACTTCTGCTCGGGAATATATATATATATATATATATATATATATATATATTCCCAGCCTACTGCAGAATGTTATAGATTGTGTCTCATTTACCATTCTCCGGCTCCACTGCAGGCAATATTGCCTCATAAGGTTGTCTGACTATTTCTCTAGTAGTGACAGGGACATGGGAGAGAACAGTGACAATGCTGAGATCTTTGAGAAATGCAGAAGAATGGAAATATTTCGGAAATATAGCACTTCATTGTGATATTATTTTGGTGCATAGGCATCAGCAAACGGAGAGATGCTTATGTGTGTGCGTGCGTGCGTGTGTGTGTGTGTGTGTGTGTGTGTGTGTGTGTGTCTGCGTGCATCACAACTGGCCTCATGTCTTATCTCATGCTGGAACGCTACAAATAAATTAGGCCACACAGCTAATATTGTAATTATTTGTATGAATTCACTAAATATTAAGGGTATCTTTCTGATGATCAGTTTAAGCCTTCATAATCCTTAATAGAGTTACGAAATATGTTTCTCTGTCTCCTTTTCTACCATCTTCTCTTTTGTGATTGATATAGATGTTATGAGAGAGATCAATTAGCTTTTACCTCAGGTCACCTCATCTCACAACTTTGAAAAAAAAAAAAAAAAAGAGTATTTTGAGCATTCAAGATACTGTTAAAAAGAAATGTTCAGAAGTAGCAAATTATAATGCACAAGCTGCTCTCAGACCAGCAGGGCTTGCACTATTGATTCACATTTGGTTCTTTTGTCGTGTGATTCCTTTGATTCGTGCGATGTGTGTCGGCACAGTGTGTGCTGTGAAACTGTGTCAACGTTTTTCAACGGCGTCACCACTTCCTGCACAAAAATTATGATTTGATCATTCTTCTGTCAGGTTTGGCTTCACTTCAAGGGAATGAACTGCTTCATTTTTCTGATTGCATCCCTGCCGAGGCAGAAGGACGGTTAAAGTCAAGGGAGCCCAGTCACATAGCAGGTTGGCCAATAGAGTGCCAAGTTATGTCAGGGTTAAATAAAGCAGCGTGTTCTCCACATTATTGATATTTATGTCTGCTAAGTGCTATTTTATAGCTGTTTGATATTGTGAGCAGCAGTGGCTGGCCAATGAGGTGCCCATGTCGAAAAATCTCCTTAGATTCATAATTTTGGAATGGACAAAGTCAGAAGAAAATAGAAAGTAAAAATATATGATGGAAAAACTGCAGATAGAGGAAATACTAAGTTTGTGTACACAATTATGACAGAGGTCTCTCTCGCACCTGAACAGTGCAGACAGTTGCAACTGCAGAGAGGTGAGGATATCACTGGTTATAGTGCTTCTCAACACACAAACGTATGAAAGCAAGCAAGCGAACCAGAGGGAAGTCGCACATGAAAAAGGCAGTGAAGATGTAAGTGACAGCAGTGTTTCTCAGGTTCTGGAATCAGAGGGCCTACAAATAATTCTTCCAAACAAGCGGCACCATATGCAGCATGTACAGAATACAGACTAAAGATTTATGGAGAATGTGCAGGTGAATTTAGCTGATTTTGTATCAAACATGGAACGTTAAGATGCTGAGAGGCAGAGAGGTGCAAGGCTGATGGAAGAGCTATTCACAGATGTTTAATACCAAGGGTAAGAAGTTGTCGATGTTCACATTTTTTGGCTAAGTCCTGGATCTTCGCAGTCCTACCTACGGCACCTTTAAGTAACAGAATTATTGGATGTCCAGTACCCGTTAATGATAATTGCTTACATTCGCAGGCTCATCTGTCTTTTGCTCTTCACGCCTTCACAGCATTCTGTTTAACGCTGATAGGCGTGCATGCACACACACAAAGAGAAAACGCACATACACATGCTTACATACAGCACACACAAACACACACACACACACACACACACACACACACACACCATCCGTGCAAAAACATACACATCACACTACCCAAATCACCGCTGTTGGGGGCAATACTATCGGCCACCAACTACATGCATTCATCATGACAGCAGAAAGCCAAATGATTCAAATATATTGCACTCCCTGCGGCGGTATTGCACTGCACTGGCCAAACTAAACTAATGGTTCTACCAGTCCTATATCAATCATCCAAAGTGTATCCATATGTAGTCCAGCAGGTGGTAGAAAGCATTTATAATGCAATTCCCATTGGTTGAGTGGCCCATAATTATCTTTCATGGTTGAAGGTGTTTGATATAATGTAGGAGTAGAGAAATCTTTTCAGTCCGTTTCACAGTATACAAGATGGGTCTTTGATATCCGTGTCATCTCACACGCTGGTGGCACTAAAATGCATGGTGAATCTGTCTCATTATCACAGCATGTGGCAAATTCCAGTTAGACTTCATCCGGAATTAAACAGCAACTTCAGATGTGTAACAATTCATGAATTGTTGCTTATGAGCAATTTGCTTTAAGCGACACTAGTAGAAGTCAAGCAACATTGCTGTCAGAGAATATGAGCCAGTCAACCAGCAAGGGTGTTTGGTTAACAGCAGTTTAATTAACAAAGTTGGCCTCTTCACAGGGGTAAAGGTAGTGCTTATTTTGTTTGTGATCTTGAAAGGTCTTTGTACTGCGTGTACATGGCATATTTGGGACAAATGAATAATTAATGAGAACAAAGGAGTTTCTATTTAATGTCTTTTATAGATTAAAAAAAATAAAGTGGGTGGTTATAGCAAAATTTAACTATTAATCAAAATGACCAAAAAGTAATTGGCTAAAAACAAATGTAAATGTAGTGTACACACTGCAAACATTACAGTATATATAGTGAAACATACATGCTGAATTGCTGATAACCTCCAGAAAGGACATACTTAAATTACATAAGGCTGTGTTGTGGAGACCATCACCTTGTAAATTGACACGCCTGTTCAGCTGTTTTCATATTTCAGTGTCACTGAAATTCTGGATTTAGTGGGCAGAACGTGTATGTAAAGTGTTTGATTATTTTGATTATGTAAATAAATCAATGCTTTTGTTTAAGTTGCCTTTTTATTGTTGGACCGAGCCCATTTAAGGCTGTCATACACTGAACACAAGACTTCCACACAGGACCCTTATCCCACACACTTCCTCCGGTTTCACACTTGAGACACAGTTATTCTGTTGCCCAAAGTTTGGAGCTGAGTTTATAGCTTTAGCAGCAGGCTGGATGGTTGTCAGTCTGCCTGGCTCGTCCAGCTGCTGTGTCTTGTTCAGTCATGCGCATGTATGTCAATGACAGAGGACAGCACAGCCAATCATTGTCTGTCTCGGTCAGAGTGACAGCTGAGTTGTGGTGGTGATATTGTGACAGTGTGCAGACAGATGGAGAGAAAAGCAGCAAAGGACAAAGAAATATCTTGGAGAAAATTACTGTAATAACTCAAGCTAACTTAATAGAGAATTAAAGGAAGAAAGAGGGAAATATCAGAGGGTTGTTTTAAAGAGTAGCTGTGGACTTTTTGGAAACATGTCTACAGCACTGGTACTGTAGTCACACTATGAACCAGAGGACCTAGTTGCATGCTTTGTGTCAGCCAGCATCTGCCTTATGAAGAATCATAAGAGAGAGCATTGAATTATTACTAGCTCCAGGGCTGCTGCTCTTTAACTCACCCTGTGCTTTGATGTTTCTGTGCAAGGGGCCAAACAAAACAGTGCAATTTCCCCATGGATTTAGTAAATTAACACAGTGTTTAGAAAAGCAGAGCAGAATGGCCAAAGCAGGCTGCAGGGCTGCAACCGAAAGTAAAAAAAAAAAAGATGTATTTCTCCCTTTGGAATTCATACAGTGACACAAAAAATATAATAAGTCATTTTAAATAACGTTCCAAGTAGTCCAATAGCACGCTGATGTAACCCACAATGTGTCTCAATTTGCTCTGCATTTTTATTATCTATTGGTGTCCTTTATTTCAGATACCTGTCAGTTCAAACACTATAATCCATGGAAGGATGGCCCGAGAGCAGTTTACTGCATGACTTAACAATGTCCACTTACTAACATGAATAATTTCATGTTATTTACCAGACAAATACTCAATTTGTTTGAGCTCCTGAATTGTTGTTGTGTTGCTGCTTGGTTATCAACACGAAATAAAGAGTACATTTTGTTAAAAGGAGAATTCCGGTCGATTTCAACACGTAGCTCTGTTGTTTGTAAATTTGGAGTGCTGTCAGTAGCGAGAAAAACGAAAACGATCGATGTTGCCTACACCGTGTTATCCTCCTGCTAGCATTAGCACCCAGGAGGTTGAAACCGGGAAAGTTTTAAACGTGCTTTTAGCCTCTTAACATGTTCAAAATGTCATTACAAGTGCCTACCCATGTGAAGTGATTCCTTCCGAGTGAACACAGTGAATCTGACTGCAGTAGATGTGAAAGAAATACATAAAAGTTGTGCTAATTCAGCTCTGTTTAGTTACAAACTACATATGTATTCATTTAATGATTAAATAAGGTAGTGTCTCCAAACTTACCTCAATTATAACTTGTCTCCTGCTAGTTGTACTACAGCACTTAAAAAAAAAATAAGCATATGCCAATTTTTGAAAATATTTTTGTATCTCTTTTCGATGTTGTAGTTTGTAGACGGTCCCGAAGCACTCGCATTGCCGTCTCAACACCGGAACTAAACAGAGCTGAATTAGCAGAACTTTTATGCATTTCTTTCACATCTACTGCAGTCAGATTCACTGTGTTCACTCGGAAGGAATCACTTCACATGGGTAGGCACTTGTAATGACATTTCGAACATGTTAAGAGGCTAAAAGCACGTTTAAAACTTTCCCGGTTTCTGCCTCCTGGGTGCAAACTGTAGCAGGAGGATAACACGGTGTAGGCAACACAGATTGTTTTCGTTTTTTCTCGCTACTGACAGCACTCCAAATTTACAACCAACAGAGCTACGTGTTGAAATCGACCGGAATTCTCCTTTAACTCTGAGACGTGTTTTCCCCATTGTCAACTACCTCCGTTCCACCACCTCGTCCTTTCTATAGCAGACATTGTTGTGATTTAGATGTCTTAATCTTGGTTTGAGAAACTGCTGATTAAAACTGCTTTATGTTGACATGTATACAAATGACGTTCACTAACCTTAGACACACACACAACACATTCTGGCTCTAGTGCTTCTAAAAGCTTTTTGGGGATTAATGATTTAAAAGCTGCGCAGCTCTGCTTTGGAACCATCAGGTCAGTAAAGACTATACCTTCACTGAAAAAGGGCATTTTTCCAATTCACCAGTCTCCATGTCCTGGTACCCCTTTACATGTTTCTCTTAAAACACAGTGTAAAGTACCCTTCCGCTGCAGCAGCCGCTACCTTGCATACAAACCTCATGCGGCCTAGATTCAGAAGATCAATTATTCATAGCAGGTGAGAGTTTGGTGCTCCATGTGCACGCATGCACGCACGCACGCACGCACACACACACAGTTTCAACAGTCTCAACTAATGGTTTCAAAGAGGCAAGGAGAAATGTGAAATCAAGCAGAAAAGTGAGTGAGGGAACAGCAATGCATTGTGGCTCATTAGTTCAAGAGACCGTTGGATGACCAAGAGACAAAGAGGACTCACTGTATGGAAGTCAGCGCTGTAAGACACACACAGCACAGGCATAAGTGTAACTGAATCTACTGTACCAACACAGTGTACAAAATAATGAACATGTCACCGCTCCTATAACTAATGAAGTAAATAATATGTCAACTGTATTCAGTAGATGCAGGCATATTAAAGTAATATTTTATCAGCAAAAGTTTGCATTTTACCCCATCACGGAGGATGCCAGTTTAGATTTACAGTTGTGACAATGGATTCAATTGGAGACCCAGACTCAAATGTACCAAAATACAGATAGTTCTCAAACCCTTCCTGCAACATAATCCACTTTCCCGTTGATCCATTCGCTTAGTATGCTCAGTTCGTTCCAAACAAACAATCAAAGCACCAAGTAATCGCTAAAATTTGCTACACGCCTTTGGTTGGGGCTAGGAGCTATGACGAGACTAGTGTGTCATGAAAATGTATTTCACTATGTTGTGAAGAAACTGTGAGTGGTTGCCAGTGCTGGAGAGTATGGATCAATGCTGCAGGAATGGTTAGAGACGTTTCTCTAGATTTTGATATGTCTTGTTTGTCTTAAAATCCACTGTAGTTGCTGTGAATCAATTAACTAGAGATGCTACTGTCCTCAAAGGAAAGAGCAACAAACTTTGCAGAGCCACATTTCAAACCTAAGGGAGACAAACGTTTCTGATATTGAAAAGGCAGATTATGAACAAACTATTCCCTTAAGCAGAGACTCAAATTCCCACAAATCAATTTGCATAGCTATAAATACATAATATTGCCATTTACATGAGCTTCTCTCACTTAATTACAGTGCAACAAATGGCACCCTGCCACATTTCCAGACTTATTTTGCATTTAAACCAGTTGATTGGGGATGCCATGTCAGATTGTGGACACAATTAAAATATGTGAATTTTCTTCAGAAAGGGTGGGGGAGTGAGGAAAGAAAACACAACAGAATCCAAAAGAGCAGAAGATAATAAGCAGAGGGGAAAGGGAGAAGTGGAAGACCTTGATCTTAAGAGAGTAATCCCTTTTCATTAAGTGCAGTTTTTCAGACCCTGAGAGCTTCAGCATTGATTCTAGTGTAATGTCAATTCATTAATGTACTGGGCCTCTACAGGGCTTATCACCTTGCATGCCTCCAACACTCTCCCAACAAACATCTTCAGTTACTGTAACTTTTTCTCACAATGAGGGGGGGGGGACAAAAGACTACTGTTTGTTCAATTCTCATCAAAACGAATTTAGATCTGTTTTGCTCTCGATTGGATTCCATCTCAGTCTTCCACTTTTTTTATTCCCACTGTTCTGTCTTCATTCAGTCCGTCTTTGGTTTCATATAGTCTAGCTCCAGCTGAGGATGATAACTTATCATCATTTCATTCTCTCAATTCTCTGCAGTGTATAAGAGTTGCCCTTGAGTCACTGTTGTGTCTCCATCTAGCACACATAACTGCGCCTGTTTATTGAGTCTACGCTCCTGAGAAATGCACCAGCCTCCATTGTCATTTCTTTCAAGTCTAAACAGCGATCGTTCTTGAATGCTACGTTTCCACAAATGGATATAGGTAATGTCTCTCTTGCTCATTCAAATTACTGTTCCTTTTTACGACCTGTCTCTGCCATCATTTACTCCTTTCCTCCCCCATGCTATGTCCCCCTGGCTGTTTAATTGATTCTGTTGTTGTTTCCCAAAACTACAAAGCAGAAGGCTTGTGGGATGAAACCACGGTCTGGCCGTTAGAGATACTATAGCAGCTTATGGGATTTAGTGAGTCACTGAAAAAGCACAACACCAAACCAAAGATTCACTTCAAAGTGTTTCATCACCAAAACCTTAAACCCATACAACCCAATAATACATTTCTTACTCTTATATACACCTAAAGGATTATTAGGAACACCATACTAATACTGTGTTTGACCCCGTTTCGCCTTCAAACTGCCTTAATTCTTCGTGGCATTGATTCAACAAGGTGCTGGAAGCATTCTTTAGAAATGTTGGCCCATATTGATAGGCTAGCATCCCCCACACCATTACACCACCACCACCACCAGCCTGCCCAATGGTAACAAGGAATAACGGATCCATGTTCTCATTCTGTTTAGGCCAAATTCTGACTCTACCATCTGAATGTCTCAACAGAAATCGAGACTCATCAGACCAGGCAACATTTTTCCAGTCTTCAATTGTCCAATTTTGGTGGGCTTGTGCAAATTGTAGCCTAATTTTCCTATTTTTAGTGGAGATGAGTGATAGGCTACCCGGCCTCATCCGCCTCAAGGTTGTGCATGTTGTGGCTTCACAAATGCTTTGCTGCATACCTCGGTTGTAACGAGTGGTTATTTGAGTCAAAGTTGATCTTCTATCAGCTTGAATCACTCGGACCATTCTCCTCTGTACTCTATAACTTTGCCCCGATGCTTGTGTTTCATCCATAAAGGTGAATCTGAGGATCGTGACAAATTACTTGATCTGTTAACGAAACATTCAGGGTTTTTTGTCATGTTGTGAGTGCTGTTGCTTTTTCCACCGCTCTGCCATTTGAAGTTTCTATTTTGCTTTCCTCCTCTCTATTGTAAACCTGAACTCTCTAAAGGTAAATTACTCAGCTTTGTGAGTGCTTTCCCCTCCCTGTCAGCTGCTTGTCTGCATGCAACTACCACTCGCTAGAGAGTGCTCCCAATCCCCTCTCTCTTTATAAAGCCAAGTGCCTTGCTGCAGACCTTCCACAAGATAAGTGGTTTATTTATTTTTTTCTATCCACAGTGGTGGCCTGAGACTCATGTTCGTCGCATGTAATGACTTGGTTCCTTGAACTTTCTCGACGTATGACCAAAAAGAAAAGCCTTCCCCTGAATATTGCCTTGAGTCATAAACAACATGATATTCAGACAATCGGCTGCAAAAGGAGATGTCAGACTCCATCTCAGTTCATATGGCTGGATGATGCTGATGAGAGAGAGAGAGAGAGAGAGAGAGAGAGAGAGAGAGAGAGAGAAGAAGAAATTTTGAGTGTGGTATTTCAAAGAGGGAGAGGCAGAAAAAAGAAGGGGGGAGTGAGGTAAAGAGATGGTGTCGAGAGGAGCGTATCAGTGTAGAGATGTAGAAAGAGAGTGAAAGAAAGGAAAATAGTGGATGCAGAGGTGAAGAACATTTCCACTTCTAATTAAGATTTAAAAAGAGCAATACCATTTCACACCGTGTTTTTTGTTACATCGTATACATTTGATATGGTTAGTTTTGGTTTCACATTGCAATAATGCCAGCGAACTAAAGAACTGTACATGACGTACTATACCTATGTCCTGTTGTCACTACCCACGTGAGTTATTGCTATACTTGCAATTGACTGTTTTGTCGACCAGCTTTCCTGTCTTCTTGTATGCTCGCTCTCTTGTCCTCTTGGAAAATCATATGTTTTTTTTCCTCAACTGGGCTAACCACCGTGACCTTACCCAGCAGTTGAGAAGCCAGACACAGGAACTTTACCTGGGTCTTGATGAGCTGCAGTGTTTATTCGAAGACAAACTGAAACCTACGCTGTACATTCACCACCACTTTACAACTTAACTGCTACAGTAATTTCGCCAACAGCTGTCTGCTCTCTCTCTCTCGATCACACACTCGTTACACACTGAGCTATTCCTTAAAGCAGCTATGCTACTCTTATAATGTGGCGCTGGCCTGCCAGAACTTCCTGTAATTGGTCCAAAAGTTGGAACCATACAAAAAATGCTTTACACTAGAAATGAACCGGACCATGGTTCAATTTGATCCAGACCGAGATCTCCGCTTTTTGTCAGACCAATGTTCTGCTGTGGTCTGGGGCAGGTTTCCCACCTGTAATTTGGGTTTGAGTTCAACACCTATCACTGATGCAGGGCGTGGTCAGGGGTGAAACAGGCTTAAAACTTTTAACCAGAGAGGGCAGCAAAACACGACTTTGAGTCTTTAAGTCCTGTTTGGTATTCACTTTGTGGATTAATGGTACCCGCCTTGTTGAATTGACCCGAGACATAATTGGCATTTTAACTCGGTACAGAAAAAACTTACATGTGCATATATAGAATTGATTGTTGTGAATTTACAATTTTAAAACAATCATTGATAACAATCAGTGTTGTTTGGATTTTGTTCATGTTGTATGTTGTGTCCTCTGTATGCCAGGTGTTACCATTGCCTTGCCTTTACCTGCTATAAAAAGATTCCTCCCTTTCAGAACTTTCCAACAGAAAATAATTAACCAGTCTGATGGCAACAAAAGGACTTTATCCCTAACTTCTAGGGTCAGATTGACTCCATCTTCACTCAGTGTTTTTCTTTACAAAAATAAGCCAAGGGCAAGGAGTTTAACTATGAAGAACATATTGTTCCTTTAAGTAACAATTCAAAACGGGTCCATTTGACTCAAACACGACATCAGGGTTAAAGCAGAAGCTCCCACTAAAGCAGTTGTGTTGCCAAGAGGAGAAAATTCCCATCAGCCAGCTGGGCATGAGTCTCATCTACAGTAACAAGAGCACAACTGCCACACAATCTGGACCAATCAAATATAGCATAAGAAAAATAAATGTCCATCAGCTACTGGACATCTACAAGAACTCTATGCTGATCAGTTTGAACAGACAATACCAAGTGGCACATTATCTATGCACTGTAAGTGACCACAAACTGATGAAGACAAACACTGACTGAGTGACCACATTTTGTCTATTGAGACTGGTGGACAAACTTGGCAACCCAGAAGAAACAGACTGCATTCAGTTCTGCCAACAACACGAGATAGGAAAAAGAGCAACACTTACACCATAACCGATATAAAGACAATACAGTAAGAACCAAGTTCTTTACCAAAATCAAACTCACATGCTCTCAGACCAAAATCAAACTCAATATTAACTTTCTATGAAATTATATACTTCGTAATATTGAACATTTGTGAGAGTAGATACATAATTATACACAAAGCATTTACATATAAATATTCTATAGATACACCAACATTAGTTGTGGGTTTTAAATGTTACATATATATATGTAGCTGTATACTGCATGTATGTGTGCAAACCACTTGACTTTGTTACATTCTGAATCATAATACATTGTAAGCCAACAATACTGTACTTGCTTACTGTTTATGCAAATAAAGCAAGAGAGACAAAGAGACGAGAATTGAGAGTTAGAGCGAGATTCAAAGCCACCAGAAGTAAAAAACTGAATAAGTTGAAGATTATTCTTTCAGTTTCTGTTTGCGATGCAGGACTCCTTCACACTAGACTGACCAAGGCTCATAAAGCACCCCTGCCTTGCATATCTCCCCATTGGGGCTATTATCTTCACACCTCTCTGCCCTCACCACCACAAACGTTACCTCCCCACCATGCCACCCTCTCTCACCCACCTATCCTGCTCTACCCCCAGGCTGAATTGTTGGTGGGGCCGTTTCAGAGGTTAAACTGGGCCCCAGTCAACCATGGGAAGCTGTAATGGCGAAAGCCCAAACTCAAACACACCACGTTTACTAAAGTGATCTTTCAGTTGAACACACACTGTTGACAAAATAACAAACTTAATGTATACAGCACTTTTTAAAAGGATAAAATGTACTTTTCAAAGAGCAAATAACAGACAAAATCATTAATATAAACAATCAAATGTATTGACATTGATGACCTATATAATTAAACAACATTAAAGCAAATACAACAGTCAAATTAAACAACACATTTATAGTTGTCTGATATGGTCTTTTTTTAATCTGCTTTATTTGATCAGTTTTGCTCAATTTTGGCAACTAAAAGAATAAGGCTGGCAATACCCTATATTTATATTGTCAATGAATTGATGTTACTAAGTAGTATTGCCTGTTTAGCTAAGCCTGATATAGATAATTCATCTGTGGCATAGAACCCCTATTCTTGTCCAAGTCTATTGAAAAACCTAAATTAGCCACACCGTTGCAGTGGGTGACAGGTTCATTTATTACCATGAACATGGACAATGTTATTTATTTTGAGTCCTGCTGCAGTAAATACTAACTAGCACAAAAAGGTGTCTTAATCCACATCTGAAAATAATCCCCAACAAATTCACTATTTAGTGCTCCTGGAGTAAAGTCTACAGTACCCAGCTGTTTAGGAAATTACTGAACCTTTTTAAGGAATGAAACCATACAGTATTTGTTACCTGCTTTTATGTTTTGTTTACATCTTCAATAATAAATTAAGCTGATGGCTCAGTGCCACAATCAGCGTAGGGAAGTCCGAAATCATTGACGTGAGACGGACTACACAATTTGGTTTATTCATTGGATTTGTTGAAAATAATAAAAACTATTTGCAACAACTCCAGCCTCATCCTACAAGGTTAGATTAGAAATTCATGGTCAGTGTCATAAGAAAACAATCTGCCGTTGGTATGAAAACAGAACAAGAACTGTAGTTCCTTATGTCAGACAAAAGATCTGAAAACTGCACTTGCTGTGTAGCTCCCACTATCAATACAGTGTGAGAATCTTTTGTTTGGCTTCTGCATTCAGTTTCATTTTTTTTTTTTTAATCCAGCACCTGTAAAAAATATTTTTGTTGTGCTACACTGAATCTGTAACAAGCTTTGTTGACCCAACTCTCCACCTCGTCATTTAGCGGGCAACCATCTTAGAAAGAAAGGAAAGGGCAATTGTATTAAAGAGAATCAAATGATAGAACATCCACATACTATCTATAATATATATAAAAAAATTGAATATGGTGAACAAAAAATATCCAGCAAGACTCTCAGACAAAAAAAGAGTTGAGTTCAATCATTAAAGCCTCTGAGGGCCATAACATGGCATGATACAAAGTTATGTAGCAAATCGGCCAATGCTTGATGTTCTTGGAGCCAATTCTGGATGTTTCCCTTTCTACTTCCCTTGTGAAGATGCCAACAATGCTTTATAAGAGAAAAGAGCCACATTGGCTGCACAGTAAACGGGTTGTGTGGGTGGATGCGTAGGCGGGTTGGTAGAGAGGTGGGGGGTCTGTACAGTAGTTTTGCCTAAAGTGATGGTGGGGCTGTTAAGGAATGTGATAATTTCATGGTATGATAATATAAAAGGAATATCACACATAATGCTAATCTCAGACTCTATGTTCATTCCCTTACAATTGAGGCTTGAAATTAAATTTTATTGCTAATAAATGTACTTTTGGTGATGTGCTGACTGATTTCTAACACCCACACTTCAATTGTTAAAGTACGACACCTCATACTTGTGACTAAATAAGTTTATTCAAATGCTCTTCTGCTAATGGCAAAAAACAAATGTCTTTAAAAAATGATGTACATCACAACAGTGTGCAATAATCCCTGCAATTTGAATTATGAGGAATCTTAATTTATTAATCCTTATTCCCCATTACTTATATCATACCACACTATTTGTCCAGACCATTGCAATGAATGTAATGATTCTTTCACAGACACATATGATCAACCTTCCCTGCTTTCTACACTGCAGACACTCAGTAACCACTTAACTAGGCTACGTTCAGACTGCATTTTTTTGGGGTCAAGTGACCAGGTCAGACTTCTTCAGAAGTAGTGTGAACACTCAAATTTTGCCCGGATCAGATTTTTTCAAATCAGATTTAGACCACTTCCATATTTGGTCCTGAATCAGACCCAGGTCTGATTTCTTCAATGCGGCCGCAGTGTGAACAACCAAGGTGGATTTGATGTGACTTTTACATCAATCTACATCGACATTTGTCACAATTATGCGCCGGCGGGAGTTAGCCCTACACACAGACCGTAAAATTAAAAACTTGACTAGGCCTACAAAATGGAGAACAGTGATGGAGCAAGTCAATGGAGGGAGAGTGTTAGACCTAATTAGTGTATGGGGAGATACTTCAATTCAATCAAAACTAGAAGGCTCACTCCTGGCTTCGTCTCTGCATCCACACAGACCTCTGTAGTGACTTTAAAGCCATAACCCCGCAAAAGGCCTGAATAGCCAATTTGGCTCTCTTTCTCTTCATTCTTCTCCTCCTCAGCACCTGCTCATTAATGTTACGGCTGCCATTACGCAAACATTTTGAAATAAAAGCGAAAATGCTTACTTCCTCCATAACCTCCCTAACTTTAGTGCAACAGCGTGCTGCGTCTGTCCAATGTCATTGTTAATTTGCGCATGTGGGTCAGTTCGAAACCGCAAACAGTTCACACTGGAATCTGATATAGGCCACATTTTAAAAGGTAATGTGAACAGCCAAACAAAAAATCGGATCTGAGCAAAAAATCCAAATTAAGCATTAACACTTGCGGTGTGAACGTAGCCTTAGACACCTCTATTTCGCCCTGGATGGTTGTCGGCTGCTAACCCGTCCAGTAATAATTCCAGTAAATTTAGTGTGCTGAAAAGCTACTGTTTGATTGTTTGTGGCGTGTCAATCTTGACCTCTTTCATCAATGTGCTCGCCATAAAACTGCATTTCGTCACAGCAAACCATAGTCTCCACTGTGCATGAAAAGCCTATATAAACCTATAACTGTATAGTATCTTTAATGGGCTTGAAATTCATGGAAAAACTTGGTTTTAAAGTCTCTCTCGCATTCCTCAGACAACCAAGCAACGGGTCACTTTGAAAAAAAAATCTTTCTGTATTCTTTTTCTTCTGTAGATTTAATTGTTAGTGACCTGACAACATTCGGTTGGCAAACTGAATCTACAGATAAATCCTGATTGGGGTATATTACATCATCTTTCTCCCACCCACTTCAAACCAGACAGAAGGGTGCAGACAAAACAGCACCAACAGGAATCTGTTTGGTGAAAAAAACAAAACCAAAAGACTTATAAGAAGCTGATTGAGAAAATAGGTTTTCAGGCTGTTTTAGGGTTTGACCCAGTGGTCAGTGCAACAACCCAGATAACCCCAATGCAGTTATAACAAAAAAGGGTTTTTTCACACTAAGTCCGAAGCAAATTAATATACAATAAAAACAAAGAAAAGAAACTTTCACATAGTTATTTATTTATTTATTTTTTTCACACAGAGCTTGCTAACTGACTGGAGCAGATCTGGCAGCCATATGTGCCAGACCCAACTCCCAGTTGGTCATCTGGTGCCAGAACACAGCTGACAATCAGCCCCACTTGGCTGGTTACCCAGCAACACCTAAATCCCTCTATCCCTGTCTGCCTTCTGTGTATAGAAATGCACATCAGATGATAAACCGCCGGAGAGTATGTGATCAGTTAAAATAAGGTAACGTACCTTTCATATACTGTATGCTGCTCTCAGTTTGCAACTGCCTTCAATCCATCTGCATATGAGACATTTTCAAGTTCTCAAGTTCAAAACTTCTACAGTAGTTCTTCCAACGTCTGAAGATGTTTGTGTGCTGTTGAGGTACCGCTATGAGAGTCTGAGTGTGTGTATTCAAGTGTGTGTCTTTTTGTTTGTTCATAGAAAAGCTTTTACAGATGTGGAGTGAGAACCTTCCTAATAATGTGTAATTATAAACCATGCTGCATATCTAACAGGTGGAGTTTTTAAGCCAGTTTTTTAAGGGGGGGAGAATCAGGTCTATATCAGTCATTTTGTATGTTTCATTTTGCCTATTTAGTGCATCATATACGTTGTGTTTTTTTTTGTTTTGTTTTTTTATTTCTTTCCAGTCACCGAATGGTTTCAGTACATTAGCAGTATAAAAAATAACTGATAACGAACTTGCTTAAGATAGATAAACCATCATATTTAAAAACCATGTTCACCATGTGGTATGTAAATGTTAGCAGGAAATGGTTAGAAAACTCCTCCTTGTTGGTGCACTTCAGTGCTAGGAAACCTAAGAATGTGAGAGTTGAGTTGTAAACTTTTCAATGTGAGAAATTTACATGAACCTTCCAGCACCAACCCTGTGAGCTCGTTTATTTTCGTCCTCCAGGTTTGATTTTCCAAAAAAACATAGCTTGTGAATGTGACGCTTTTCCGCAACTGACTCACATATCAGATGCAAGATCTTCCTCGAACACGCTAACACATTTTCATAGCTGTCTCTGCTTACAGCTGAATAGCAATGAGATGGTAATGTAGCTCAGACAGGGAACATGTCAATGTATGCCGTAGAACGTGGTCAGAAGTACACATGAAACATGGTTAATGGGCTAAAACATGAAAAACCAATGGTATAATCAAATCCACAAGAGAACTCTTTCCCTCCCTCATTGCCTTTCAGTAAAGTAAAGACCATTTCCTGGCACACGTTTTTGTGTCTAAACGAAAAAAGACATTGGAAACAATTTTTTTGTACTCTTATTGTGATGCTATGTGACATTGTGTGATGAAGAAATAACCACTTTGTGAAGGCAATGTGAAATTGGACACGTGTGGATCAAATGAATGTAGCATATGAACTTGGCATACAAATGTTGTGATCGTAGCTGCCACACACAGTGGTGGAGTGAGTGACAAATGGAACTACTTCATTATATTCACCGCCCCAGTATTATTATCCCCGGGCTGCTCCTCCACCAATGACAGCCTACGTGTTTGAAAGTGTAAATCTGCAGAGAGATAATGCAGTGCACCCTGTACTTGGAGGGAAAGCGAAAATGAACTCTTTTTTTTCTCCCCCAGAGACTAATGACACCAGGGGAGTTTGAGAAATAGTGATGGTGAAAAAAATGGTGCAGCAAAAGCTACACAATTATTTCCTCTTAAGTGCAGGAGATTCTTTTGTATCCTTCCCCTCTTTCTCTCGGCCTCTCTCTTTCTGACATGTAGACATACTTTGGTGCCCCAGGAATTCATTTGGTGGATTGCACCGGTTAGAAATTGCAAAACAGAAATTGGAAGCATATTTCTCTTAAGGAAATAACTTAGCTGAGGCTGTGGAGTGAGAGGAATGCAGCTGATGTGTTGAGGGATGGAGATTAGAGCACTGTGTGGCATTTAGAGCCTTTCAGATTTTTACAGTCCACCTGCCCCACATTGGCGCTGATGTGCGCAAGACTGATGAACACATTCATATCAAATGCTGTTGGAGGGCGTTAAAGGTGTTGGCAGGTACATTTTGTCACCTTTTGACCAGGGGCGCAACTACCCAGTGTCAGAGGGGTATGCGGCAACAATTTTGGCGCCTCCCCCCCCCCAAAAAAAAACAAAAAACAAAAAACAAAAAAAACAAGTAAAATAAGTGTGCCGGACATCATCATGTATGGGGTTTAAATAATAAAGGTTTATTTTAAAGTATATCAGTCCCTGTAGGCCCAGCATAATTATAAATAATTATATGGTTTCTATATACATGTAAAAATGTACTTTATTTTCATTACAATAAATAAATCATCATTGATGGCATTCGAGCATATGCGTTGCGGATGTTTAAATTTGTGTTCTGATTTGTTTACTACGTCCCCGCTGTCAGACATAGGCTAATTGTTATATTTCCCACGTGCTGGGTTTTGATACAGAAATGCATTTTTCATTCGCAATGGCAAGATTAGCCTAATAGCATCTAACAAAACATGTTAAATTATTTCGATTTGGCATTAGAAGTAATCAGACTTCATCTGTAAGCAACACTAACAAAGTGCAAAATGAAACGAATGTGAGGAGGACACGGAGCTTGAACTGGACATTTAGTTTTGTGTGGTCTAATAGAAGTCCTACCTGATGTCATCACTGGTCTCATCTCTACCTGATGTCATCACTGGTCTCATCTCTACCTGATGTCATCACTGGTCTCATCTCTACGTGATGCCATCGCCGACCTCATGTCTGTCTCATTCACTCCTTGCCTGTGTTCTTCTCCTCTAAGACATATTGTCAAACAAACATTATGTAATATATTTTCTATATTAGTTTTTCCATATTAATACTATTAAGAAATGAATCTGTTGGTATCAAGTGGCTCCCCCTACACTTCCACCTAATGTTAGACCTACCTGTTGCCTTCCCCTGTCTTTCCTGATCCACCATCCTCACACCTGAATGAAATGAACTCACTGTTAAATATAGCAACCTAAATTCAATTCTTATCAGCCTAGTGATGTTATGCAGTAAGGTTGTGCTGCTGTTGAAATTACATTCAAAAATTGGATTCTAAAAATTACAAATATGGAGAGCCACTTAGCATAGACCTTTAAAGAGAGAGATGTGACCCTGTAATTACAGCTTCCATGTCACCCAACAGATGTAACTGTAGCCTGTATGTCTGACAGCACAGCTAACATGAACAGCTAATCGGAAAACAAAATATATTAATGATTCCATGGTAAACCAGAGTTATTGCATAAGTTATGTTTTCCAGCTTCTTGTCATTTATTGTGCATGCTAACTTATATTTACCAGTTGTTATTTTACATTAATAAAATTAAGATATGTCATGCATGGGATTGGTACCATAGGGTTTAACCAAAATCTAAATGTAGCCATAAGCAACACTGGTTTGCATTAAGCATTAAACCCCACTTAAGCTGCTAGTGTTAGCAAACACTAGCTAGTCTGAGAACAGTGAGAACAGTCTGTAAACATGCATATTTGCAAGCCTCCAAGTTTGGTAGCAAATCTATGCATGATTCCATGGTAAACCCCCATTTGGCTGCTACATTCCCAGTGTTAGCAAAGTAACACTAGCTAGTCTGTTAACATGAATATTTGCAAGCCTCCAAGCACAGACCTCACACTTTAAATCCTACCTGTTGCCTTTCACCATCCACTTATTTTACTGCTGTCGCATCCTTGGACATGCCATCTCATTTTCCCTCGTTCTTTTTCTATTTTTAGCCCCCAACATCTCACTACTCGTACGCTCGTACCTGCTCACACAGCGCCCAACCACTCCCCGCTCCCTCCCCCCCCTCCCTCTTCTACGTCAACATTCTATGATGGAATCTTATGAGACAGGGCGCCTACTCTAGCCTGTTAGTCCTCTAAAATGTTATATAATAACATTGAGAAAATGCAGAAATAACTTTAGAAACGCACAACAGCAGCTCTTCTCCGGGAACCATCACCTTATCGTGGTGGAGAGGTTTGTGTGTCCCTATGAACCTGAGGGCTGTGTTGTCTGGAGCTTTGTGCTCCTGGTAGGGTCTCCCAAGGCAAAGTGGTCTCAGGTGAGGGGCCAGACAAAGAATGGTTCAAAAATCCTATGAAAAATCGAGGAAGGGATGAAGTGACCCTGCCCGGAGGAAGCCCGGGGCCCCCGTCTGGAGCCAGGCCCAGATGGAGGGCTCGTCAGCGAGCGTCTGGTGGCCGGGTTTGCCACGGAGCCCGGCCGGGCACAGCCCGAAAAAGCTACATGGCGGACATCTCTCCATCCCATGGGCCCACCACCTGTGGGAGGAACCGCTGGGGTCGGGTGTGCTGCCACATGGGTGGCAGTGAAGGTCAGGGGCCTCGACGGACCAGACCCGGGCAGCAGAGGCTGGCTCTGGGGACGTGGAATGTCACCTCTCTGTGGGGGAAGGAGCCGGAACTTGTGCGGGAGGTGGAGCGCTACAGGTTAGATCTGGTGGGGCTTACCTCTACGCACAGTCTTGGTTCTGGAACCATACTCCTGGATAGGGGTTGGACTCTTTTCTTCTCCGGAGTTGCCCAGGGTGTGAGGCGCTGGGCGGGTGTGGGGATACTCACAAGCCCTCGGCTGGCGCCGCTACGTTGGAGTTTAACCCGGTGGGACGAGAGGGTCGCCTCCCCTACGCCTGCGGGTTGTAGGGGGAAAACTCTGACTGTTGTTTGTGCATATGCACCAAACAAGAGTTCGGAGTATTCGGCCTTCTTGGAGACCTTGAGTGGAGTCCTGCATGGGGCTCCAGTCGGGGACTCCATAGTTCTGCTGGGGGGACTTCAACGCGCACGTGGGTAATGATGGAGACACATGGAGAGGCGTGATTGGGAGGAACAGCCTCCCTGATCTAAACCAGAGTGGTTGTTTGTTGTTGGACTTCTGTGCTAGTCATGGATTGTCTATAACGAACACCATGTTCGAACATAGAGATGCTCATAAGTGTACTTGGTACCAGAGCACCCTAGGCCAAAGGTCAATGATCGATTTTATAATCGTTTCATCTGATCTGAGGCCGTATGTTTTGGACACTCGGGTGAAGAGAGGGGCGGAGCTGTCAAACCTATCACCATCTGGTGGTGAGTTGGGTCAGGGGGTGGGGGAAGACTCTGGACAGACCTGGTAAGCCGAAACGGGTAGTGCGGGTAAATTGGGAACGTCTGGAGGAGGCCCTTGTCCGACAGACTTTCAACTCACACCTCCGGCGGAGCTTTTGGTGCATCCCTGTGGAGGCTGGGGGCATTGAACCCGAGTGGACAATGTTCAAAGTTTCCATTGCTGAAGCTGCGGTGAGGAGCTGTGGTCTTAGGGTCTTAGGTGCCTCAAGGGGCGGTAACCCACGAACACCGTGGTGGACACCGGTGGTCAGGGAAGCCGTCCGACTGAAGAAGGAGTCTTTCCGGGATATGTTATCCCAGACGACTCCGGAGGCAGTTGCAAGGTACCGAAGGGCTGCAGCCTCTGCCGTGAAAGAGGCAAAGCAGCGTGTGTGGGAGAAGTTCGGAGAAGACATGGAGAAGGACTTTCGGTCGGCACCAAGGTACTTCTGGAAAACTGTTCGCCACCTCAGGAGGGGGAAGCGGGGAACCATCCAAGCTGTGTACAGTAAGGATGGGACGCTGTTGACCTCAACTGAGGAGGTAATAGGGCGGTGGAAGGAGCACTTTGAGGAACTCCTAAATCCGACTAATACGCCCTCTATGGTAGAGGCAGAGCTGGAGGATGAGGGGGGGATTGGCATCAATTTCCCTGGTGGAGGTTGCTGAGGTAGTTAAACAACTCCACAGTGGCAAAGCCCCAGGAATTGATGAGATCCGTCCAGAAATGCTTAAAGCTCTGGGTGTGGAGGGGTTGTCTTGGTTGACACGCCTCTTCAACATTGCGTGGAAGTCTGGGACGGTGCCTAAGGAGTGGCAGACTGGGGTGGTGGTTCCCCCTTTTTTAAAAAAGGGGGGACCAGAGGGTGTGTGCCAATTACAGGGGTATCACACTTCTCAGCCTCCCGGTAAAGTCTACTCCAAGGTGCTGGAAAGGAGGGTTCGGTCGATAGTCGAATCTCAGGTTGAAGAGGAACAATGCGGATTCCGTCCTGGTCGTGGAACAACGGACCAGATCTTTACTCGCAAGGATCCTGGATGGACTTGCAGATGCCCAACCAGTCTACATGTGTTTTGTGGATCTGGAGAAGGCATATGACCGGGTGCCCCGGGAGATACTGTGGGAGGTGCTGCGGGAGTACGGGGTGAGGGGGTCCCTTCTCAGGGCCATCCAATCTCTGTACGACCAAAGCGAGAGCTGTGTCCGGGTCCTCGGCAGTAAGTCGGACTCGTTTCAGGTGAGAGTTGGCCTCCGCCAGGGCTGCGCTTTGTCACCAATCCTGTTTGTAGTATTTATGGACAGGATATCGAGGCGTAGTCGGGGTGGAGAGGGGTTGCAGTTCGGTGGGCTGGGGATCTCATCGCTGCTTTTTGCAGATGATGTGGTCCTGATGGCATCATCGGCCTGTGACCTACAGCACTCACTGGATTGGTTCAAAGCCGAGTGTGAAGCGGCTGGGATGAGGATCAGCACCTCTAAATCGGAGGCCATGGTTCTCAGCAGGAAACCGATGGAGTGCCTTCTCCAGGTAGGGAATGAGTCCTTACCCCAAGTGAAGGAGTTCATGTACCTTGGAGTCTTGTTCGCGAGTGAGGAGAAAATGGAGCGGAACATTGGTCGGAGAATCGGCACAGCAGGTGCGGTATTACATTCAATTTATCGCACCGGTGTGACGAAAAGAGAGCTGAGCCAGAAGGCAAAGCTCTCAATCTACCGGTCACCTATGGTCATGAAGGCTGGGTCATGACCGAAAGAACAAGATCCAGGGTACAAGCGGCCGAAATGGGTTTCCTCAGGAGGGTAGCTGGCGTCTCCCTTAGAGATAGGGTGAGAAGCTCAGTTATCCGTGAGGAGCTCGGAGTAGAGCCGCTGCTCCTTTGCAACGAAAGGAGCCAGTTGAGGTGGTTCGGGCATCTGGTAAGGATGCCCCCTGGGCGCCTCCCTATGGAGGTGTTCCAGGCACGTCCAGCTGGGAGGAGGCCTCTGGGGAGACCCAGGACTAGGTGGAGGGATTATATCTCTAACCTGGCCTGGGAACGCCTCGGGATCCCCCAGTCGGAGCTGGTTAATGTGGCCCAGGAAAGGGAAGTTTGGGGTCCCCTGCTGGAGCTGCTACCCCCACGACCCGACCCCGGATAAGCGGATGAAGATGGATGGACAACAGCAGCTACCCAAAAAATAATTTGAAAATACTCCAAAAAAAAGAAAAATAATAATAATAATAAATATGTATGTGTGTGTATATATATATATATATATATATATATATATATATATTTTTTTTTTTTTACCATCGCTTTGGCGCCCCCATGGTGTGGCACCCCTATGCGCCGCATATAGCGCATACCCACTTTTTGCGCCACTGCTTTGGACAGAGGCAGACTAGCTGTTTCCCTCTGTTTCCAGGCTTTGTGCTAAGCTAAGCTATTTACTGTAAAGACATGAGTGGTATTGAACTTCTCATCTCAAGAAAGTAAATGACCATATTTCCCAAAATGTCAAACTATTTGTTAAAGTGGGTCCGTGCATTATTGAATGTCTTGACTTCCTGTTTAGAGTGTTACAAAAATAATTTTGTGTTCAACCAAATTACCACAGGTGACCAACAGGGGCCAGTAATAAATGCATTTTTTCCTACTTATTGTTCTCAATAGTCACCTAGCATACAGTACCTGGCATTTTTTCTATACCTCTGCTTAGTCCCTCCATGCTCTAATAATAGTGTTATCAACCACTTTTCTCTACATGCAATGGCACATTCCTCCAAGTAATGGGGGCATTCTGATGTTTGTTTTGGATTGTATAAAATGGAAATGTAATTTTAGTCCTGAACATGTTACACAATACAATCCAGGGCAATACAGCAAGCCACAGTTTAAAAAATTGTAAGAGGTGGTGCAAAATGTGAAGTTTAGGTGGCAGAAAGACTTTCTGCTGTCAAAGTCCTGCTGGAAAAACGCAGTCTTGTTACATTTATGTTTAAGAAGGACACACTTTGTCTGTGCCTGGAACATTTTAGGAGCCAGACGAAACAGTTTAACAGTTCCACCAACATAAATAATGCTCAATCTGTAACATCACTAGTGGGTGTCAACAGGTTCATGTAACAACTACTGTACCCTTTGCCTAAGTAATGCCCTACTGGGTTAACAAATGAAACTGTGAATGCCAAGCTGGACAAATAGAGTCGGTCTCGTTTACCTTTATAAAGGCTTCATTTTGCAGCGGCCCATTGCTATTTTGTTCTGTAGTGTCTTGCCGAAGTGTCTGCTTTCCTGTCTGAGAAACCAGTTGATGAATATGCTGCCATCTGCCCACCTCTCTGTCTTTGTCATTGCATCTTGTATGTTGTTCGCATAGTCTCAGACTCAAAGTTAGTCTTTTGTTTATCCACAATATTTGTGCAGACTAGATAATTCATGTGGCTGGTAGGAGTTAAGGTTAAATTACGGTCACCGGATCCAGTGCATTTATAGTTTAACAACTCGTTCGAAAAACTTTCACTAACATTTGCTTTCTGTTTATATTTTAAATAAATGCCATTAATTATTTACATCTAGAAATTATTTAATTTGCATGTGAGACCTAAAACCCTGAAAGAAGGCAACTTTGTTAACTCTAATGAATGCTTGATATTTTTATATTTGTGTCACAGGTTGCATGTCACATTATTTTGCTGATTTGAATCCAGCTCTTTGTCATTGCAGTGTGGGCAGTGTGTTTCGATAAACGCTGTGGCTTCCTTCCATGGTGCCAGTGCACGGCGCTACCAGTGGAGGTCTTCTGAGATACGCTGTGTGACGCAAAACGCTGCTCCGGGCTCCGTGCGCTGGCGCCATGAGCGGAAGCCAAACACCGTTCATCTGAACACAACTGCCCACACAAAAATGACACAAAGCTGGTTTAAAATCATATCCCTTTAAGCCTTTTTGGATTCCCCTTCCCTTTCCATCTCATCTTCACAGAATTACTTTTCTTGCACAATTTCCATGTTGGGGGACAGCACGGTCTTATTTCATCCTGATGTACGCTCTACATGGTTACAAATATTTATCACATTTTAAAAATGTTATCCCTCTGCCAGCCATCTCCATTGAGCTGTTACTGGATTGGTCCTAAACCTCTAAAGCTCAAACACTCGCATTATCTTAGCTGGCAAGTCACCTCTGTGAACATAAAAAATGATCTCTTGTGAACTATTCTGCAGAAAGAGTTCCTGTTGAATTGGAGAGTAGCTCCATTTTCCCTGCTGTGAAAACATGGTGTTACTAAGAAGTGACTTCTCCTAGAGCAGCATCATTATATTGACTGATCTGTCCTGAACTCTTTAGTATTTCTAAACACCCTGTATCTCATATTTTTAAGCATTTATGAGTCTCCTCCTGAAGGACTTCACCTTTTCAGTGCTCATTTTATAACCACTCACATTTTTTCTTCTCTTCCTCCAACTGTCCACTTTTATTCAGTCTCCTGTCACCTGTTGCAAAATGTCAGCAGTACTTTCACTGGCAAAACTAACAAGCCAATCATGTAGAGAAGACATTGATTGATGGCATTTTCACCAATTTCCCACTCACTACTCATGACAGGCAGATATGTGTCAAATGTGGGGGATACTTAGTAATTCCCAAATATTACATCTGCTCAGCTCTGCTGACAGATGACTGTTTTCTTTGCTAGCTAAACTGGCCACTTGGTTTCTTTATGCTGTGCTTTGATCACAGGCCACAGCTGCTGGTCACATCAACTATCTGGCTGGTGGGGCATTGGAAGTTGTTCCAGACCTGCCAGTCAAATGCTGGTAAAATATGCAAGTGGCTGGTAAATTTGCTTGACTCACCAGCCAAAAAAAAAGTTAAATCTTAACATTCACTAACCATTTGGCTGGTGGACAAAAGGTTAATTTTGAACCCTGCATACCAGCCCCTAATACTCTCACTTAGCTGAGTGGTAGGCTAAGTAAGAGAGTATGATAATACTCACTGATTCAAAAAGGCTGCCTGGCTCCTGATGGCAAGATGGCTAAAGGTTGAGGGTGGAGCATGTCTTGTATAGTAAACAAATGTCAAGTCTGTAAGTTAAACTAAAGCTGCATTTTGTACACAGTATATGCAACTTGTGTTATAGAGGGTTTTCACGACGCGTCATCAGACCCAAAGTCGCCATGTTGGAGGTACTCCGCATCACAAAAGGTTCTAAAATAATCGTTTGACATGCCTAAATCTCATGTTTTTAGCTAGCTACAGACACTTTGTGGAGTTATTTTTACGGCCGGTGGAGGCGGGACTTAAATGTGCTCCCTCTCTATGGTAGGGTGGAAGTGGGCCATAGCGGGATGTGATTAGCCAGTGTTCAGATGAGAGACAAACTAGTGGGCCAATCATGTGATCTCTCGCCTCTCTGGGCAGGTCAGTCAAAGACCAAGGATATGAAAGGCCAGTGTTAAACTAAGTATACTAGGTATTGAACTATTTGATATGATTTGGGGTAGTTTAATGGATAAAATGCATATTTTATAAGCATAACAAAACACTACAACAATAAAAGACGTAGGCATGCTTTACTGTATGACTGCATTAGTAGCCTATATAAACGTTGCACATCATGCAAACTTTCTTAACGAGAATTGTAGCTTTTCTATCTGCATTGGCAGATAAAAACTCATGATAGACCTCTGTAAATATATATATATATATATATATATATATATAGCTTGTTTTATGATTCATGAGGAGTATACTGTTTTATTAATTTATTAATCTTGTTACATTTTTTATTATTGTATATATATATATTGGCACATTTATGTATATAGTGTATGTTTATTTTAAGTTCTGATAACCTATACTGTCATATTTTGTGCAGAACTGTGTTCATTGTGGAGATTGTGCACCTTAAAAAGCGTGTTTCCTGTTGTAATTGCAATAGTTAAATAACTGGATTCTCTTAAGTGTGTTCTCTAATGAAGGATTTGTGCAATTGAGAAATATAATTTTCTCTTTCACTTATGGGGGGGGGGGGCGCTCGAAGGGAGTCTTGCCCTGGGTGTAATTCAATGTAGAACCGCCCCTGGCTGTCTGACATTTCCCTCTGGAAACAGCCGGTTTGTGCGAGGATCTGTAGCCTATTTGGACCGGGATGGCACGGTTCCGGAGCGTTGCCCTCTCTGCTGGATCCAATTCACTACATAGATCCAAGAGCCAGCAGTGCCATCATGCAGCATTACGCACGGAGGGGTCACCGCAGCATTTATATGTTTACAACAATTTGTGATTGTTAACACCTTGCCAACACAGCATCAACTAGTGGTATCCCCCACCCCCCCGAGATACAATTTGAAGACGAAAGAAAGTGTAATAGGCAAACACACTTTTCTTCATGCAGGTTTTGTCATAAACAGTATTAAAGTTTGGACTGATAGCGAGGACATTAAGGGTAACGATTGCGCAAGAGCTTAACGGCTGTATTTTCAGACTTTGACATTTGATGATATATGCAGAGTATTAAAGACATATATTTAGTTATTTACACTGTGTTCTGCAGTTATCTAATGGTAGGGTATTTGGGTAGCAGGGTAAGCGGTGCTTACGGGCCCGGACCAATCAGGGGCCCGCGTGACTGGAAGATATTGATTGACAGCCGGGGCCCCCTATCGCATTTGGCCACTGACCAAGCGAGAGTGAGAACGGGTGAAATTCATTTCCTTGTTTCAGAGACCGTTCTCTTCACGTGTGTGACTCGAACATCTCACATTTACCAACAAAACGTACAATGAAAGACCGTGCAGAACATTTCAGACCGTCCTGCCAACCTGTAAACATTTTAACATCTATGTACGCGGTAACGGTTTTTCACTCTGAAGTCACTGAAAGCTGCTGCTGTTTACATCCTGTCTGATCTCTGCAGCGGGCGGGGCTGACACACACACACACACACACACAAAATCACACACGGTGGATGCAGGAAAAACCGGAGATGAGACGTACAGGATGACCTAAATTGAGGACAGCTACACTCGTTATTGTAAGTGCAATGCTAAGTTAAAGTCCAATAAGTACTTTATTAAACCGTATGAATGTGTCCCAGGCCAGGATAGGAAATGAATATGGTTGGGCATCGTTTAGATTTTAACGATTCCAATTCCGATTCTTCTTTTCGATTCCGGTTCTTATCGATTCTCGATTCCGATTCTTTGAGGGGTGGAGTTGGAACCGGTCACATGCCTATTTTCACAAATAAGAGGAAAGTTTTATTTTGAGTCAACGGTGGATTGCAGTTTTACAGGGCTTTTTCAACGTAAAATAAAGCCAGACTAGAGCGCTGCTTACTGGGCTCCAAGGCTGCAACACAACAAGCGCCTGGTCGCTATGGAAACCAAAACTTGTGCATGTTAAATTGGGAAGCGATGATCAGATTTGAAACCAAATCCTCTAAACGATTCCAAACGACTCCAATAAAGAAACGATTCTACTGGAATCGTAATCTTTGAACCGATTCCAAGTAGGAATCGGTTCTCAATGCCCAACCCTACTAATGAACTAACAATGTAAAGATCAACAAGCCACTGACAGTGACACATATGTTTAAATTTGATTCATTCAATAAATTATTACTTTTTGTCTTAAATCCACCAGCCATTTTCATATTATACCAACATTTGCAGCATCCTGAGCCTTTCTGGTAAGGTCCCTAGGAAATCTCAGCCCAGAGTAATTAATTAATAGTAATAATTATTCTCCCAAAAACAAGTTTCCCTTCTAAAGAACTATACAAAAAACTTTTTTTTTTTTACTTTCACTGTCTTCTGCAACTTCATTGCAACAAACATACAAAAGACATTGCAACTTTTATCGCAAAATCAGGCATTTTGGGCCGCAACAATCTAAAAAAAAAGGCAACGAAATCCTGGAGGGACTGCCCTTGTCTGTCTTTTCATGTGTTATGGTGCGCATTCACCAGTGTTTTTTGTTGTTGTTGTGGTGCGCGTAGGCTACTCCTGATTTTGTCAGTCATCTCATCTCTTATATGCAGTGTCTCTATGATCCTATCCTGTCCTGTTGATGGTAGCCTACTCGTGGACATTGCGCCGTCATCACGTGCTGTAGTAGGGGGGCCCGCCTTGATAATCCTGCTTAGGACTCGTTACGCCACTGTTTGATGCTATCCTGTATTCCATGCAGTCGGGCCATCTCCTCCTCCTGTGCTCCGTAGCGGACAATGTGACGGCGAGACAGCGCCGATTAAACATTAAGAACACATTTTTATTTAAGATTTGAGTTGGAGGTGTTTCTGGAACAATTATCACTCAGTACAAGTGCAAATAACACTGCTGGATTTAATCTGCATGATAACGTGGATGATATGGAGTAACAAAATGTGCGTGAGGCATCAATACTTGAAAATATTACGAGTAATCGTTATTCCTATTTACTTTCTGCAGTCTGACTTCAGTTCACTACCTCACCATTTGCGTCGCCAATTCCTATTTTGTCTCCAAAATGTGCGTACGCATGGGTCAGAGTTTGTGTGGAGGACCGCACATTCTCCCGTCAAGTTTGTTTTTTATAAATCACAACCTTTGCGTGGGAAGTGGCGTACGCACATTTTCAGCCCCGTTTTGTACGTACGCCACGTTTATAAATGAGACCCCTGGTCACAAGCTTGCTTCTGTAACCCTTAGCCTACCACTGCCCAAATGTGCATAGGAACTATTAGTAACTATAACCAAGTCAAATAAATGTAATGGAGTGAAAGTACAATATCTCCCTCTGAAATGTAGTAGGGTGAAAAGGAATGCATTTGATTACCGTGTTTGTAATCTTTGTACATTTTTGGAATGTTATTTGCAGATTAATAATTAAAATGCTAGAATAAAACAACGCAAATAATGGACTCCTAGAACCCAGAAAATCCAAACTGGAGAGTAACATTTACAAATCAATATTGTTTACAGGCTTTTTTTGGTTATTCAAATAAGTGGCCAAAAGTAGACAACATAAGATGTTTTTAGCCAACTAAACCCTCAGTGATAGCAGAACATCAATGATTTCAGTCTGAAGCAGAATATTTATGTTGTTGATAAAGATTTAGGTGTTAGCCTCACAGAGTCAAACAGCAAATTATCTTTTCTTGAATCACAATTTGCATTCATGTTCAACACTCCTACAGAGAGAAATATGTCGTACAAGAGGTAGAGATGCTAATTTGTTTCACAGCAGCCGTCTAAAAAGACCAAGACACAATGCAGCCACAAAACATGTCGCCTTTGGAGTTACAGGTGTAATGCTCACATTCCCTCAACTGGAAAGAATCTCTTTTATTGCTGTTGCTATTGATGTTGCTTCACACAACTGAGGCGAATGCGTCACTTTTTTTTTCCCACTGTGGGATGTTGAAAGATTTTTTGGAAACCGGTATTTGAAGTGGGAGCAGACGGTGCAGGTTGAGAAAAAGTTCACAAAAAAGCAAAGTGTACCATTTTGACATACTGAACATCACATATTATATTTCTCATTTTAGTTTTCACATTTAAATAATAATAAAAAAAATCCCAGACACGTTGTGGATGGTAAAAGCCCAATAAGCTTAATGAGATCTGCCAATTACACTTAATAAACTTGGCTGCGATTAAAAAAGATTCGCAGGAGAGGAGTGAACACCCTGAATAACATTGAGATAATGAACTCACAACATGTATTTAAATGTACCATATGTTGCAATGCTATGCATGAGTTGATACAGGTATTTTTGAGTTTCTCTCTATCAATTCCAAAAGCCACTTGGTGGTGATGTGCCATATTTTGTACTAACCACCAATCGGAGAGTGCTGAGGGAGGGCCTGTCTAGCCATGTTTGAGTGAGAGTCTGTTATTGAGTGACATTCTGTTCTGGAAGCCATTTCAGAAAAAGACAAATCTGCATAATTGCTGCCCTTAAATGTGACAGGCTATCATTATCTCTGGACAGCAGCTCTCTTTGAGCCAGGCTCATTCTTTTTTTGGTCAAAATTGAGTAGACACAAAGCCCATATTCTGTTTCAACCCTGGTGTCTCTCACATCCTCAAAACACTTAAAAGCAACACTGTTGCAGTGATTACAGTCATATAGCTCTGATCATTTGCCAAAAGTTGGATGTTTAATCTTATCAGAAGCAATCAACACAAGGAACAGCTTCCGTACGCCTGATGAAATGCAATGTCCCTTGATGTTTTTTTTTTTTTATTCTGCAAACCATTATATTTGTATTTCTTTTTATGAATTTGGCTGTCTGAGCTGAGAAAGTGCCAGTGGCTCTGCCATGCTCCATTACAGCTAAGCATTCTGGGCAATGACATTTCCTGCTCATCTTCAAAATTGCTATTACTGTATTACACAACACGTACACACAAACACACACACACACATACACACACACACACACACACACACACACACACACACACACACACACACACACACTTATACAATACTTGTATTTATGTTTGTAACAGAACAAACTCTGTACAAGTATTTTGTGATGTTTTTTACAATGCTACAAACTAATGCTTTTATTAGGGTTATGGTGATCTTCTCGAAACGTTTGGTGATGCAAATAATTGCAGACACAGAGCAGGATCCTACAAGAACATTCACCTTTTTCTTAGGCATCCCTGACTTCTGCACATCCATCACTACCAACCTATGGAGATTACTGACACTGCCAAATATGAGCACAAACATATTCATTACCAAGATACATCAACAACAAATTACAAACTGCTCCATGGTCGCTGTGTAATGTGGGGCATGCCCTTCCTCCTGCACTCTCAGATAGATAGATGAATAGATAGAGAGATAGAGAGAGATAGAGAGAGAGAGAGAGATAGATAGAGATATATATATATATATATATGTATATATATGTGTATATATATATATGTAGATATATATATGATATATATATATATATATATATATATATATATATATATATATATATATATATATATATATATATATAGAAGTGGCAGCTTGATAATAAGTAAGCATGCGATTAATGCGTTAACGCTGACAGCCCTTATATATATATATATATATATATATTTATACTGAAAAACTTTATCTTTGCACACCTCAATAAGAGGTGTCATGTATTCTCATCATTGTATTCGTATGATATTGTAGGAAATTACAGCGACTGGTCACCGAAAGGCCTACGTAAGTTTAGCCGACAAAAGGGGACATGAAACGGCTATGGGTCACCGTTTTTGTTTGCACACTATATGCTACTTTTTGGCCGAATCAGTACGCTAGTAGAAGGTTTAGAATACAGCCAACCTTTACCAGCAAGATACAGCAGACTGTATGTAACCTAAAAGGCAAACGCCAGGGCAAAAAACTAAAATCACTCAGAACTCAAACACAAAGAGAAATTGTAAACTAACCATTTTATAATGTACAATAGTACCCTATCATTCTTACATGTTATGAACTTATGAACACGTAAAGACCCATGATGAGTTTCACCCATCGAAACTGATTTATATTCAACATGCAGATTCCTGGCTCACCTAAATCACCTGTCACATATATGAATTTTGTCAAATGTGAGTGATGTCTGCCAAATCTTTTTTCTCATGAGTCAAGGTAAATATTGGAACTTGGCTACAAGCATTTGAGTCATGCATACAGAGCATCTAACCCCCTGCCGCTGAGGGAGGAGCATGTGAAACATGGGGGCAGGCAGCATAATCACAACATGACATGCATCTCCACTCCCAGACATTAAGGCTGATTTCGTGCCAGTTTAAAAGCATCTTCATGGGACTGAAATTTCTTGTTGTTTTATGGAATAACCCCCCCCCCCCCCCACTATTTCTGTGTTCTGTATGGACAGATTTGTCATCTTGCAGATGAATATTTAATATTGACCCAGGGAGTTTTAAAGCAAAACTCTACGACATATCCAACCCTAACTTTCTTGGCACTGCTAGTGAGAAAATCTTATTTCGGTCTCTTGCGATCTTCAGTTTCTTCCTCAGCTCTGGAGGTTGATTGACTTTGCCATGAGTAGTAATACCCGGGCGCCAGGGGGGTAGGGGGTGCATGTGCATTGCTTTCTAGCGTTCTGATTAGTCGAGCGGTCGAGCTGCGCGCAGCTCTAAAAATAAATAAATAAAAACAAAATTAAAATTAAAAAAACGCAGAAATAAAATGAAATCCATAGTCCCCGGTTTGTTGTGCCCACTGAGGGGAAGGGAAGCCCGTGAGAACCGGAGTGGCCTGTCACAGTCTGGTGAAGTTTTAAAATCATGTATTCCTAAAGGGAGTCTGTCGTGGGTTAGCTTGTTAGTTTGTTAGCTTCTGAGTGGTCTTATTTAGATTGTTGTAGTTAAAACGTATGTTTATACCAATGGTTAACGGTTAAAAAGTTAGGGGGGTAGGGAAAGGGTGTCCAACTGTCATACAGGGTTTGGTTTGTAGGGTTTAAAAGACCTTGTCTCAGCCTGTCTGTCCACTTTTCCCTGCCGGTTTTAGCTAGCATTGCTAGCTAGCGTGTTAGTTCGTTAGCTTTTGAGTAGTCTTATTTAGATTTTGTAGTTAAACGTATGTTTATACCAATGGTTAACGGTTAACATGTTAGGGGTAGGGAAAGGGTGTCCAACTGTCATACGTGGTGTGGTTTGTAGTGTTTTAAAAAGCAGTGTCTCAGCCTGTCTGTCTGCTTTTCCCTGCCGTTTTTAGCTATTTTTCCTCCACAACACTCCTCTTCTCAACAATCAACGGTGCTTTTTCTTTAATTCTTTTGGGGAAAGCAAGAGGAAACACCTTTCAGACATGTCTACACAGGGTAAGTAAATCAAAAAGCAAAATGTTATGTTTAAGCCTATTCTAAGATATTTCATTCATTCATTCATGAATTAAAACGTGTTTGTGGCATATATGTTTAGCTAGTCTGCATCATTAGGTCCTTATCCATGTGTTTTTAGCCAACTTAATATATATTCTGATGTGTATGTGTGTGTGTGTGAGTGTGTGTAACAAGTTACGGGAGTGAGAGATGCAAGGCATTGTGGCTGTTTTCACTAATTTCTATCAGTTTTGATACTAAAAGACCATGTTGTAGGGACATTTATTGGTTTCAATAGGTAATGTACAGTAGATTTAAGACGACGCTACAGCTATAACTTTATCTAAATGGTTGGTTTGTGACTAAACCTTTATCACGAGCTGCTTTAACACATAAGCTCTCGCCATATGATCTATTTCCATCATTATCAGGTTTAACAAAATCTTAATGTAGCCTAATGTAAAGTTCTGACTGGCCTGTCACCTCACGTTCTCTGTCAGTCATTTCTAACTAGCATGTTAGATCGCTAACTAACTAGCTTGTTAGCCATCCATTGTCCTATTTACTAAAACAATAAGATTGACATCCACTGAACCAGAGTGCTTATGTTATCAGTAGTTAGCTTGTTCTGGTTTCCTAACTGCGTCGCAAGTTATAGCAGCTTAGCTGGGAGCTTCACCCACCTAAAGTTAATGTTCGTGCCCATAAGGTGGTCCTTTTTATAGTGTCAACTTCCTGATAGAAAGATAGAAACAATATGCTAGAAACAGGGTGCTTTTAAATCACTAAATTAGTTGTGACAGCCCCGTTTGGCCTACTTCTCAATTCCGTTAGCATCATTGCTGTTAACTGTAAACATCTTAGTTTACCTAATGTTGTATTTTGGTTTCTTCCTTGTAACTAGGGCTGAACGAGTTTTTTTAAATATTGCGATTCAATATGCGATTATTTTTTAAGCTCTTTGTCTTCTGTATTATTCAACAAAGACAAGCAATAAATCATTGTATAGTATGAACAATACAAGATTCTTGTTCTTTCCTGGAGGCCTGTATGTGATGATGAAATTAGGTGATGCATGAATTTATATGAATGACATCTTTTATTTAACTACTTCAGTCACAGTAGTATATTGAGCACTGACCAAGCCTGGTGTAAACATTCATTTGAAAGTCAGAAACAAATCCCACAAACTAAAGTGCAGATTGCAGAAATATAAAAACAAATATGTGGCTTTACCACACTTAGTAGTATTCACATTTAATTATCATTTACTGTAATAAACATGTGTAAACATGGTGTATTTTTTTTTTCAGCACACACAGAGGAGCTGCCTCCAGCCCCTCTCTCCCCTCATGAAGTGGCGTGCCGCGTGCATGACAGCGTCAACATTGCACTCACACTCAGAGACAGAGAGGCTATCGTTACGTAGTTAGATAGCAGTAGCATGCTGCTGCTGGTCTTGCCGTGGGATTAACTGTACTAATAAAACCGTTGAAACAACGCAGCCACGCTGCTGTGATAGCTCCCTGAGCGTCATTTATCAGAGTCTGGTTGTTACCCCCTCCCCGTGGCAGTCTCCTCCACTCCATATCTTTATAACGGAGCTAGCTAACTGGAGCTAACCGCTAAATCAGAGCTAATCGTTGCTAACCGAGCCTTCAGTTCTGCGTGCCTGTATCCATTAACTGCATGTATGGACTCGAGTCTGAATAAAACCCTTCATTTTATTAAAATGGCTGTAAAAGTTTTAAACTACAACTCAGAGTTGTTTGAATGACAGAAATCTGCTCAAGGTACGGCGTAGCGTTAGCGTGCTAAGTTGATGCTTTCTCTGCAGGTGCAGACTGATTTGCTCTTGCGAGTCACGTGACCAAATCGCAGCCTTTCACATATCGCGATATTATTGCAAATGCAATTAATCGTTCAGCCCTACTTGTAACATATGCCAAAAACAGTAACAGATGAAGTAACATGAAGTCAAGTACATGTACATTTAGTGTACTGTAATTGTAACCTGTACTGGATACAGTATTTTGTGTTTGTTGTTGTTTGCTGAGCTAACAGTGTTATACACACTACTGTAGTCGCTGTATGAAAACTGGGACATGTTTTGTTGCGATTCTCCATGTTGACATGTTGACTGATTTGGCTATATGGAGAGAAATTAATTATATTTTCCTCAGTCTTCAGCATTGTACTTGTATAGTGTAGGGAACTTATTGTCTATTTGCACTTTCTCTGTGTACTTAATTTAAAGTACTATAATCAAGAGAAGTAGAATTGCTAGAAAGTATTTTAGATAGCAACAGCAGTGGATAACTGGTTTAAACAGAATTAAGACTTTTTGTTTGTTTGTTTTCTGATAATTGTGTGTGTGTTTGTGCTAATGATATGTAGAATTTAGAAAAAACTGGTCCTTGTTTTTAAAATAGTACTTAAGCAATCGAAAAAAAGAAGAAGAAAAAACTAAAAACAAAACCTGCAATTGTAACATACTGCTGTTTATACTTTGCTGTTTCTTAAAACCAGAAAATGCAAAGTCCCAAGGCTATCAGACGGCTTACAATTGCCACCCCTGAACCAGGTGATCAATTTACAAGAGGAGAAAAGTTGACATTTAATTCCCCCCCCGGCCTGCAGATTATCTAAGTGGAAAAGCAGTGGATGACTGTTTAGCAGGCGGTCAATGGAGTGACCCCTTTCCAACATGTGGAGGTAAATCAATGCTTTTCTTTACGCCTTGCTCTTTATCTACACAGAGCACCGTAATCTCACAACGCATGATTTGCGCTATTTATCCTGTGTTCTACATTTTACAAATCATGTTTGTGATGTGCTATTTTTCGCGTCTAGTACACATTAATAATACTTACTGTTTCTGGTATCAACATTAATCCAACTTAAAGTTAAATAAAGTTTGAATTAACACATCTTTAAAGGGGTTTGAAGACCTGAACATTAAAACCTTCATGTAGGTATAGTGTGTATTGCAGAGCGACTGTATAAGACTATTGGTTTTAGCTTTTTCTATAAAATAACTTCTTTTTTTTGTGTGTGTGACTGGGTATGGGTGGTCACAAGCACACGGGTGCGTGAACAGTAAAGTAGCATTCAATTGTGTGTGACCTAATCTAAGTCTAGTATAGACCAGTTCTTCTCTTATGTTTAAACTCAGCGCAGTAACCCATTTTCCAGGGCACATTCTTCAGTATTTTATGATAGCACATGATTACTTTCTTTTGTGCTAACCTTATAAACCAATAGGGGGGATAGTTTTTTATTGTTAGCTGCCATCGCCTGTCATTGTTATAGTGTTGACTTCCTATATTACCTTCTAACAGATGTATTCTCAGTAATGTGGCATGTTTTGATGTGATTCTCCATGTTGACATGTTGACTGTGTCGTATATTTAGTTGCAGCACTGCGTTGCCGATGTGTGTAGAAGGAACTTCGTTGACACTGTTCTTGATTATAAAAAGTTTATTACATCAAAGATTCCCTTATACTTATCAAGGCCCCTTTCCTGTTATCCCTCAACAACTACATCCTCTCACATGTACAGGGCTCCAACTCTCTCACCATGACATCAAAAACATATTACAATATGTAATACATTGGGATACATGCAAACTTGATTAGAACTTAAGTCAAAGTGTAAATCGTCAGATACCACAACTGATTTGGGTATATGGAGAGAAATTAATTATATTTTCTTTTTATTCTAGCCTTATAATCCAATATGGTAGATAGTTACGTGTAAACATCCTAGGTTAACTAATATTGTATTAGTTCTCTACCCGTGTAACAGAAGTAAAAACCGTAACAGATGAAATAACATGAAGTCAAGTACATTTACCTTTTAGTGCTTATAAGGAATTGATACCTTTTTGGTATATTAGCACTTCACAGACCCACCAATTACATGTGTAAAGTGTTGTAGGACTGTTTATAAAATAAGAAGTGGTTGTACTCTGAGGTAGCCAATACCTGGAGGGGGGGTTCAATTTTAATTTATTATTATTATTATTATTATTATTATTATTATTATTGATTGTGTTAAGATAGTTTGTAACTGGTTTGTTTTTGACAAATAGATTACTTCTGATCGTAAGCAGATGGTATTTGGCAAATTCACTACCTGGTTGTTTACTTCTTGCTAGTTAAAAGTAATATTGGAACTGAATCCTTACTAAAACAGATCACTGTTCTAACATGTGTTTAACTATCTAGAGGTGACTGCTTTGTTTATAGTAGTTCTTCTTGAAATTACACCTACCAGGGACTTTTATTGTAAGATATTACTTACTGCGACGTCTTGTGTAGACTGTTTACATATTTATGACCATATGTAGTTATTGTTGAATACATGGTGAATACATATTTCTAAAAATGTATGATGTTTTTGTTGAGTTATTATTACACAATACATGCTCATTTTTAATTTTATTTCAGTTAACGACAATGTTTTTTCCCCCTAGTTTTCGTTTTGTTCGTTTGATAAAATAGAGAACAAACTATTGTGTTCTCTGCTTGCATGAATAAGTGCCTGTAATGTCTGCCCACATATACAATCAATTCAATAAATGTTTATAAGCATCACTGATATTTCTTAAATCATTGTAGTTTTTCAGAGCAATAAGAGATTATTAAAAACCCTTATCATGTTCTGTAATCTTTATTAAAAAAACAGTCCAATTAATTTTACCAGAGTGGACACTTGCAGGTTGTTTAACGGATTTAATTTACCTTGTCAAAACCAATGAGTAATTCATAATAAACTGCACAATATTGTATTCACAAAACCACCAAAAAACCTAAAAAGCATATGGTTCATACTCCTGTGAAGCAGTACACTTTCCCTGTAGGATTTACTGTAGCAGGAACATTGATATTGGCAAACAGATGACCCATGTACATGTGAGTTTGTGAGCAGGGTTATGATATGAACTAAAATAAAAGATAAGATAAGTTTAGGGTTCACAAGAGGGATAATTCAGGTATTGCAACACAAGTTAAGAATAATTGAATTAAATAGGAGGTATATACAACTAGTAGAAGATACATTAACTATACAAGAGCAATTAAGGTCAAGTTATGAGGTAGTAGCAAAGCTAAAGTGACGTATAATCAATAGCTGAGAGTCAAGTCAACAGTGTACACCAGAAATAATATATACTGTGATTAAGTAATGATTTTTTAGTGTTGTCTGTAGCCTACTAATATAACAAAACAGAAAAATAATATAGTGTATGATGCAGTATGGAACAGCAGCAGCGTGACTTCTAGCTTTCATGGGTTGGTGATAAGACACTGTGCTGCTATGATGCAGCATTGGTCGAGCCCTTCAGCCGCAACTGAAAGAAAAGAAAAGAAAATACTTGTTTTTTCTGTTCAGTTTGCTTTGTATTCATTAAAAAAACTGCTATTTAAGGATCATATCATTTCTAGATCTGTTTTTATTATAGGAGTGAAATTGTACTTACAACGTTTTATACAGACTGATATGATTCCATAATTTTTAGACTAATGTTATATATAGGAATGAAGACTAAATTCTGATGAACAACACATAACATGACGCATAAACTGACACAAACAATCCAGTTTCTTGTGTTCTTTCAGTTATATTACAGTTTTAGGTTTGACTATTGCCCCATACACCTAGGAAATCAGCAATCAAGGTAAAGAGCTGATTATTTGCAGTCATGATACGTTACTAAATAGACTGTGTTGATGGTTTCAAACGAGTTATCAATATCTTACAATAAAAGTCCCTGGTAGGTGTAATTTCAAGAAGAACTACTATAAACAAAGCAGTCACCTCTAGATAGTTAAACACATGTTAGAACAGTGATCTGTTTTAGTAAGGATTCAGTTCCAATATTACTTTTAACTAGCAAGAAGTGAACAACCAGGTAGTGAATTTGCCAAATACCATCTGCTTACGATCAGAAGTAATCTATTTGTCAAAAACAAACCAGTTACAAACTATCTTAACACAATCAATAATAATAATAATAATAATAATAATAAATTAAAATTGAACCCCCCCTCCAGGTATTGGCTACCTCAGAGTACAACCACTTTTTATTTTACGTTGGTAACTTTCAAACTATTCATGCCATTAGCAACTCATCAGCTAATGCCTTGTTTAAACAGCGACAGTGCTTGTATAAACATACCTGAGGTGAAGGAATGACAAACTTTGCAGGTGCCCTAAAAACATAAAGGGATACAGTTTAAAGACCATGAATGTCACCGTCTAAAATACAACATCCTAAAACACAACAAAACCGAAAACCAAATGTCTTCTTATTTTATAAACAGTCCTACAACACTTTACACATGTAATTGGTGGGTCTGTGAAGTGCTAATATACCAAAAAGGTATCAATTCCTTATAAGCACTAAAAGGTAAATGTACTTGACTTCATGTTATTTCATCTGTTACTGTTTTTACTTCTGTTACACGGGTAGAGAACTAATACAATATTAGTTAACCTAGGATGTTTACACGTAACTATCTACCATATTGGATTATAAGACTTAAGTTCTAATCAAGTTTGCATGTATCCCAATGTATTACATATTGTAATATGTTTTTGATGTCATGGTGAGAGAGTTGGAGCCCTGTACATGTGAGAGGATGTAGTTGTTGAGGGATAACAGGAAAGGGGCCTTGATAAGTATAAGGGAATCTTTGATGTAATAAACTTTTTATAATCAAGAACAGTGTCAACGAAGTTCCTTCTACACACATCGGCAACGCAGTGCTGCAACTAAATATACGACACAGTCAACATGTCAACATGGAGAATCACATCAAAACATGCCACATTACTGAGAATACATCTGTTAGAAGGTAATATAGGAAGTCAACACTGTAACAATGACAGACGATGGCAGCTAACAATAAAAAACTATCCCCCATATTGGTTTATAAGGTTAGCACAAAAGAAAGTAATCATGTGCTATCATAAAATACTGAAGAATGTGCCCTGGAAAATGGTTACTGCGCTGAGTTTAAACATAAGAGAAGAACTGGTCTATACTAGACTTAGATTAGGTCACACACAATTGAATGCTACTTTACTGTTCACGCACCCGTGTGCTTGTGACCACCCATACCCAGTCACACACACAAAAAAAAGAAGTTATTTTATAGAAAAAGCTAAAACCAATAGTCTTATACAGTCGCTCTGCAATACACACTATACCTACATGAAGGTTTTAATGTTCAGGTCTTCAAACCCCTTTAAAGATGTGTTAATTCAAACTTTATTTAACTTTAAGTTGGATTAATGTTGATACCAGAAACAGTAAGTATTATTAATGTGTACTAGACGCGAAAAAATAGCACATCACAAACATGATTTGTAAAATGTAGAACACAGGATAAATAGCGCAAATCATGCGTTGTGAGATTACGGTGCTCTGTGAGAAACATCTAGATAAAGAGCAAGGGGGAAAGAAAAGCATTGATTTACCTCCACATGTTGGAAAGGGGTCACTCCATTGACCGCCTGCTAAACAGTCATCCACTGCTTTCCCACTTACATAATCTGCAGGCCGGAGGGGGAATTAAATGTCAACTTTTCTCCTCTTGTAAATTGATCACCTGGTTCAGGGGTGGCGAATTGTAAGCCGTCTGATAGCCTTGGGACTTTGCATTTTCTGGTTTTAAGAAACAGCAAAGTATAAACAGCAGTATGTTACAATTGCAGGTTTTTTTGTTTGTTTTTTTCTTCTTCTTTTTTTCGATTGCTTAAGTACTATTTTAAAAACAAGGACCAGTTTTTTCAAAATGCTACATATCATTAGCACAAACACACACACAATTATCAGAAAACATATGTCTTAATTCTGTTTGAACCAGTTATCCACTGCTGTTGCTATCTAAAATACTTCTAGCAATTCTACTTCTCGTGATTATAGTACTGTAAATGAAGTACACAGAGAAAGTGCAAATATACAATAAGTTCCCTACACTATACAAGCACAATGCTGCAGACTGAGGAAAATATAATTAATTTCTCTCCGTATAGCCAAATCAGTCAACATATTAACATGGAGAATCGCAACAAAACATGTCCCAGTTTTCATACAGCTACTACAGTAGTGTGTATAACACTGTTAGCTCAGCAAACAACAACAAACATAAAATACTGTATCCAGTACAGGTTACAATTACAGTACACTAAATGTACATGTACTTGACTTCATGTTACTTCATCTGTTACTGATTTTGGCATATGTTACAAGTAGGGGTGAACAATTAATTGCATTTGCAATAATATCGCGATATGTTAAGGCGCGATTTCAAATCAATCAGCAAATCAGTCTGCACCCGCAGAGAAAGCATCAACTTAGCACGCTAACGCTACGCCGTACCTTGAGCAGATTTCTGTCATTCAAACAACTCTGAGTTGTAGTTTAAAACTTTTACAGCCATTTTAATAAAATGAAGGGTTTTATTCAGACTCGAGTCCATACATGCAGTTGATGGATACAGGCACGCACAACTGAAGGCTCGGTTAGCAACGATTAGCTCTGATTTGCGGTTAGCTCCAGTTAGCTAGCTCCGTTATAAAGATATGGAGTGGAGGAGACTGCCACGGGGAGGGGTAACAACCAGACTCTGATAAATGACGCTCAGGGAGCTATCACAGCAGCGTGGCTGCGTTGTTTCAACGGTTTTATTAGTACAGTTAATCCCACGGCAAGACCAGCAGCAGCATGCTACTGCTATCTAACTACGTAACGATAGCCTCTCTGTCTCTGAGTGTGAGTGCAATGTTGACGCTGTCATGCACGCGGCACGCCACTTCATGAGGGGAGAGAGGGGCTGGAGGCAGCTCCTCTGTGTGTGCTGAAAAAAAAAATACACCATGTTTACACATGTTTATTACAGTAAATGATAATTAAATGTGAATACTACTAAGTGTGGTAAAGCCACATATTTGTTTTTATATTTCTGCAATCTGCACTTTAGTTTGTGTGATTTGTTTCTGACTTTCAAATGAATGTTTACATCAGGCTTGGTCAGTGCTCAATATACTACTGTGACTGAAGTAGTTAAATAAAAGATGTCATTCATATAAATTCACGCATCACCTAATTTCATCATCACATACAGGCCTCCAGGAAAGAACAAGAATCTTGTATTATTCATACTATACAATGATTTATTGCTTGTCTTTGTTGAAAAATACCGAAGACAAAGCGCTTAAAAAATAATCGCATATTGAATCGCAATATTTAAATCGCAATAGATTATTTTCAAAAACTCGTTCAGCCCTAGTTACAGGGAAGAAACCAAAATACAACATTAGGTAAACTAAGATGTTTACAGTTAACAGCAATGATGCTAACGGAATTGAGAAGTAGGCCAAACGGGGCTGTCACAACTAATTTAGTGATTTAAAAGCACCCTGTTTCTAGCATATTGTTTCTATCTTTCTATCAGGAAGTTGACACTATAAAAAGGACCACCTTATGGGCACGAACATTAACTTTAGGTGGGTGAAGCTCCCAGCTAAGCTGCTATAACTTGCGACGCAGTTAGGAAACCAGAACAAGCTAACTACTGATAACATAAGCACTCTGGTTCAGTGGATGTCAATCTTATTGTTTTAGTAAATAGGACAATGGATGGCTAACAAGCTAGTTAGTTAGCGATCTAACATGCTAGTTAGAAATGACTGACAGAGAACGTGAGGTGACAGGCCAGTCAGAACGCACTTGTCATAAAGTAAAAGTAACATTAGTGTTAGACCCCAATGCTAAAAGCATTGAGAAGCACACCTAGTAGATAGCCCCATACATCTGTTAGAAGGTAATATAGGAAGTCGACGCTATAACATGGACAGACTATGTCAGCTAACTGTAAAACTATCTCCCATATTAGTTTATAAGGTTAACACTAAAGAAAAGTGAACATTTTACATTAGGCTACATTAAGATTTTGTTAAACCTGATAATGATGGAAATAGATCATATGGCGAGAGCTTATGTGTTAAAGCAGCTCGTGATAAAGGTTTAGTCACAAACCAACCATTTAGATAAAGTTATAGCTGTAGCGTCGTCTTAAATCTACTGTACATTACCTATTGAAACCAATAAATGTCCCTACAACATGGTCTTTTAGTATCAAAACTGATATAAATTAGTGAAAACAGCCACAATGCCTTGCATCTCTCACTCCCGTAACTTATTGTTACACACACACACACACTCACACGCACACGCACACACACATCAGAATACATATTAAGTTAGCTAAAAACACATGGATAAGGACCTAATGATGCAGACTAGCTAGATAAACATATATGCCACAAACACGTTTTAATTCATGAATGAATGAAATATCTTAGAATGGGCTTAAACATAACATTTTGCTTTTTAATTTACTTACCCTGTGTAGACATGTCTGAAAGACGTTTCCTCTTGCTTTCCCCAAAAGAATTAAAGAAATTGATTGTTGAGAAGAGGAGTGTTGTGGAGGAAAAATAGCGAAAAAATGAGCTAACAAGATAGCTAGCAATGCTAGCTAAAAACGGCAGGGAAAAGCAGACAGACAGGCTGAGACACTGCTTTTTAAAACACTACAAACCACACCACGTATGACAGTTGGACACCCTTTCCCTACCCCTAATTTTCTAACCGTTAACCATTGGTATAAACATATGTTTTAACTACAAAATCTAAATAAGACCACTCAAAAGCTAACAAACTAACACGCTAGCTAGCAATGCTGGCTAAAAACGGCAGGGAAAAGTGGACAGACAGGCTGAGACAAGGTCTTTTAAACCCTACAAACCAAACCCTGTATGACAGTTGGACACCCTTTCCCTACCCCCCTAACTTTTTAACCGTTAACCATTGGTATAAACATACGTTTTAACTACAACAATCTAAATAAGACCACTCAGAAGCTAACAAAGCTAACCCACGACAGACTCCCTTTTAGGAATACATGATTTTAAAACTTCACCAGACTGTGACAGGCCACTCCGGGCAGTCATGACTCTGGTTCTCACAGGCTTCCCTTCCCCTCATTGGGCACAACTACAATTTTAATTTTGTTTTTATTTTATTGTTTGTTTTTATATCAGAACGCTAGAAAGCAATGCACATGCACCCCCCCCCTGGCGCCCGGGTATTACTACTGCCATGGTAGAATCCTGCTCTATAATTACCAGTAATTGCATGTTTATCCTTACATGCCAGTGTTTACACTTGTTATGTTTAATTTTAGATCGAACCATTAAACAAGTCCCAACTCTCAGTTTTTTGTGAGAGCAGTAATAATTATAGTGATTGTCATTGTTGGGTAAAAGCAGGGAATCAGAAGAGGCTTTTGTGTATTGTGTTTTTGATTGGCTGTACCTTCTGTTTTATTGCTGCTGCTGATAGAAGATGAGGCTTGGAGGCTTAATGAGGTGGCTGAATGAGAGTTTCAGTCAAGAACAGTTATGCTGGCTTGCGTAGGTGCAATTCTTTCTATCTATATGTAGCTATCTCTGCTGTGTCCTTTGGTAGCTGCCAGGTGAAAACCCAACAGAGGAAGTGGACTGTGTCTTCCCAAATGTGGACAAACACCTGTCTCCCCAGCCTGAGGAATGCTGCTTTCAACAAACTCCAATTATTTTCCCCTAATGAGCTCCCGTAGTGGTGGATGTGCTCCCCCATCATTGTTACTGTAGGGACAGCAGTTGCAGAGCTGGGCCTGACTGGCAGCTTACATGGACCTGTTCCCCCTGACTGACTGCAGGCTGCACTCCCTGACAGCTGGAAGCCGGCCTCCTGGAGCACAGCACACACACACACACACACACACACACACACACACACACACACACACACACACACACACACACACACACACACACACAGTAAAACACACAAGGACACAGATGCATGGACTTGTTTGGCCACACAGAGTAGATATTAGTAATACTGGGATTTTGCTTCAATACAATTATTACTTTTAATGTCTAGAAAATCAGTATTACTACTGTACGACAACAAAGAACAAAATGGCAGAGCAAACAGTGTGCTGTACTCTATCCCCTTAGAATGTTGTTTTCCTCTCTTACTGATCTTATACTTCACTTTTACTCAAACTTGAAAAATTTATTTTAATCCACACTGTCTAACAGTATTGTTGTTTATTAGCTTGTTCAAGCTCGTCATTAAAGCTGTTAAAAAAACTAACTTTGAAATAATATTCCATATTTATCTGCAAGCACCAGTTTGCTGACCAATAGGTGGACAATATGGATACATTTTGTAGCAACAGATACAATCAACTGACCGTAGCTCAGTCTCTTCCAGTCCCTCTTTCTCATTTGAACCATTCTAATCTGTGTGCCACAGAAAAAAACCTCTGAAGATGATATTGTCATTAAAATAGCTTGCAGAAGCTTTAGCTTGCACATCTGATGAAATTATTGAACACTTATCAAATACAATCTCACATTCAATCATTCAAATTCAATCTCCAAAGAGAGAATAAGGATTGTAGTCATTTGTGATTGCATTACTACCCGGAGGAGACCGGAGGTCAGCAGCAAATATAAAAAGCAGCTGCCATAGAAAACCCACACAAGCCTGCTTTTAACCTGCCATTATGTTCTCCGTCTCGGTGTTTGATTTAAGCAGTTACATAAGTACTGTGGTACATTTTTCACCTTTCTGAGAAACTATGGTTAAAAATCTTCATAATGTTGTAGTTTTTTTCCATAATGTGTCACTCTGATGATTAATATAACGTGCATGGCTTCACAATAGCTTTCACATCACATTTCACAGTACTGACTCTGCCTGCCGGCGTCGCAGAGGCCGTCGCAGAGGCCTAAAAGAGCCTGTAAAGAGAAGCTAAAATAGAGAGCTATTACACTGCAGCATGCTATACTGTACATACAGCTTCACCTGACTACAGGGAGAGCATGAATGCAGCATATAACATATCTGAGGAATATTTCCTCCACACCAGCTCCCACAAACCCTATGCACCGTAGCCAGATGGGTAGGGCATTGGTGACTTTAGTGAAGTTGGTAAATGATAATGTTTTACCTAAAACGTGTTCGACAAAGATGGCAGAAAGAGATGTCTGACACACTCGCATCAAGTTAAACAATGAGGTATCTCAGTCAGCAGTCTTCAAGCATTGTGTACATGTGTAGCCAATTAGTGTAAAGTTTTTAATCGGTAAGAATACTTTTATTGTTGCATCTGGTGGGAGATATACGTATATAGAGTTTATATATAAAATATATAATTTTTACTATTTTATGAACTCTTTGGTTGTTTTTTTTGTAAAAATCCAAATTTAAAGTAACTACCTCCCTGGGTAGTTACTTTTCCAGCCAAATGACTGATTTGACTCTTTGCTGACTGCGATCAGTGGACCTGGGCACTGGCAGCAACATCCCACCGAATCAGTTGAATATAGTGACCTTGATAGCCAGGCTCAGAGTGGGAAAAGAATGAAGATTGACAGAAATGTAATGGACTGTTTGGGAATATTAAGTGCTGTTCTCAATGACATTGGATTGCAGTTTAGAGGAATATTATTCCAAAATTGCCCACTGCAACTGTAGAACGTCTATCCAGGGTTCAAAGTCACCCCATAAATAGAATATATGGGGTACTAAAAATAGAGAAGAAAACAAATGGTGTGAGGTGATATTGCAACCTGTGATAAAAAGCAGCCAAGTCCCCCTTTTGCTCTGATTTAATATAGTGGAGATATTTTTACTGGCCATCAAACCAGACTTTAATTGTGTCACTGGCAGAGGTGAAGTGTTTGTATAACCATATAATTGCTCAAGAGGTAAAAGCTATTTGACTCTGTACATTGTATACAGACATGCAGGCGCAGTGTTTGTCTGCTTTCCAAGACAACTATTTGCCACCCACCCATTTTTCTGCAGCTTAGATCCCTACTCCATTGAACCAAGATTGCTTCTTGATAAAACTGTTCTCACTCTTTAATCCCCACTACTCACAACGACAAACACTTTGACAAGATTCAGAATGGGAAAAAGAAAAAAGAAAGAAAGAAAGAAAATAGTGACAACGTAGAAAGGTGTGGCACATACCTGAAGAAGAAGAGTAAGACTTTTTGAGTCACTCTTATACTTCAGGTTTGTTTCATCTATTCTGATAGTGGTGTGAAATTTTATAGAATTTTGGAAGGTTTTCATCATTGCTTTGTGATGGCACCCTCTATTATATGAGTGCTAGTCTCGCATTACCAGACCTTCCTCCACAGCGCTGCGGAGGAGGGTCTGGCTAGTCCACACAACATTCCAGGATGGGAGAGAAACGTGGTCTGGTTTATTGGCATTTCTATAAACCAGTCACAATCGTCTTGAACGGAGCCCCGGTGCTGCTGCAAAATAGCCTCAGGAAGGAACTTATTTTGGTGGAACACGTGTACGTTCAAAGGTTGTTTTAGTCGTGCAACAGAAAACTCAGATTGGACAGATAGTCTAGCTAGCTGTCTGGATTTACCCTGCAAAGATCTGAGGAGCAGTTAACCATAGTCCTCATAAATCCACCGGAGTTACCAACCTTAAAATTCCAACACAAAGAAAGCGGAAGGAAACAGACATCCGGCGGAATTTCCTGCGGCAACGGACCAATCCCGGAAGTGGAACGTCGTGGATATAGACTATATAAGTGCACAGAGGATCTTACCCCAAATGTTAGAACATGAGTATTCATTAACTGTAATGTGTTACTGAGTCTATGGATATCAATTTCATTTTGCACAGGAGTTGGAATTTTAGTGTTTAACAATGCTTTTTTAATGATCTGAAGTATTAGTATTAACAAGGATGTAATTTATCCTAATTGAGTGCAATCAAAATTATTTCATAAACGCTTTTCTGAGATTTAGGGAGTTTAACAAGAAGGTTCGAGGTAACAAGGTACAAGACTAAAAGGTATGGCAGTGAAGCATTCATCTCTGTGCAGCATATGCAAACTTAATCAACACTGACTCATTGCAACATTGCATCCTACACTTGTTGCAGTACATCCCCCTGGTGTCCCAACTCTGCCCCCTCCAGTCAGGAAACTGTGTTGGTGATAAAACTAATGCTGCCTTCCAGGCAACCCGTAACCCGTGTTTTCACAACCTTCTACCCGTGAAAGTGCCCTAGAACGGCAGTCACACCCGTAACTTACTACCCGAGAACTCGTACCAGATCATTGTACTTCCAATTACAGTTTTTGACGTCACACACACATAAACAACAATGGCGACCCCTGTTGATGCTGTACAGACGCTGGTGATTAACGGTGAGAAATAGAAATGAATAGACATAAATAGGCAACGTAAAGTAATTCCGCACGTGTAATCAAAACAATACACATAGGACTGTGTACTACTACAGGTTATGTTTATTAAATGAACCCCAAAATATGTCGCAGACTAGAAATCGCTAGTATCAGCTAGCGCTAGCTAATGTTAGGTAGCCTTAAGCCCCTGACACACCAACCCGATAATTGGCCGTCGGACAGTCTGGCGAGGTCGGTGACCCGAGTCTGTTTGGTGTGTTCCGTGCTGTCGTCCGTCTGAGGGGCCGTCGGACTTCATTTTGGCCGACCTGACTTGCTGGGTCGGAGGGCGGGCAGTCTGAGCCAATCTGATTGGTGGAGTGACGAACGCCTCTCAAAATCTGACGAAAATCTTTTAAACTGACCTTTGTCGATCTGAAATGAAGACAGATTCAGCAACTCTATGGCCTATTTCTCACTTAAAATGTTTTCAGAAACACGTTTCAGTGAACTATTTTCGTAAAATAAGAGATCGTATTTCGAATTCGTCATTTTCGGTTAAAATTTTTTGTATTACGTCTTGCACACGCGCAGAACGTACACTCAAGACGGTTTGGTGCGTTCCAAGGCATTTTTTTGGACCTTTTTTTTTTTTTGGAAGCAGACTGATCAGTCCGACTGCCTTTTCTGCCAACAGTCAGCCGTCGGGTTGGTGTGTCAGGGGCTTAACCTGAACCCTGCCAACTGCACAATGTTTAGCTAGCCAGCTCATGACTTTGCCTGGAACGCTACCAAGTTGTGAGTCGTGACTTGAAGTCGTAACTTACGGGCTAAAGATTGTGTCTGGAACACAGCATAATACAGTTATTATAAATGAGGTTTATGAACAAGACCACACGTCTCACTAATTGACCCACCTGTGACTCACTAACACAACCACCTGTCCAGACCTATCTCTCACTTTTGTCTCAGTTGTCACAACTCTACCCCCAGAACTAGGGGTGGGAAACACCAGAGGCCTCACGATACGATATCATCACGATACTTATGTCACAATACGATATTATTGAGATTTTAAACATATATTGCAATTTTTTCCAACTTAAAATGTTTCCCAATTACAAAATATGTCCCCAAAAGGAAAACTTTGTCAACATCTGTTTTATCTAAAAAGATACATTTCTGTGTTTATTCATCTCACTTCAATTTTATTGCTGCAAAATGGGATTGTCAAGCAGACAAACTGACCAACACATATAAGATTGATACTTGGCGTCTCTGTATTTATACAGTATTGCCACGGGAAATATCGCAATACTATACTGTATTGATTTTTTTCCCCCACCCCTACTCAAAACCCTTTTCTTCTCCTCTCTCCCCTCTTAGTCAGGCACCAAGGCAGCCCAGCGGTTAACACCTTCACCTTCGGCGACACCAAGAAAATCCCAGAATCATCGAGGCGTACCCCCACCCTCAGTCTCTTGGGATCTCAGACATTCAAGTCACACCACGACTCTGATCAACCTACATTCATCCCCTGGTTATCAACGCTCCTTTTTCATCCCTCTCCTCGACCATAATCATCCCACCATACACGATCCTTCCGAGTTAAAGTACTTTTATGAACAATGTTGTGGTTTTGTTAGTGAATAAAAAAAAAAACATTGTGTGATGGAGGATTTAGGGATGGTAGATGAATCATTTTTGATGCTCCTTCAGGATCACAACCACAAGCTGAAGGCGCGGGAAGACTTCCTCAAAAACCCTACAACGGAAATTGCAAGTGGCATCAAAAAGAAACGGAGTAAGCTTACATTGACTTTTTCTCACCAAAATGCATGTTGAATGCATTTGCCTTCTCTGGAAAAAAAACCAAAAAAAAAAAACAATCTTGCTTCCTGCAACAGGCCCTGAGTGGAATGTAAAGGCAGCGTTGATGTTTATGCTGGAGCCACCTTTGGGTTTTCACGCTTATTCCACTTGAGTCTAGTTTTTGCTGCCTCAAAGATTTGTGCAGTGGCTAGGTGCACTCCTCGAAATTGATTTGTAGGGATTTAAATCAGAGATATCACTGAACTGTGCGTGGGACCTGAATAAGATACAAGCTCCTCAGGAAAGTGGTTGCCGGGATTCAGGGCATTTTTGTCCGGTAATGAGATTGTGACTGATTTAAGTAGAAGATAATTATAGATTAAACATGTAATCCTAATGCTCCAAAGGCAAAGACAGATATTTAGCTAGATTTGTTTTTCAGAAGAATAAGGACTTGGGACTTTGCAGGTGATAATAAGGTTGTGAAACCGAGACCTGCATTGCTCTGATATGCCTTCAAGACAGGATTGGGTTCGGAGGAACCCCCGTGAGAAGTGTCCCACAGTGACACATCTTCTTAACAGAAAATAGGTTGCATAACTTGAAGTCATCCTCCACTGTGGCATTCAGGAACAGACACCTCTCGCATCCTGTTTAACTCAGCTCATCAGTTACGTTCTGTGGCATGGCCCACTTCAACAGCAGCACAACACACACTCACGCACGGTTTATTTTATTCAGTCTGCATACTAGTTCAATTCAAGCCGGATTCCAATTTCCTAATTACTCCACCTCATAAAAATTCCCGGTGCTCGTCCTTCCACTCAACCTGACACACTGTAGAGATAGTTTAACTGGCAAGAGTTCAGGGAGTGAGAATAACACTCACCCACCTTCATCTCCATTTATCTATTCCTAATGCATTTTGCATTAATGTTAATATTTGTAAATAGTGTGCTGAAACGCAGCTCAATGTTGTTTGCTGAAATGGTTCACTGTTTGTGCATATACAAGGTTGAGATGGCTCGAGGAGATAATGGGAAGGAGTGTGTGTGTGTGTGTGTGTGTGTGTGTGTGTGTGTGTGAGGAGTGGAGTGGGAGTAAAAATGAAGCTAGCTGGCAACAATATAGACCGGATGGACAGGCCTGGCTGGTCCAATTATACTTGAGCCGAGGTCAGGAAGAGTGAGAGGTAGTAAATGCAGGCATTCATGTCACCTTGAAAAACTAGAACACATCTATTACACTTTCACTGCTTATACAGTACAGTACATTACACTGGCCATCACGAAAACTAGTCTGAAAATGGTACATCATTACTGACATACTTCAGTACTGTTCAGTGCTGAAACTTAAAGCCCCTGAACTTTCAAATCATACGGAAAATCTCCCTTTGTGTGCTACATGCGTGAATGGGAAACTGTAGACTATGTCGGAAAACAGCTACAGTTACATTTAAATATTGCCAAATCCTGATCAGTGTATTGCAGCTTTTTTTCCGAGTTAAAATGTGTGTTGGTACTGTAGGACTGCATTGCTTAGCTTATGGTCAGAAACTGATTAGGGAAATTTATATTTTGAGGGCCTTTCAGCTTACACTTTCAATATATTTCCCTGCATTGCTGATACTACAACAAAATACTTTATTAGCTACTGTATAGCATCACTCTTATGTGATGAATGCATATGTTTAACTCTGGCATACCAGATGGCAGTTCAGTGGAGACTGAAGTTATGTCTTGTGCTCAGGAAAATACATCAGAATAATGGGATTTCTTTTGCTGAACTACTTTTGTGTTCCCTCACAATACTTTTGCATGCCCCTGCAGTATTTTATGTTACTTCCCAATACGTTTTGGATTTAGTTTCTGACCATAGCCAATGCCACTGGCTGTGATCACAGCGTGAGTAAGCACTTAAGCGGGCTACGTCTGACTGTGAGTTGGGCACTTGTAGCTTGGGCTACAGTTATGTTAAAGCATGTGTGAGCATGCTATTGTGACTGGCTGGCTACTGTTTATAGCACACAACAAGACAATAAGATTAAAGGTTATTGTGTATGTGTTGGTTCAGAAAAACTTCCCACCTTGACCTTTTGGTGGCTCCAATGAAAAGTATAAACTATGAATCTTAGTCAATCATGGTACATTTTGGTAACTCTTTTCACTACCATACCACTTTTGGTTATAGTTCTTGCTCTTTACAGAATCACTGGACTGTATAAAATGATTAATAATTTCTCTTTAATGTGTGAGTGATAATAACAGAGATTCATTACTCATTCAGGAGGTGGCATCTCATTTTGTTTACAATTTTAACATGCACAATCAAAATGTGAACAATGCCATTATGGAAGGCATCAATTTGTTTTTCATTTACTTTTATATTAAACTGTTTTATATTACAAACGCGAGTGTATGGATAATTGTGAACATCCTTGGTATTGATGGTGCAGTGTGTCCTCTGTGAGGACAGCTGATTAGTCAAGCATTTGTCCAAGTTCTCTTCGGTCTTAGAGTGTGTGTGTGTGTGTGTGTGTGTGTGTGTGTGTGTGTGTGTTTGTGTGTGTCTGCTCTTGTAATCAACCTCTTTTATCAGAGAGCTGCAGTGCATAGTGCTTTTGTAGTACTGTGGGAGCAGGTGGTTTGTCATTTTGACTGATTGATATTTGATCTTTTTGTCTGTTGCATGGTGGTGCAATAAAAGCAGAAGCAGGCAAAATAACAATCCTATGGGACACCAGGTAGCCCCCAAGGCAGACAGAAAAGCTTTTTATACTTTTCACCAGGGGGCACAATGACCGTGCAATGGTTGTTAGCAGACAGAGGGGCTGGAGAATGGATAAGGAGGAGAGGAGGATGGTAGCCTGGACACCATTCAAATCTGCAAGCTCATGTTTGATTTGCTCTGGCAGATACAGTACATCTGGCCCCTCTTGCATTCAGACAGATCTCCAGTCGGCCAGGCTCTGGGCGGACCAATCACGGCCATTTAAGTTTAAGACAGGCTGGTTTGAGACGACTGCTTACTGAACGTAGTTCCCGAATGTACCTAGCATGCTGCGTCCAGTGCAACGCACCAGGGACACAAAACTCTGATCAAACTATCAAACTAGGCAGTGCTGATCAAATATGAATCACATTCTCTTACTGTATTGCATATTTCGCGCCTCAAATGTTTTCTGAAACACATTTTAGTGTACGGTTTAGCTGTAATTTGAGAAAGTTGGTGACATTTTTGTCCTGCTTCTAAACGAACTAAGCTCCGCCCCAACGTGCACGTGTCTCTCAGCGCCACGGCATTTCGTTGCTCTGATTAGTTAGTAGGTATATTCAATTGCGTCCAGAGGCATTTTGGTCTGTGCCCATCAATAACACCCCTTGGAAATCGAGTGAACTGAAAGGTTCCAGACTAATTAGCATTTGTGAATTAGTCTGACAATGCCAGGCTAGGAGAATAGAGTAGGAGAGGAAATCACAGAGCAGGAAAGCATTTGGAAGTGATGAAAGTGATGCAAACACATTTGCATTGTGTGCAGCTTTAGTCAGAAAAATGGACAACATGTTGCTCTGTTAAGCTGCAGTTTAAAAACTGTGCCTGCTGATGAATGGACTTTTTTTCTGGTCTATCTTTAATGAGTATTTTTCATATATTTCACTGGGTCTCTCCTCTGTCTGATTCTTGTGTTTAGTGAATCCCTGGAGACAAGAGCCCTTTAGAAAACTGACTGCAGAACTGCCCTACCTCAACCATGGGACTGCACTAATATGAAGAATTGACCACTTTCACACTGGCTAACTTAAAGCCAACTCTCTCATTAATTGCTTATTTTAAAATGTCAGGGGCAACACGCTGCTCAGTCTGCAAGCTCTCTCTACTCTGGCTCTCTCTCATACAAGCAGAAGTGTGAAAAATGTGAGTCACAACAGACAAAAGGATGACACTGACGAGCATATACAGAACAATTTTGCTGTCTGCAAGATTGGAAAGGTAATTTTGAAATAAATAATGTCTTCTGCTCCTGGGACATTAAGTGGTGTTTATGCAGGGAGATTGTCGCTCGACGTCAATATGTATTTGTAGTCATGCTTCCCTTGATTGATTTTCTGGCAACTCCTTACTCTGGAAAAACAGCAGAGGGCTTGTGCAGCATTGTTAAAGACAATCCTCCTGAATAGCTTGGAACTACAGCCATAGTCCCATATTGTATTCCACGATGACACAGGAGTCTACCTATTACATTTTTTACATGCAGCCTCCATTGTCCTCAAAATACAGCAAAGCCAGCATGAAATTGCAGATGCATTACTCTGGCTAAATTACATCTCGCGGGCTCAACTGGCGCGTCCTAAAATAGATGAGAAACAAGGGGTCAGTTACAGTTTTGTCATCCACTGATAGGAGCTGCTCATTCCAAGTCTGTTCAACCTATTTTTGCATGCATGTGTGATGGGCACGAGAGCTGTCGTTTTGATTAATGGGACGATAACTTTTACAGCCAACATCCAGTTTATTCTCCCTCAATCGTGTCCCCTGAACTCTCCAGTTTCACCCGCAGATATTTTACTTTTGTGTCTTCACTTCACTGGTGCTGAAAGAGGGTGATGTGAGAAAAAAACAGTACAGGAAATTCACTTCCCATTGCATCTTTCACCTATGACTTGTCCTGCAAATAGTTAATATGGGGTCCTACGAATCAGGAAATGGCACTATGAGCATGTGTGGGTGTTTGAAAGTCGTAACATGAAGACAGGAACGGGTTCTTTTTGTTGCCTTTATATTAAATAATAAAGTGCTATCAGCCAGGAGCAAAGGTGCATTGAATAAATAACTAGGGGGGGCATATACTCACAACTTTTTTTCAGGGCAGCATTTGCATGCTTCTTTTCTGTCCGTTCAATAAAAAGCTAAAGCCAGCAGTAGGTTAGCTAAGCTCAGCATAAAGCCTGGAAATGGAAGTAAATAGCTAGCCTGGCTCTTTACACTAGTTGCCTGGCAACCTCACTGTGAAAGCAAGACTTGCCATTGGACAGAGACAGGCTTGCTGTTTCTTCCTGTTTCTATTCTTTATGCTAAGCAAAGCTAACCAGCTGCTTGCTGTAGCTTTATAAGATATGAGAGAGGTATTGGTCTTCTGATCGGTCTCTCCGCAAGAAAGTGACTAAGCGTATTTCCCACACACACAAAAAGATCCTTCAAATCAGTGGCAAAAGTCCACCTAAACACGCAGATCTTCCGGGTTCTACCTCAGCATGTTTTTACTACAAATCTGCTGTTGTATTAACGATTGTATCTATTGATTGTATGTATGTATTGAATGATTATATATTGACCCCATTATATAAAGGGCTAAATAGATTATGGTTTTCATGAAGTTATTATGACAACCGGGAACCAGGAACGGGAACAAAGACCATACCTCACTCTGTAATGTCATTCCCTGTGTCTATACGGGTGTGTCTAACCACTTTCTCTCAAGATTGTCTCGGTTTTCACAACCATCCCTCCAAAAAACACCTCCACAACCTTCTTTCCTCCTTTTCACTCATTACTCATCACTGCCTGGCTTCCTCTCGATTCACCCGTACGCCTTACCTGCCATTCCAATAAGCTAATTTTACTTAAATGGTGTGATCTTTCTTACTGCATCACAATAAACTCTTACTCCATACACGGTGCTTTAGAAATGTGCAAATTAATTAAGTTAGCCTGTTCATGTGGGTCAATGTCTGTGCATATGGGCAGGAGGGGAATGACTTGAGCTTTGGTGTGTGTGTGTGTGTGTGTGTGTGTGTGTGTGTGTGTGTGTGTGTGTGTGTGTGTGTGTGTGTCTAACTTACATGTGTATGTGCATATGTGTGTACTGGGCTGTCAGGCTAAAAGCAGGGCAGTGACAGGTCCTGACTGTGAGATTGACAGGCCTACTGGGAGTTGGACAAGAAATGGATTTGGCTCTACTAATTGAACTGTGAGAGCACTGGAGCTTTCAAAGAAGCCACACTGAGCACTATTTTCACTTAAGATATGTTAAGGCGTGTGTGTGTGTGTGTGTGTGTGTGTGTAAGTGTGTTTGTGTGTGTGTGTGTGTGTGTGTGTGTGTGTGTGTGTGTGTGTGTTTGCAACTTTCGTGTGTGTTTTCTCATTTGTATCTTTATTAATGACTCTGCATTATGTCAGAGTTGATGACAAAGCATGGATGTGGTTCGTGTTCGCCATATAAAAAAAGAAAGCCTTGATTGAGATTTCCCTTTGTTGCTGTGAATTGTTTTTGACAGGCTGTGCCGAGGCCCCATGCCTCACCATTGACAGCTCTAGCTTTAGTCTGTGTTATGTTACATTACATACATACAGGCCTATATGTCAATCTGAGATCTCAGGGATGAACTTCTTTTTATAAAGCTATAATATAATATCTACATTGTAGTTTCTGTAATGTTTAACACCAAAGGACACACTATGCAGGGTTGCAGTCACACATATACTCATGCACATACACACACACCATGGCCTTCTTGTATGACAGGTTGATGAATCTTTTATATGTTTATCCATTTTAACTCCATGGCTGGTGTATTATTAAAGTGCTGGTGTGCAGCTTATATTAACCCTCTCAGACAGGGCAGAGACAGGCTAGGACAGGGCAGGTCCTCTCTATCTTGTATTTCACTGTCTATTATCTACCATCATCTGTTCTTCTACCTCTGTCTGTTTACTAGCCCTGTCTCTATCCATCTCTCATCCTCTGTCACATCTGCCTTCTTTCTCCTTGCTGCACCTCTGTGACGTCCTTCTCTCAGCCACACCACCTTCCATCTTCAATGTGTGTGTATATATCTATGCTGTCACAGAGTCCCTATGCTTTCTTTCTGTCTCTCAGGAGCTATCTATCAAGACGAACTGTCTCTGTTGCTGTCTTGTCTGTCTTGTCTCTTTGTGTGTCTGAGCCAAGAGACCAAATCCTCCTCATGGACGGTCCTTTGTGTCTGACTGTGCTTTGGCCATGGAGCTCTGACAAAAACTTTAGAGGGCCTGTCTGGAAAAAGACAGTGAGGGGAAATTGAGAGGGCATTGAAGAGGTTATGAATCCCTGTACCAAGTCCTCTGCTGACAGGCAGCTCATCCCTCCTGGCTCTTAGTCATTGGCTGAGATGGATAGTGGGACTGGACGGGTCCCAGCTGGAGAGACGGCTATGAGTAGCGACGCCGGCGAAACAACACCAACAAGAGATAAACGGAATGATGAAAGGGTTAGGACGACAGTATGAGCATGAGCGTGCATATATGTTTGTGTACAGCTGCATGTTTTCTGTTTATTTGTATCCATAAGGGTGAAGGGTAAGGGAATCCAGAAAAGATGTGACAAGTGCTGAACACTGCAAGGCACCGCAAGGCAGATTAGGTCTGAAAATCCCTGCCTAGATGTGTCGGCATAAAGGGTTTGTGGTCTGTGAGAGAGAGGGTAAATACGAGACAGGCCATATCGGGCCATGCTGTCTCAGTAAGCTGTGACTCAGTATGGCTTTGGCTTCTGTTGTGCCTCCTTCCAAACCTGCCTATTGTAATTCTCCTTGCCTGGCACCGGGTTCTGGTTAAGGCTCTGGCCTTCTCACCTGGACCCTGGGAGGAACACAGTATTCCCTCCACAGACAGGGCCTATTGATTGCTGTGTCAGAGGCCATATTATATCAACCCCCTCATTGGACAGGCAGATGTTTTATTCAGTCTGTCTCGGGGCTGTGTGTGAAGCCAAGAGATGACGTTTAAACTATAGCTGGTTTAGGCCTGCTAGGCTGGAGCTGACAGCCTTACTAATGGCTACTTTACACATGGCATTTCACTCTTGGCTTATTAACACTTTTAAAACACAGCTTGTTCACACAAGGTGAAGGCCAGTCACATTGTTTTAGCCAGGTAAAAGGGTGTAAATATTGCTCATTAGCAAAATAACAAACAGCCTGTTCTTTTCTTTTATTACTGACCTGTAGGCAATGCTAAAGAATCACTCAGGGATGTATAGGCAAGTATGTAATGTGATTTACAGCACTGGTTAGATGCCTCTTACAATGAACATAAAGGTCACACTGGCGCTCAGTAATGCATGCAACGCCCCAGAGGACCACTGTTGCCGTAGTCCCCAGACACCAGGAATTAGCCACCAACCCGCTCTTTTCTCCTCAGCAGATCAGCCAAGCGCCAACCAGCTCATTTAGATCCCATTTAGAGAAGAACCAATCATTACTGTCACGGTATCAACCACCTTGATGCCCACCGCAGCTCAAAGACATGTCAGAATTGGTTTAACATCCATTTGGATCCGTCTATGTATAGCTCCAGGGGTAATTGGTGCTCTGCTCACGTCCACACGCAGATTATATGGTCACAAGTGGGAAGATAGGATTGCCTTTTGATTATAATGGAATCCTGATTATTAAATATAAATGGGGCAGAAATGACCATGGACAACTGCACTTGGTCACAGGAAACAGCCGTTTGAATTGATTTATTTTTTGCAGTAGTAATTCAATATGTTTTTTTGAATAGACTGTCTTGTCGCATCAGCTGGCAGTATCTTGTTGGTAGAATCATGATTTACCTGTCGAGCATGTGCCATGAAAACAGCATCTTCTAAATGGCTATGTAGTTTATTATTTTTAGTGAATGCAAATCCTTGAGCCAAGCAGTCATACGGGCAGATTGCAGTTCTAACCACATCCTTCAAGAAATCCAAAAATACCAACAAAGTTATACTCTAAAAGGTGCTACTTTTACCTGGAGGGAAATTGATTATTTGTTGACTAACAATAACGCTCTCCAGGTGAGATTTATGCAATCCGAAAATTACAAATGTCACAAAGAGGCAATTTGATAATTTGAAGGTATAATTGAATAAATAGCATTTTGACATGAGTGATTTAAATAATGCAAATGGAGTTGTATAAATGAAAAGCTTTTAACTCTCATAATTACTTGCTTTGCCTCAAATCAGTCCATAACATACATTAATAATACAATTACTTTAATCTACAATTTTCCATTTAGTTGTTCTCTGTTTTTGTTTAACCACTTTGTTTTGGCTCTACTCTGCATTTAAATCAGTTATCTGATTCCCCATTTTCCTCACGTAACTTTTTCATATTTTCTTTGTCTGTATGGTAATTAGAAGTCTATCTAAAATGCATGGGCTTGTGAAACGTCAAAGTTGTCATTAGGGGACATTGTTTTATTACTTTTATCCAATACACAAGAACCCGTGTGTTTTCTAAACTACTCCCATTTACTGTACTTTGTCAGTGGTGTAATTTTATCAGCTGATCTGTAGGAGAAAAACGGCACCAAAAAAACATGTAGATTTAGTTTAAGGGTTAGAATTAATTAGTACGAGTGGCGCAGCTAAAAGGCTTCCAGTGGTTCATGGGGCATAATCGGTTGAAAAAAACAGTTTTTTGGTTTGTTTCACTGCTGCATAAATTAAGGTTATTGCTAATGCTGCACAGGCATTTAAAACACACCTCTCTTATTAGATATGTGACAAGGAAAATGGGAAATGCTGCAGGGTTAATAAATAAGTAAACAAGAATAAGAAAAGCAAAGAGTTATTAGAGATAATAAAGTGTCAAAATGAAACACAGGAAAAGTTTTATGGAGCGATTGGAGGCTAAAAAGACGTTTTGCTGTTTTCTGTGTATCTATTTACATTATTTAACCTACTCTGTTATTTGTTTGTGTCTGTAATTGACCATTTGATTCATCTTAAAAGCCTATTATCGATGTTTGTCATCTTTGGGATTGCATGGGGACTTATTTCACACCTTCTGTCTGCGCCTTTAGGAAGGTGTAGAGCAGCAGCGCCTATAAAAAACAACAATGAATGTGTGACATTTTTATTCAGGTAATCAGGGTGGTATAGACATAGTCTCTGTAAACAAATGCAGTTTAATGTCAGTGCTAATTAGGTGATGGAAATTTGTGGTTGTTGTCCTGTCATAGGAGGAGAGGAGAGGAGAGGAGAGGAGAGGAGAGGAGAGGAGAGGAGAGGGACAATAGAGCCATCTGTGGGGATGTTGGAGTTAGGGTGAGAGCTGAAAAACCTCAGTTGCACTACTTGAGGAAGAGTAGAAACATGGGGAGTGACAGAGGACAGAGGTGTGGAGAATAGCGGAAGGAGACATCAAATGGGAAATATAGAAGTGGGACACTGTCATTACCCCTGAGAGGACAGTTGTGGACCATGATTAAGACTGAGTTTCACTGGCAGCCATCTGGAAACAAACCCTCGCATCACCCACAAGGGACTGGACATTTGCAAGCATCCACAGCCGCGCGCACACATGGGACCCCTCACTTGGATGCACGTATTCACACTCATATACAGTACGCACACAGAAACATCTTTATGAGTGTGCTGCTGGAGTGAAGCAAACAAACTATACAGAAATGCTACAGTTGAATTTGAGGCTAGTAGGGACGCTTGGCATTAATTATAAATACAATAATATTCCTCTACATTTTAGATCTTCCAGCTCAGCCTCAAAAACAGATGCAACCCTTTTGCTACAGGTCTCAGTCCGTCTGTCCTTACTACTCTGCTGGCTCAACCCAAATCATTTCCCCTCCTTTCTGAGCTGCAGGGTAATAAGGGAACAGGAAAAGAGAGGGAGAGAAAGAGGTAGAGCCTAAATGAAAAACCAGCCTCGGTTTAACATCTTCTCTTTCTGGGGCACGGCTAAGCTTTATTGGATTTCTTTTTTCTCCTAGTTTCGTCAAATCAGAAAGAATTTTCGCATAACCTTTGGCACATGTGCAATGTCAAATTTAATCACTTTCCTTGTCGGAATACACTGTACATGAAATTAAAATGCAAAGACGGGGACAAATAATAATTGAGGGTCTGACAAGTATGGCGTATTATCCGGGCCCTACACCCTCTCCTTGTTAGACAAAGCAATGCTGTAGCCTCAGCATCAGAACACTTCTTTAATCAGAACATATAAGAGATTCAGGCATCTCATGAACCCACTTAATACCAAACCTCATTGTTATTGCACAGTACAATAACAAAAAGATAATCCTCAAACTTCTCTTTGTGATTGGAGACCCTGAAGCGCTGCAGTCAATTTCAGGCTGTATAGTCGGTGGGTCAAGAGTCTGGATAGGCAAGGCCTTAAAGTGTAATTGCATGATGTAGGTCAGGTGGAGAGGATCTCTTACAGTAACGTATTGTATCGTAAAAACAAAATTGCGTTTTCTCGACGTGTGATGTGAGGAAAAAGGAGTACAAGAAAATCTCCCATCTCCAAGGTCAGATCGAATTTTCTCAGTTCCTTTTTCACAATGAAACAAAACATGGAAACCTGGTATACAGACACACAGCAATTCCATTTACTCATACACCCCCCCCCCCCATTTGTCCATCCATTCATCCACCCTTCAATAATTAGCTGATGAGATATAATACATATTATAGGCTGGTCATAATTGCCTCTAATGGCCTGTAGATTATCACACATTTAAAATGGAAGTGTTGCGCACTTTATATTTTATTACAGTGTCTGTCTCATTAATTGTAGTCTAGTTCTTGAGAGGACTCCGTATGTGAGTATTTCAGCGATAGCTATGAAGAAATGGTGTTAAAATGCAACAGGAATTCAACACAATTCATGGAATGTATTCATTTTTATAAATGAAATCATTGTTTCTCTATTCAAACTATTATTTGTTTGAATCTGAATTAGAATAAACATCAACAAGAACATAGTACTGTAGTGACTTTGTGGGACAAAAACATAAAATTCCCACACAAAGTTCATTTAAAAGTTTCCAGTTCCATTATAATGTTACACAATGTAGTCCAGATTACATTTAAATCCTGCATCTAAAACCAAATTGTTCCTATTTGCCTCAATAAATAAATAATTGACGATAATGACAGTGTCCATACAAGCCATTAAACAGTCTGACCAGTACATTAACTGCAAAGCTGCATTTGAATCAGGTTTATATTAAGGCTCATTTCCTGCCCGCTGACCTCCTATCAATGGATAGTTCATCATCATCAGCTCAGAATTTTGCTGCCCAAAAAGGTGCCTGTGCAAGTCAGCAGGATGGAAAAAACAATTCATTAAAAAGTAATAAAGTGCATACCTGACGGGTCTGTTTTGTTTGAGGTAAAAAGATGCTTCTGGGCTTGGTGGTGTAGTGAGTAGGAACCAACCAAAGCATAAGTTTCATGCAAGAAACAACCATCAAATCAGAATATTTAGGCCAATGCAAACTGCACTGACGTGCAGTAATTCATCTGATGACTACTAAATCATGGCTTCAACAACATTATATTAAAAAATAAAAATAAAAATCGTTAGGTTGATGAATGTATTACAAATCACCATACATACCTCATAGTATGCTCATTTTCAGGTTCATATTGTATGGACCTTTTTCACAGCAGACATTTTGACTTGTCATAGAAGAAAAAACAGCTGAAATTGGCTCAATTCAAGTGTCCCTGTAAGCTATTTCAGTGAGTCAGCCCTCAGGTATGTAATATGTCTACAGTATTTCATTCATAAACTAACTTTACAATGCACAATGTGGTTGTACGTCAGTAGCCAACATTAAATTATGTCCCCCTTCCATTTAGCGCAGAGGTTTTCTTCCTTTTAGTCCGTGTTTGTGTTGGTCTACCATTTTCTTTTCCTTTGTCCCCCTGTACTTGTGTAAAGCGTCCTTGGGTTTCATGAAATGTGCTATATAAATTAAAGTTATTATTACGTTGGTTGCAACAACAAACTCGTAATATTAATGCTTTGGCTCGTGACACAGTGACAGTGATAACGTTACCCAGTTTAGCTCACGATACATCCAGGCTAGTTACCGTATGCAACACTTGAAATTCAACGATCGTGCACTGTAACGTGTTCTCTTATTGTAAATAAATGAGAAAACTGAGGAAAACATTCATCGCAACTATTTGACCTCCTGGTAACGCTAACTCAGTAATCTACAGTGGTTAATACAGCACCGTATAGAAAAGACCTACAAGTGTGGTAAAAACACTACCTCTTTTGTCCAAAGGGGCCACTGGCATCAACACAAAGTTACATATAGCCATTTTAAACAAATTAGTCTTTCATACATAATGTTTTAATTCTGCACTATCTGAACTCTTCGGGCCTCCACTCTAACTAGCTTGGTTTGAGGGCTTGCCACACTAGCAGCTAGGCGAGCATTATAACGTGTGTTACAAAGTGACGCAAAATGACACATGCTTGTCACGGAAGTAAGGCTGGACTACAATAGAGCTGTTTCGAGGATTTTGTGAACAGTGTTTTCTGTTGGCGATGGTAAGTCCCTTTGGGGTGGACTTTGGGCTTTTTAACTTTGAGAAAAAAGATATATAACACAATACAGGAAAGGGAAAAAGCCAAAATGCATAATAGGAGAACTTTAAACAAAGAGGTTTTCAATTGAAATTAATGTATTAGTGTATACCGTATAAAGTCCTCACCAATTTCTTTTTTTTAGTTGTGAGGGTAGACAAAATTTCACTTGGTGTTTTTGGATTATTTTTCTCCCAGTAATGAAAAAAGAAACCACAGCATCATGAAGTAAACTATTTTCAATCATGCATGAACTCAGCAGTGCAGGAGAGATGAAGCCCTGAAAGACTCACTCACTAAAGGTTGCACCCATGGAGATACCTCATTTGGATGCAGTTGATAAAATGGGATTTTTGTCTCTGCACAGTTTGAAAACTAGGCTTTTCCCCCTCGAGATACATTTTATTCTCAATAAGTTCATAGATTTGCACACACATTGGTTAGTTTTCTGGTGTTAGGATAACTGATATTGGCTATATGTTGTACACACATTTGTGACAGGATTTATTAAGTGCCATAGTGCACTCAAAATATTCCTTGTACTAGCAAAGCTCCTCCACTCTAGCAGCTCCCGCTGGTGCACCTGCAGCAAACAATAACTTTGTGCTCTCAGCAGTTAGGCACTCACCAGAAAATACACTCTCAAAGGCATCTCAAAGATGAGGAAGAGGTGTGTCTTCTGTTTCTCACTTATTACATTTTATGTTATGTTTCACAGGATGGATAGCTGAGATAATCACACACTAAGTTCCCAGTTGTCTGTGTTGTCCCTGCACATGAGCCAGTGACCATTTTTGAGAGCAGGGAAGAGTTGAGTAAATGTGGCTTGCACACAGCTGATGGGACTGATTTTTGTGCTTTGAATGTAGCAAAATGGCAACCTAAAATGGAATGTTTTCTAAAATGTTACTGTATGGGCAATTTTTTGGGGCATTTGATGCCTTTATTTTCATAGGACAGATGGAGACATGAAAGGGGGGAGAGAGGGGGAATTACATGCAGCAAAGACTGAGCTAACCCCGCCACACTGTATGGGCAATTTTAAAACCATCAATAGAAATGTTTAATCAGTGTTTTTTTCTTTCTGTGGGCTATATAGCATTGTGGCTGTGATTGAACATTTTGCAAATAATCACAAGTGACAACCACAACAGTGTTAGTCTGTGACCGTCCACTGAGTAGGTCTACATATTTCTTTAAATTGTCTGTCATATTCAAATCATATTTATTTATTAGTTTTTCAGACAAAATATTTAGCACTGCTATTACTAATAAGGCTTGGCCTTAGCTTTCTCACCCACAATGATAGTCCGCTGCTGCTACTGCCTCTGGGTGAGTTCACAGGCACTGTATACTGCACTTCCATGTTCTGCCACAGTCTATGAGTTCAAGCCTGCATATCATCTGCCTTGCCAAAGTGGCCTTGATCAAGACACATTTCTCTTTCTACCAGCTCCAGAGGCACTGTACTATTTCTAACTTTCCCGATAAGGATCAATATAGTATCACATTTACATTGTAATGACAATTATTATGATCAAACTAAATATCACGAAAGTGCCGGAAAAGCATAGGCATATCTTCATCATATCTTTGCCACCTGCCCAGTGTAAAATAACTGTGTTTCTAGAGCATACAGTACCTTGCATAAGCCTAGAACCTCTGCGCCGCAGGAGCAGGCGTTGCTAATGACCTGTAACTGAGTAGCTCTGGGCTGTACAGTAAGAGCACTCAGGAGCCTCGTGAAATCTAACCCCAACCTTATTTTGTAACAGCATGCTCTTTCTCTATTACATGGCGTCACTGGTAGGTGTAAATAATAGAGGAGCAAGACAGGCCTCAAACACGCAGTCAGACATCAGTCAATTCTCTCTCCTCCCAACAGTTTTAGTACATTTGTTACAGAATCCCCCCATGCCTGCTGTTGACCCACTAGCTTTGGAGACCAGCTAATAAAATTGGCTTTGGCTTTGAGATTTTCAATCTAGCCCACATTTATTCATGTCTATTTCGGCAGCTTCTCTAAAGTCACTCCTACATGCACGCAGACGGGCTGAGCTGGTCTATTGTTTGAGGGAGGGAGAGCAAGAGAGACTGTGCTGATGTTTCACAGCCCCTAATCCTATTGGAAGTTAGGCCTGCTGTTTGTTTCCCTGTGTTGGCCCTATCAGTCACACTTAGATGAAGCCTGAGGGGAAGTAATATGGGTAGATTGGCCTGAGTGGCACAGGGAAGTTGCCAGGGCAGATGGGAGTCTGCAGAGTAATACTGTGTGAAGTACCACAGCCAGGGATTCAGTTTGCTGTGGATGGATGTGTAATGGTAAAGAAGAGAGATGAGTTCAATCTGATACTCAGAGGATGGAAATTTCTCTCTCTCTCACTCACACACACACACACACACACACACACACACACACACACACACACTCAATCCTCTCAAGAATGGATTATGCACTGAAACGCTTGCTCTTGATAAACATCATTCGATGCTGTTTCTGCAGTGTCTCCACTTTTAAATGTTTCAAGAGAGATAGAGTGAAACTCAGAAGAATAGCATCACTGATATACAGTATGAAGGAAATGTGCTGACATAATACATCGTCAGTTCTCGAATCATGGATGCCTCGAAATAATTTCTGTGATAGGCTACACACCGTAGATCAGTGGGTAATGGACTTCCTTTAGTACGCACTGAATAAGGACTGTGGAAGATGGAAAGGGAGATAAGTCTGGCATTATAAAATGTCTACACCCGATCCAGGCACAATCTCGCTAGGTGGGAAAACAGTGTCAATGGGATGATTCAGTGTGCCTATTTTTAAGCATCTACCAGACACTTTTAATGCAAGGCTAGCTAATTTTTTACATAATATGCTTTGACTTTTAAAATATGCAGTGACGAATGTCACATTCAGTAAGAGAGTGCACTTCATTCTCGTTGCAAATAAATAAAATATACATGTGATCTATTTTTGTCATTTAATCCTGAGTGCTTAAATAAAGCTGTAATAAAAATCAATAAGTGGACCTTTGACACTGCCTGTTATCTTATTAAGAGCTAAACAACAGACAAACAGCTGCTGTGAAGCCCAGTGAGCTACATAATGAGAAATAAGAGAAACATTTGAAAGTATTGGGATTTGTTTTCCTACCCTAGCCTGGTAGCTAATGAGCTCTGAGTGTCTAACAATGTCTAGGATAGAAATTAATGGAGGTTTGGGTTTACGCTTGTATTCAAATTAGGTTAAATACCATCAATAATACCCTTTAGTCGGTTGTAACGTGCAGATTAGTGCTTGCTCCATGACTTCAGTCCTATCCCTTGATATGAAATAGCTCTTACGAATCAGAAAATAGCTTCTTTCTCTTATTCTATCTACTAATGAAGATTTATGGCTGGCGGTGTCAAATCATAGATGATTTACATAACACAACGGGTAGCCTGCCACTAGTGGAAGGAGAGCGACGGGGGGGGGGGGAGGAGGGGTTATTAAGAGCTTTGAGGTTCTTCAGCAGGCATGACGCTCCATGAATATGCACATGTGCCTGTGTGAAATCATTTTGGGCAGATGATCATATCTGTCAGATTCATGAAGCACGACAACTGCAAACAGTGCACATGACATAATGGTGATTAATAAGTCCACACTCGGTGCCTGCAACTAAATAAGTAAAAGTCAGATGCAGTTGCAATTTTCAGATATCAAACAAGACAATTTGTTTCTCATTTGAATGCTTAGAGCTAAACCTAAAACTAGTCATTAACCCTGATGTTCTGCTTGGATTCCTGAAGACATTGTGCCCTCTTTAACATAGAAACATACTGTATAAAAGACAGTGAAAAGAGTATAGCCCTCATCTTTTATGCTGGTCAAGACAAGAATGATAGTCATCAAATCTCATTTCACTTCACCTTTGAAAGACCCAAGAAGCAGGTTGTAGTGAATGTGACATACATAATTCACCTTATTTGTTAAGTGTGGTTCTACACACTGTTGATCATAAACGCAGCCCTTTGTTCTTAGTATGGTTCTTCATGCAGTGACCAACGTAATGCATATACATGTAATTATGACTGTTCAGGGATCGCGGGCCCTTTAAATGTTCTGCATGCGTGATGACGTTGGACCCTACGGGGTTTTGTTGCTGGTCAGCGCCTTTTTCCAGTTAGTTGTTTTCCTGTCAAAATAAACGACACACGCATTCATGTGCTCAAAGTGAGAAATTGTCTCTTGCAATTTACTGCAATTTCTACAAGGTGAACATTCCAAAGCCCGAAGCTCGGAAAACCAATCAGGAACGGAAGCGTGAGTTCCACACAGTTCTCTTGTATGGCCGTCTTGTTATGCCCAGGTTAGCTTTAATCATCACTGATCCCTCACTACTATTCAGAAGCTCATAGCTCCTTCTCTTGCCCTGAAAGCCTTTGGTATGGAAAGGTGTGAAACCGACTCTCATTGCTGATCCCTACCACCACCAGGCTCACCATCCTAGTAATTCATTTTGCAGTCTCCGGTTTGTGAATTGATTACTTTGCTTTGCCTCTTTAAATTGGTGTCTGGAGAGTGTCTCTCTCTCTCTCTCTCTCTCTCTCTCTCGGGAAATGGGAACGGATAGTGGGTGACCTATGGTCCAATATGATGTGTGCAGGTGATGATTTGACATCTGCCGAGATGAGTCCATCGCTGGCCGCATCCCAGTTGTTTCTCCAGTGGGCTTCTAAGGGTCTTAAACAAGTCTAGCACTCTCCAAGCCAGCAAGACTGCTTTCGGGGCAATCCACAGTGTAATACAGGTCCCACATCAGCAAGCAGACATGTTCCTAATGGGCAAATACTGCACCAATACCTCCTTTGATTCTGAGACCTCTGCTCTCAAGCCTTTTCCCCATTCCCTACCTAGTATCCAGCAGATCAGACCACTCTGATTGTATGTTGCGATTACATGCTTCATGGCGTGCGAGCACTTAGGTTTTTACCAGTACAGCAGGATGAAAAGGGCCACAGTAGGAGGTGAGAAATTGAGGTGACTATGAATAATTATGCAGGCATGTGTCAGTCTGTCAGTCTAAGTAATGAATGTAGACTTTAAAGTACATTTGCACTGTCTGGACTCTCCTCCAGACCTTAAGCATCACATATTTGCTTTGCTGCGTCGCCGTTTTGGCACATTTGCCACAACTTTCCTCAATCTTATTTCTCTAATAATCTTTCCTATCTCTGTATTCCTCACCACCCTGCCATGTCTAGACAGTCACCGTTGAAGCAGACTCTGCCATATCGCTGATCGATGAATCACCTGGGGTAACACATGCAGCACAGCTGGGCAGTGTCGTTTTCCCTGGATCCACAAAAACACAAACAAACACACATACATACATTACATAGCCCCTGACCGAGTCTACATATACGGTACTAGATGAATGTCATCCCTACAGGCATCCCTGCTCACCAATCAATGCACTACATGCAAAATGTCCTGCAGTGATGTTATTATTGAATGTGTTGTGAGTAGCGTCGGCAGGATGGAATCTCAAGAAAAAAGGGCTTCTGAAGGGCAACTTTATCCCAGCAGGTTAGAACACAACCTATGAATTACTTATGGTGTTGTTGCAGCTGACATGCCCACACTCAACATTCTCATGCTTAAGTCATCTCTTTCCAGTCTGCTAGGTTTTTTATAAAACATTACTGATCCCAGACAGACTGAAGCTTTGCTTCCTAACCCTACTGACAATTTGGAGTCTTTGTGGAGGGTGTGGTGACACGGGTGAGACCAAACAAAGTTCCATACAATTTGATCAATTTATTGCACTTGAATTTGTGTGTGGTTCTGGAAGGTCAACATTACAATGTAGCTATTAAGTAAGTAACTATTACAACTTGCAATAGCTTAAAGCTTGTCTACAACACACAAGTTAATAAACTAACATAATGATCTTAAACATATCCTAGTCACAGTGGGCTAATATACGTATGAATTCGCTGGTATGCATCATTGGCAACAACATGGGCCTAAGTTAAAACAGTAAGACACTGCCTTACATAAAAGTATAAACAGAACTGGATCGTTCGGTGCCATTCATGCTGATAAAAGACACAATTCCACCTTATTTATTCACACTGTAATGTACAGAATCCAAATAATATAATATCTATAACATAATAACAATGTATCCGTTTAATAACATCTTACATTTCTCTGGATGCACACAGGAACGTAAACGTCAGATGACAGTATGTGTGTGATTTTCTGGTACATTTTATTAACCTAAAAATAAGATTATTGTCTACCGCAGTTCCCGCCTTTGCCGTGCAACTGCAGAACAGAGCTTTAGAGATCCGGTGATGATAGGCGGGCGGGTAGGTGAAAAACACGGACCGAGTAATGTTAATGCATCCCCTGTTATTTGAGCTTTTGCCGTTTATCATTGAATTCATGACATTTCCATTGTCGGGCAAAACAGCCCAAATTACGTGCTGGTTAAAGCATCAAGACTCCATGCAAATAGGGCGCCCAGATAACTCAGTTGGTAGAGCGGGCGCCCATATATAGAGATTTACACCTCAACGCAGCGGCCGCAGGTTTGACTCCGACGTGCGGCCTTTTGCTGCATGTCATTCCCCCTCTCTCTCCCCTTTCATGTCTTCAACTGTCCTGTCTATTAAAGGCCTAAAATGCCCCAAAAATAATCTTTAAAAAAGATTCCATGCAAATATGTATGAAATCACAAATTGGCTTTGCCATGTCTGGGAACAAAAGCCTTAGCTGCCGTGGCTGAGTCGCTCTCCTCTCGGTTAGCTTCATAGCTTGGCTAATGTTAGTGTTTAGCAGCCAATCGGAGGCAGATCAGGTGCGGGTTTTTCCCACAAGGTATGCTGGTTAGGTGCGTCCAGCGAGTCAGTTCAGTTGACATGCATGTTGGCATGCAATGAAATAGGAACAGAAATGCTGTTTAAATATTTCATCAACCGAGAAACAGCAGGACAAGAGCGCAATGTCAGTTTTAGTGCATTGGCACATTTTTTTGAGAGCTAAGACATGTTTTGTGCGTGAAGGAGTGAGTGAGTGAAGAGGGAGGGGAGCGATGGATAGATGGAGAGGCAAAATGTGACAAGACAATGGAACATGGGAAAATTGAGTGAGAGAAGAGAGTGTAAATAGAAAAGACAAGTCAATATGTTTTTTGCTTTCTGACTCAGAAAAAAAAACAAAAAAAACATAGCCTATACTGTAGGTACCAGCATGTTTTAGCTTAGCCACACCTTGCGAAATTATTAGAAAATGGGCCATGGATGGATATACTGAGTAGTGCATGAACTCAGGCAACCATAATCTTGTCCCTATTGAAATATTTAAGAGGGATGTGCAATGGAGCAATTTCACCAAGGGAAAGAAAATACATCCCAGATCAAGGACTTTCTCAAGGTCATTTCTTTTTTTTCTCTCCTCACGACAGCTTTTTCAAAGCAAAACCACTTTGTATCAGTCGTGATCAAGGTTATGTTTCTCAAACGGTTGCATGGGTTACAGAAGCAGCACATCTTTCATTATTTCTAAGTAGTCAGCTGGATTTTTAGCAGTAGTTTAGGTTAGTTTGAAATGACATTGACAATTGACAATGACAACGACATTCATTTAAACAGCACTGATGTGCTTTGTATGTTGAAAAATATGTCGTCCTATTGACTTTATTTTATAGTCATGTATTTGCTGCGTCGAGGCTTGACTGTTATATATTACAAAAACAAATAAAAAATGACATGCAATGTTTATTGGCAATACAAGCTGAGATTCACTGACACAGGAAATAACTCTTTACCTGAATACCTTTGCTCTTCTGGCTGTTCTGTATGTTACAGTTTATGTTTTATGTACTTCATAGCACCAGTTATTCAATAATTAGACTGTGCCTTGAAACCGAGAACAAAATTGCCTCATTCAGATCAAGGTACCTTCAGACCTCTTTACTATCACATATTATATGAACATATTTCCTCTTAGTTCTTCGTCCACAAGAAGAAAAGGCCATAATTAATAAATGCCTCGGCTCACAGCTTTGAAAAACCTCTTGAGGATGTCAAAGCAACTGTAGAGCAATGAGAGCCTTGCAACTCTTGCTCTATGTGCAGCCTCGATTTCCTCCTCCCGGGGTTGGTGTCGTCCTGTCCACTGTCTGGTCCAATTCAACCCAGTGCTGATGGCCTGTAAAATCCCAGTTCCTGGAGTGCTAGCTTCTACAACATTCATCATTTTCCACTTCTCTCCAGGTGCAAGCTCAACCTATATCAGAGGATTTGACAGGGTCTTTTTCTTCAGTCCTATTGGAAGATTTACCTCTTCTATTGTTCTCACTGGTCAAAAGGCTGGCTGGGTCAAGAGCTATGTGCTTGCTACGTTTAAAACTCAGCTTACATCGACTCACCTGGATTGTTTCTGAGTGTACACATCCATCCATTACCTTTGGGTAACATGTCACACATGTGTCACAGCATTGAGGCAGGCTAGTTCAATGGCATCCTTGAACTAGTTTAAAAGAATATGACTTACAGCTGACATAATAGAAAAGTACAACAGTTTGCTGTTTCCTTCAGTTCACTTCAACATCACTTCCTGCAAGGACAGTAGCCAACATTATGCTCATGGTACTTGAATAAACACATCCCAGCCTGGTAGTGTGCATGACTGGTTTTAAATGAGGTGATGGAGGGTCATTTTCTAGCTTTCATTTATCACTGTAAATGAAGGAGCTCTCGCACTTATTTGTTGCCATTCAACGCCGAGCCGGTGTGTTGCTTTACCTACACAGAATGAAATTAAGTGTTGCTTTAAATCAGCCAATAGTGACGAATGTGCAGTTTTCCACAGTTCTAACCTCTTCCCAGCCAGAGGTCTATTTGCTGCTAAATAAAGATCAATACAGAACAAGAGATCCATGCAGATACAAGAACTCAGGGACATTTTCTTATTAGTTCTGCACATTTGTGTTAGGAACAGACATGGCCTTTGTAAACAAGAAAAGATCCACCTGCTATAGTCAATAGAAGAGACAGAGAGGGCAAACAGAAAAATGAAATTACATTGAAGTTACAAGTAAAGAAAAAACTAATGAAAACTGTGACATTCATGGCAAGACATACTGTAATTTAAAAAGCTCTTTAATTCAAGCAAATACTTGTGAGGGGTAGCTACAAAGAAGTGGCCTCCAGTAGCTCTGTCTCGGCTAGATAAAGTATATGAAACTGTATACAGTAACCACTCTTTGTGATGCTGTAGTCACTTTCATCAGAGCAAACAGAACACATGTCCTTCAGTGCTATCACTCTCCACCTGCGTCACAGTCTTCAGGAATCTTCCGATTGTATTTTTTCTCTTTTTAAACACTTTCAGTTTGTGTCTACAACATGATGAAGTAAAGAGTCAATTCAAAGGCCTGGGCTTGTTTATAGTGCTTGTGTAGTCATCCCAAGCTGGTTCCTACACCAATGTATCTCTTCCTTGTTTCTGCTGACGCTGCCTGTTGACACATCCGTAAGTGTTCGGCTTTATCACTACTCCTCTGGGGAACGTCCAGCTAATAGAATTAATTGCATTTCATGTTCTGTTTGTTTTTGTACTTGTTTGATTAGTGTTCTTAGACACACTGTTAATCCCTTCCTTCAGTTGTCTTTATCAAGGTAAATCCCCAATATTTAAATGGCCTGCTTGACGACATCACACAGTACAACAAACTCTATTCACTTCAGTCATTCACTTGCTCTTTGTTTCCCTGTGTGATCGGGACCTCTGCTGCAGCCATCCATGAAAACAAACATCCCACTGATAAAGGGGTATAACACACCAAAGGCTTTGCATCTAAAAATCTGTCTTCTGCTTTTCTTTATGTCAGCTTTACTCAGCGCAGCTAGCCAGCAAAAGTCGGTATGGGTGGGAAGTCTGACTGGAACAGTTGCTGGTTTGTCCCTGGCACTGATAGTGCCCAACATTACCGCAGCAAGGGCACCTCAAAACCATGTACAGTATGTGGGCTGATGTCCTCCAAGGTCTGGTAGTGGATACTGCCAGAGTAAAAATAAATTACACATACAATGTCTCATAGGCAGTATAGCCACCATTTCCTCTGAATATAAAACACAATTGTGTCCTTGGTGGAAATTCAGGGGACTATCTCTTATCTGTTGTCTCGTGTTTTTCTATTAAACCCTGCCAGTGTGACATAGAGCTGGGGGCTTCGCTACAAGTGTATACAGGAGCTGTGTGTGTTTGTGCACACACATTTGTGAGATAATAAAATAAAGAGTGGCTTGGTTAATTACCCTTTATCAAAAGCTCCAATCAGCTCCCTTGCAGTTCCCTTCACCGACACAGACACAGAGACGCGCTAATAACATTGCTCATCCAAACAGAATTAAACCTGAAAGGCCTCAGCTATTAGAAGGATCTCCTAGGAACTGCAGCTAAAAAGCCTGGAACCCAACATCGTACAGGGACAGTCCAAACTGATTTAATACATGCCTATGGAGCACTAGCTGAGAGTGCACACACAGACAAAGCAATATTCAGCATTAAAATTACTGTTTTAGAGGTTATCCGATTACATGAGTAATAATGCAGCCATATTGGAATCTGAATCCCAAAATGTCCATAGTGTCTAAGCTCTTTGGTCCTCATAGCCGCATTATAGTATGAACAAAATGACTGCTACATTCAGCTATTGTGTAAGTAAAAGCCTGTTTGAAAAGGGATAAAGGGCTTTCTTATGAAGTTCATGGGGGAGTCAAGTTCATTAGTGGTTTTGATAGAGTAGGAGGTGTGAATCAAACCTGAATCACACAGAGAGAGAGAGAGAGAGAGAGAGAGGGAGAGAGAGAGAGATGATAAGAACTGCTGAAGCTTTCCCTTAGAGCTGAGCAAACCACTAACACGCGCCAAATGGACACGCACAAACACATGCGCATGCACACATGCACACACACACACACACACACACACACACACACACACACACACACACACACACACACACGTGACATTTACACCCACTGCCGTGAGACTGGGCTGCACACACAAGCAGTTGGTGTTGCAATGATAACTACTTAACTATTATTCCCAAAAAAAAAGTTTTTTCATCAAACAGTCACCTGCTTTATTTCTCTACCTCTAATTACTATGTGTGTCTATTAGAGTGCTGTGCCAGTTAACAGTTGTGGAGTATGTTGCTAAGAGGCCACAGAGACAGCTAAGGGGGAGCTGACATGGGTCACATCAATACACCCAGAATACAGTTAGTTCTCACTGTAATCTAGACTAAAAGATACTCTGATAAGATTGTTAGGATCTTTAAAAACTCAGATATAGGGCAGGACTAGTTTTCTAGTGTGATTACTTTCACATTCTGTCTACACCTTTTGATTCCCAAAGAGTGTGTTGACTGAGAGTATGGGCTTTCCAAATACTTTTAATGGAGTGCCAAAAGTTGCCTCAGTTGTGGAAGTAATTTCACCATTCACTTGCAAAGTTTCATCATAGGGAGGACATAATGCATTCAATTGCCTCTGGAATCTAGCAGGTGGCACAAGTGGCTAAATGACTCTAAAATGTTTGTTTTTTTAGTCTGTTGAAGCTGTAAATCTAAAATGTCCACTACTGCGTGCACAGTATGAACCTGTATTCTACATTCTGCATTGTTACAGTAACTGAATGCTAGCATTGATGGATTCAAGCCGTTGAGCTAGTACATCAGCCGACAGGAAGCTAACAGCTTTTCAGCTTTGCTCTTTTCTTCTTTTCAATAGTCTCTAAAAGATGATGAATGAAACGGTTTTCATGATAGATATAAATGAGCTGTCCTGGAAATGAAGGCTCATGGCAACTTGGCGATAAAATTACTTTTTAACATGTAGGCTTTCACTCACGAGCAGTGGGAAATAGGGCTTCCAAGCAGGCCTATTAAGTCCAATAAAACAAACAAGACTTTCCACTTGATGAAAGCGAGACAGTTTTATTTGCTGACAGGCACCATAAATCAGTTAAGCACAAAACAGAACACAAATGGCAACTTTAACACTGAGCAGAAACAACATGGTTTAACCATTCAGAGCATCTCAGAGCCTCAAACAACACGTGAAGATGGACCTTTAGAAATAGAGGAACATTAGGTTGCCCGTCAAAATGCCAATTGCAAAGTCATTTGTTGTTTCATTAAACAGCTTTTCAATCTCCTTTGTTGTATTTCACTCAGCATAAAGGCTGCAGTCTTGTAGGGCTCTGCTGAAGTGTTTCCATACCCAGTAGTGCAGAATTAGTGTGCATGACACAGACAGGAAATTAAAAATAATAAAATACTTCCAAGATATGCTGCCCTGGTAAATCAAGTAGAACCGCAGCGCTGCACGACCTCAAAACTGACATCCAATCAGCACTGAGGGGGCGTTTGGGTGAGAATAAGCCGCCACTGACTGACAGTGCTAAAAGGGGTCAGGAAGTCCAAGGCTACTGATCAATAAATGAGTGAGCAAGTATACACATGATACATGCCCAACATCCACATAAACACACACACTCTCTCTCTCTCTCTCTCTCTCTCTCTCTGCAGAAAATATATCTCTATTATTTTTTCTTATTAGAAATCACTAGACCCAGCTGCTTCAATCCCACCTACACTGATTCCATGAAAGAGTGCAAAATAATAGTGGGGAGACACTCCACCCTTTGAACACAAACTACTGTACACATCTCCTTATTGTGTATTTACTGCATCAGAACTATGATTGGGTTTATGTTATCTCCCTAAAGCTGCTGTAAAGCATTTAGCCATCCTCCTCTCTACCTTATTTAATGTTCCTGTCGTTATTTCTGATGCCTTCTCTCAGGCATTCCTCTGAAAATAGAACTCCCTCGCCAGGCGAGAAAAGAGGAGACAGACAGAAGAGAGGATGCTGGAACAGAGATAGGTGAGAACATGTGCAGTGGAAAGAGAGGGGGGAATCTAATCAAATGAGCCAATCCCCATGGTTGGTGCTAATGATGAGCCTGGAGGAGAAGCCTCTCTCTGCTCACCAGATGTGCGTAAGATGGTAGCTAGGGTGATAAAGAGATGAAGAGAGCATGGCCCATTATGGGTAAGTACTTCTACTAAAACCTTTAAGTGATGCACATAACGGGCTTTGCATTATGGTGAACAATTTCTAAATAATACCATAAGTTTTTTAACTGTTTTTTTTTTTACCTTTCAGGCAGCAATTCAGTTGATTTCAGTTGTTGCTGTTAAAATCATACATGCAGACTCGATACTTGAGAGATCTATCGTATTTTCAGCTTGAGATCTGTCAGCTTGACTTCTTCAGTTATTTCTTTTTGTTAAAGTTGTAACGGGGACAATTTTCAACACCAGCGGTGCATTTAAGAAAATGTACATTTAGTCGTCTGACGAAAAGAATTGATGAGTGCCGTTTTCAGACAATCTAATCTAGAAGACAAACGGCAAGCAAACACTGACAATGTGAAAGGGATGCTGTGATTTTGGTCATTTCTCACACTGAAAAGGATTGCTGTTCAGCAGCAGACGCTGACATTGTAGGTGTCAGAGAATTGAGTTTCCCTTCCTGCTTTCACCTGCAGGAACATACAAATGGGACTTTGGAAACTGTCCTAAGAAAAAACGGCAGCATCAGTCGTTTCAGTAAAGACACAAAAAAGTAATATGTTTAAACCAGGCTGTTCTCATGAACCATTCGTACATATAGCAATGAAAAGTAATGCATTGTAATTTGTATGTATTCCACGTAATTACTACTGTAATTTGTTGTGCATACATTTTCGTACAATATCATACAAACCTGTTGATGAGAATACATTCGTAAAAATTCAAGTGAAAAAGCCCTGTGTCAACCGTATAGATAATGACTCTTGTCCTGCTAAAAGGGGGGCAGATCAGAAAACAGAAGAAAAAAAAAATGATGGGTCTTTCCAGATGGCAATTACTGTACATACAACCTATTTTGTTATTTAGTTAGGAGGACTTGTTGTAATGCTGTTTACTGTGATGCAATGTCTAACAAACTACATCTAGTGGCTTGCTTGGATGGTAGGAAATCTAAAACATAGGCTTCAGAAAATGTAGGCAGTAATGCAAATGTTCAGTTCCCTTTAAATAGGTCAAAACATGAAAAAATCATTTCCAGTTGGGGGACCAACAAGAACTTTTTTACTAAATGTAATGTCGGTCTGCAAATAACTAACTTTCTTTGGGCCCAATTACTGTGTATTTATTGAACAAGGACTTCCAGATTGATGCGTCTTGCAGTGGGCAATCCATGATTCATAGCCATTATTTCTTTGAATATCATCACGTACACTCCACATGCACGTTAATGAGTCATGGCTTTAATTAGGTTGATGAATAATTCATATTGTTAGTATTGAAAAATGTATGTCTGCATTTGATACATGCATTTAGTGCACGGGGTGAAGTGTGTCCTGATGCATCATTTGCCTTGCAATGTAGAACGATAAAAGGATGTGATGAGTGCTCATTGTCAGGGTTTTAGCTTGGTTTCTTTTTAAATGGGGCCAGACAGAGCTAGCCCGCAATTTATGGTTGACTCTGGGGGATAAGAAAGTAATCATTGCTTTATTTATTAATGTATTATTTTATTTATTTGAATAGTCTTCTGTTTTAGTTCATAAACATGAATTAACTTTCACGCTTAAAAAAAAAAAGCTCCAACAATCTATGGCTCTCACTTTTAATCTCATTTTTGTAATCTAACTTCCTATTTATCTTAACCCTTGAGCATCTGATCTAATTCCACTCAAATCCATAATCTCTTGCTGCGTGCTGTGCTGTAAGGGCACAAGATTCACACGTTAGCAACATAGTGGAGCTCCCTTGAGCCGACCGTCAGGGGAGTCAGAGCACTGAATACTTCCTGGTCCTAGCATTACCTCCAGCTGTTTATATTACTGATGGATATCATTCTATTTTCCCCTCATTCCTGGGAGCTACTCGGCTGACTGTCAATTCCTGAAGGGGGCCCATGGAGCGATTCAATAGGACCTCTAACAACAATCTACTGTACTGTCCCTGCTCATAAACAAGAATGCACACGCCAGCAAGCACACAACCACATGCATGCACAAGAACTTTATACCTCTACCCTGCTCAAGCGCAGGGATCGGCACCATTTCTGCCTCATCTCTTCCCCACTCTGCCCTTTGCTCCTCTCATTTCATTCCACCTGTCTCTGATCCTCTGCCTCTTTTACATTTCAATCCACCGTCTGTACCTCCTCGTCCTGACTGGGAAGTGGGCAGAGAGAAAGAGAGAGACAGCAGGAAAGAGGGAGTTGTCCCCTTTGGGTAGCTAAGCGATTACCGTTTGAAAGATCCAATCCCTTGCATCACCTCTCACAACCTCTTCTGCTCTCACATTACTCTGTGGGAACCCATTTCTTCCTCCTCTGCACGTTTGGCACCTCCACTGCCCTTGTTTTCGCTAATCCCACCCACAAGCCAGCCATTTAATTCACGCTTATGAGTTTCTATGTCTGTGTTGTCATTATTCCTTGTGTATTCACATGCCACACTGCAAACCGTTATCACTATCAGTATTTAAAACTGAGGAGTGGTAGAAAACAAGATTTATAGTGCTGAGAAAGAATCACCTAAGTTTAAATGTCGTTTTCCTGAATCTGTATGTGCACATGCACACATGCATTTTCAGCCCATGTATGAGTGTTTGTAGTTTTAGTATATTCAAGTGTGTGTTAGCATATGCTGTGAGCTGCTTCAGGAGCCATTTCTGCCTGCTTTATCTGGCTGAGTGGAGAGCTGGCTTTTTCAGCAGCAGAGCCAGAGCCCACTGCCCACTGCTTAAGTGGAAAAGGACTAATCCCTCTTCTCAAAGCCCACTCTAGTAAACACCACTTCTCCAAAGCCACCCATGCACACCCAGCCTGTCGTCTAGCCACGGTCCCCAATACTCTGTGTAGCTTATGTGCAGCCTGGGGTTCCTTCATGCAGGGGGGAATTATTAAGGGGAGCATGATCTCATATCAAATAATTACCAGTACCACGTTGGAGTAGGGGAAAAGTATGGGAAAGAGCTTTTTGCACTCAACAGTTATTTGCATACTACATGTGCACTTTCCTGAATCAATATACCAATCTGCCACATCCATTACACTTTATCTGCATGGAAAAGGGAGGAGATATTGTTATGGAAAATGTAGCATCTGGAGTTAGAACCTCTGAAATCTGAACCCATCTAACAGCTGGAAAGGTAACAAACGTGTCAGTCAAATGTCCTTAAATGGGTTTTCATTTCACAGATTTTTTTTTTTAATTGGGAAAATGATCTCCTAGCTGGGTGCCTTCAGGGTCAACTTATTCTAATGGAAAAATATTGCATCTTGAATTAAAAAGTGCCCAGCACTGACCAATATAGTCAGGAGTCAGCTCTGAGATGAGTTCTCTTTTGCTTTATGGTTTTGTTTTGACACTTTTCGTTTGTGTTTTGTTGTGCACCGCAGAGACAGTTTGATAAGAACTGCAGTTTATAAGAGCTTTCCTGCCCCAGCAGTGCAAGAGAATGCCATTATCTGCTTCCCTTGATGCTATGAAACAAGGTATTTAACAGGAGAAAGTCAGGTGCAAAATAGAGATCTGGCATATGGCGTGATGAGTCTTTGATGAGGAAATGCATCAAAGTCACTGCCATATCTGGCAGCCTTGAGATTTTTCACCGTAACACTTCCTTTAGCCATTTAAGGTACATGTTAAGCGTGGGTGGAGGGACAGGGTGGCAGATTGAAATTCATTAAAGTGAGCTTTGCATACACATTGCACTCTGCTCTGCATGGATGGTTGGCTTACTACTCAATCAAGTTTGGTAAAAATTGACACACATCATCCATTCCTCTGCGAGTCAGGAACAGTGTGTAATGCAGCTTGCTTTCTGCATTATTTCGGGGTGGCCTTTCTTTTCTAGATTTTTTTGTTGTAGAGCAATTATATTGTCGTCAGAAAGCATGAAAAGGTGCCCTCTCTGTGGTACTTTTTGAGTTTTTCTGGACCTGTGTAGTTTCATATCCTAGAGGCCTACCCTACAAAACAGGTGTCAAATGAGGACATCAAATAATTTCTTCCTATTACCAAATCATGGAATGTGTGCATGCCAATTCACTTACCCATAAAAGCAAGAGTGATACTCGAAACTCATCACATATTTGTCAATTTGATTGGATATTAAGCTTGAAAACATGCACTTGTAATCAAATGCATTTTAAATCAAAAGTCAATAAAAGCCCATATGTGCCTAACAAATGGCCCATTCAGCCTTATTCATCACCCGTGTCAACAATTAAGCTGAGAGCTCACAAACAACTTTTATTAAATGTATTTTTTCAAGCTGACTGACTCACTCAGCCTCTGCAGTGACCGTCTGTGGTTAAATTAGGGTTAATCAGAGTTCAAGTCTGTTCAAATCCCTAAAGAGGACGCTAGGGAAACTGTGGATCGAAGTTACAATAATCGTTTAGACACACATGCTGACAAGGTAGGGCGTCAGATTCCACAGCCCGAGTGGACTAGGAGGAAAAATTAGAAGAATGAACGATATCAGAGCTGGATCTGTTGAGTCAGGACCAGGCGGGTCTAGTCTGGATGTGTCTAGAGGTTCCATTAGCAGTTCCCTGTCCGCTCTCCTGACCGTGCCACACTTTGGCTGCTCATCAATCTTTCAGGACTTTGCCTGTGAAGTGGCTCTGGAGCTGGGTCACTGCCAGATGTAGCACAGCCACATGGCAAAAACAAGCACAGACAAGCTGTAGCGGCCGGCTGGGCTTGACTGGCCCGCTCCGGTCTAGTAGATGGACACACCAGAGGAGTGCAGCCTGTTTGTCTGGCTGCATAGCAACAAAACAGCTCAGCTCAGCACAGTCAGCACCGATATTTTGGCAACAGCCAATGCATGCGTGTGTGTCTGACGCTTCAGTAACAATGGGGAAGGTGGAGAGCTGAGAAGAATCTGAGAACACCAAGCATGCTGGGAAAGTGTGCTTCTCTTTGCCAGTGAAACCACACAGCACTTTGATTTTTTTTTTTTACTCATCTAACCCAATACACACAAACACAGAGGCTATCTCAGACTGTCTGTCAGCTGTCACAGAATACACTTTGACTGAGCGCTGTCTTTTTTTTCTTTTTAAATCCGGTCAACCCACAAAATCAGGAATGTTATTTTCTGTCGGGAATCTGTTTTAGGTGTAACCCTCTGATGTTTCTGTCGGGAAAAACGAATGAGCATCAATTCTCATTCGTCCCTTTTGACTTCACACAGGCGCATACCTGCACACGCACACACATTCAATCTATGGCTCCACCCGCTGAGGACATACAGCAGGAGCAGATACTCTGTTTGCAGCTGATTCTGTTTGTTTCTCCAGTTTGATGGAGTTGAATGTCCCCAGGGCACAGTCAGAATATTGTGGGCAGCCACAGAGCGTAAACGATCTGAGGCTTACTTTTTAGGTTGTGTTCACCATGAAAAAAAGGTTTGCGTTTCAGAGAGAGGTTTCTATTCTATACAAACTACAGTTTTGCTTGTATGTAGATTTTAGCAATAACACGGCAGCATTTAACTGGAAATATTTTGTTCTGGAAACCATTATGATGCATTGTGCATCCTGATGATAATGTTCTCTGCATTATTATGTTGCTTTTTGCTAAGTTAAATGGGGATAGCATCCTAGAGTGCTATTAAGCCCTTGCATTTGAAAGTGGCTTCAATTAACCTTTTTAGTGATTGCACTGGAGGACACATTGCAATCCATTGTTAATCCAATAATTATTGCCAGGCAGATGTACGCGTACTTGACTTAGCCCGGTCAGCCTGCTAATTCACTTCATGTTTTTTTTTTTTTTTTTGGCTGGAGTCAATAATTCTTCTGATTAGAATTGGATTTGCTGTTTAAAAAGGGGAGACGTTTATCAGGTTGTTCTCAACCCTCCCGTTAACATGCCAACAGCGCATGTTAACTGGAGGGTTGTGTAATTAATTTACATGTGAGATAACAATGTTAAATACCTTAAAGTATATGTCAATTTAAACCGAATGGTTCTTTCTACTGCAATACAATCAAATTAAATAATTCATCATAAATATGTATGTGACTGAAAAGTATATTTGCTTCCTCATTGTTTTGGGTTTCACGGACCCCTGTGCTGTATGTGTAAAATAATAATAGCAAAATCCGCCAATTCTTTACTCTTTTTTTTCCGACCTCATAAAAACCAAAAATGCAAGTACTGTGACCCATTCCCTTTGTCACAAACAATAATTTGTATTACACCAACAAGCATATATTTCATCAAAAAATATACAGTACGCCTATGTCATTCTATTCAGTTACTGCACTTGTGTTTGGGGTTAGTTAGATTCCAGAGGTCTAACTTCCTGTTACACCTCGCTAGCGTGTTAACAAACTGTTATAAATTCAAATAAACAGCTAGTAATGTGGGGTTTTGGAGGCATTGTGCTGTGTAAAAACTACTGTCAGCACCAATCACAGATACAGAGTTCTGTTGTATTTAACCATGTCTTGCAGCAGAACAGAAGGAATGCTTTATTTTCTGTGGCGAATTTTTGAAACATGTCAGTTTAAAGGGGGTGTGGCTTAAGCATTTGGGGCAGGGCAAACCGTCACCAATTAAAAAGGAACTCTTTGCTGAGTTCAATGATACCTCTCACAAGAGTCTACCTTAAATGGTTCACAAGTTATGAAAGGGGCGTGGTCTGTGTACATGGGTGTGACTAGAGTATAGGGGGCGGCTCAATATCACATGTAGACCACACATTCTAAGTTTCATGTAAATCGGAATAACATTTGCCAAGATACAACCGTTCCTGTTTCGACACCCACCTACAGGGACTTGGTCCTCCATAACTTGCGCATTGTTTTAGCTATCAAAATTCGGACTCACGCCTCAGGAGCAGTTAGACAAAGTAGGTTTCCCATATATCGATATTTTGCTGATTATTAAAAAAAACATTAAAACTGCGCCATCTAATGGTCGATTGCCGCCAGGTTTGGCCATGAGGAAGAACTTTGTCAAGTTTCGGGGCAATCGGAATAATTGTTGCCAAGATAACGCAACTTCCTGTTAAGACAGGAAGTTGTTAAGACAGGAAGTTGCTATAACTGGTGCATTTTTTCAACTATCAAAATTCTTTTGATAACTTTTCGTTATGCGGGTCAACAGATACTACCTGCAAAGATTCAAGAAGATTGAAATCACGGCGTAGGACAAGTTCGAAAGAATATAAAACACATGAAAAATGCATAAATTCAAAAATGGCCGCCTTCCAGTTGGGCGGAGCTAATGAAGTTAAATGGGAAATATGACCGCAATGATTAGAGCAATATGTGTATTAAATCTGGTGAAGATCGGAGTAACTATGTCCAAGTTAAGGCCTTCCAAGCATTAGGGGGTGCTATGGAGCCCGCTTACAGGTATGGGCCAAATCGCTGTATAGTCTCGCAAAGCTCCCAGGTGTTTATGTGGGCACCAATTCTTGTGAGTTTTCGTATATATTGAGGCCGTCAAAAATGTGCCCAAGGGCTAAAACCAATTAGGGGGTGCTATAGAGCAACCATACCACTCCCAGGCCTAAATGTGAATTCAGATGAAAGAGTTTACCATTCTGCACATGGCTGCAAAATGTTGAGAGTTTTCGTGCATCCTAAAGTCCTCAAACAAGTGTTCATAAAATAAAGAGTTTTGCACGAAAACCAAGATTTCGGAAAATTTTAGAATTTTGTAATTTTTTTCAAAAATAGCTCCATGGACTTGAAGATGAGACCGATGTTCCCTCAAAATTTGGTATATTAACTTATTACTTTTTTCTGAATTAAGGCGGACATTATGGGGCGCTATGGAGCCCCCTGGCAACGCCCGAGTCCAGTCACTACAGAACTTTGCAATTCTCTCAACTTCTGACCTGTGCAATTTTTTTTGAGATTTCGTGCATTCTAACCCCCTCAAAGATGCGACAAAGGACTTGGAAAAATAATAATCCTTACAACAACAATAGGTCCTTGCACTTTCAGTGCTCGGGCCCTAATTAACAAGAATTAACTTTGGATAGCGTTAGTATAATATGATTTAACAGGAGTTAGGAGGTGCACACAGGGTTGAGATTTATAATAACATGTAACTCTCTGTATGGCTCATAGTATGGGTTTAAGGTTTAGTTGTTAATACATTCAACATTTCAGATCTGGGTAACGCTAATCAGTTATTTTATCTGCTGAACCAACCAACTTTTATTTGACAAACCAACCACATGTAGTTGACAAAGCACAGCTACACTTCATCTGTATCATCTTCTAGTCTGGTTTGTTTATATGTAAATAGTAGTCATTTTTTCAATAAATAGTTTATAAACCTTTTTTTTTTGACTAGTTTATTACTGAACCCAGCCATCACCACATGATGCCGCGCCGTCGCCCTCACACCCTGCGCCACCCACCACACGTAAATTCTCAACCAGTGGGAAACATCATTTCGTAGGATATCGTACGAATTGGTGTGCTTAAGTTTTCATACGAACACTTTCATGAGAATGCGTTGATCAGGAAGGAAATGCATTCCTTTCAGTACAGGCAGCCAGGCATCCCTGTCCACTCACCATGCTATTTCTCCTCCTCTCCAAGAGACCCATCGGTTGTTTGAAATCTTTTTGTTGACTATTTATTTCTCCTGGTTTAGGTTTGTGCCTCGATTTAGCCCAAGAGTCATTCCAGCATTTCAATGACTCAGGCACTCCAAAGTGTTTGGCTTCCAATTCAGATGGCCTAGTATAAACCATCATGGTGTACCCACAGTATGTCTGGCAATGTGGAAACTTGGTTAATATTCTAACCAGCAACAGCAGAGTGAAAAGCGGAGTATTTTTTAAAGTGGTTCATTTATCTTGTGTGAGGAGAGCCAGCCCACACTCCAGAGGAAAAATCCCAATCAAGCATCAGCAAAGCATTCTATGGCTTTTCTACGGCCATTGGCCGAAAATAAATGTGTCTATGTTCCTGCCAATTTCGTCCTGTGGAAACAACTAAAAATGTTTTAAAAACTGGTGGTTCTAATTGTTGTACAGATTGATGTAACAGATCCCACAATGGTTAAAGCTTCTTCTTTTTTTATTTCAGCTCATCTCCAAAAAAACTAAAAGAAAGGTTAGAGTCAGAGAATATGGATCCATAAAAGACGAGAGAACGCAGATCACGAGATGGAACTGAAGTAGGTTTTTATGGGTGACAGTAAAGGTTGAAATTGATGAATGATGAAAACACACTGAGAAAATGAATGTGAAATTCTCTATCAGTGCAAAATGGCTCTAATGAAGTGAAACAATATCAATTAATGAGAAAGGGAGGAGGGTATGTGAGAGGTGGAGAACGAGCAGGAGATAAGAAATGATAATAGTAAAGGAGAGAGGTTTGAGAATTTAATGTAGGATGTGAACGATCTAAAGAGATGGTTCACACTCCATTGCATGGCTAAGGAGGTCAATTTGAGCATGGCAACAACCAACTGTGTTTAATGATTTATCCGTCTAATCTGACGCAGATCATTAGGCAAAAGCCACTGTACAACCAAAAACAGGCAAGCATAAAAACATCAAGCATCGTTTTCTTTAACAAAACAACACCATTGTCCCAGTAGATGCTCAGTTTGTCTGGCAGCGTGCTTGGATGCGTATAATCGAATAAATGGATCCAAGATATATATTTTTCATTGAATATTGCCAAAACCTGACTGCACACTGCTGAATATGTAAAAAAAATCCTATTTATTGTCAACTTTTCTTTAGTTTGCCCCTGTTCGTAGATAGTGGGAAGTGAGGGGACTAAGCCATGTGTGATGGGCTGATGGTGATTCAATTTTCTTATTAACAGTGAGTGATCAGGACGGGTGTGTGGCAGCAGGCAGTAGGCTTTGAGGGAGAACCAGCCCAGCTGAGACACAGCTTCACTGCTGGGAAGCCACCAGCAGAACAGACACACATATGGAGGAATGCACGCTGTCTTGCAGAGCGGAATTTGTGTGTGCGTGGACAGTGGAGTGTGCTAATGCTGGATCCTGTCACATAGGCTCCATTATAAATGAGGATGGCTCACTGGGGCAGCTGGACCAAGCATGGGGCAGCTGGGAATTTTGGAGAGTTGTGGAGAGCGGTTTGTTGGCCCAGCTGTGTTAGTTGAGGTTGTAAAATGGGTCTGGGTTGCATGATAGAATGTGTCTGTACATACATTTATGTCTACTGCTGTGCATGTGTTCACATGCTCCTGCAAGGACGGAAGCACCAGGGGCAGCTGATCTCAAATCCTTGATGTAGACATTGGGAATGAACAGGCCTGGAACTGAAATGACACTTCACTGAAATATTGATCATCCCTCACAGCATAGGGAGAATGCACAGGCAGTACAGACAGACACAAAGCTAGATAGATGAAACGGAGTAATGCAGAAATGAGGGAATGGGTTTCTCAACAAAAACTTCTGGCGGCGTGCAGTATTACATAAACATGTTTTCTTTCGTATACTTTGAACCCTACACTGGTAATTTGCTGGAAAGTCAATAGATGCTGCATCATTTATTCTGATTGATTCAGTATTGACAGCTCGTATATGGAGGGTCCATCTATGTCGTATAACTTTTAATAAATATACAGACCTGTGTGCTAGTCTGGCTACTCCAAACTAATTAATCAGCTTACAATTAACTCACAATCTATGCACACATGCACTGCAGGTGTAACGACGAACAAAGTGGGAGGAGTTGCTTCACCGTTTGCACTTGTCACAGAAAGACCTTAAAATACCATGAGAAACCGAACGGCTCTTAATAAATCAATTAGCACCATCTCCCTGTGATACAGCTGACTGAGGAGTGAGAGGGAGGGGAGGGAAGACCAATGGCATTGGAAGGAGGGAGAGGACATGTTGAGGGAAGCAAAAAAGGAGAGGCCGTTGTTTTTCTTTCTTGCTGCCTCACTCTAATTAGGCAGGCCAGTGTGAGCAGAATCCCAATGGCAGGATGCAGGGAGTAACAGATGTAGAGAGGAGGAATGAATAGGAGAGAGGGGGTTATGCCATGATACTAACCTGAGCCTACACAATGAAGAAAGCTGCGAGATGGGATGATAAAAAGAAGGTATACTGTATGTAAAAGAGACAGGTTGTGATGTTGAGATTTGCTGGGTAAAAAGAAGAAAAAGAAGATGGAAACTAGCAGACAAAAGGTAATTTATGAGGGATGATGCCGAGTGCAGCAAGCAGTGGCATCCCATCCTGTCAAACAATGAAAGACCTTGATCCTCTTGGCTATTTATGCTTCTTTCTGAGTGACAGGCTCACTCAAAGGACTATTTCTCCTAAGATTTACAGTCTATTTCGCATGAGCTCAACATGGAGGTTTGGGGAAAATGTAATGTCATCCAGATTACGTTTTTCAAATGAACATATCTGAACATACCTCGTGTTCACTGCCAACCTTTTTTTTGTAATTCAATTTTTTTTTTATTGTGCTAACTTTTTTAAATACACATAATGAAAACATGCAAAATGTTCACAGTATTTTTAATATTTTTCCTACAATATCTGCTCATGTGAAAACTAGAATTGCTGCCTCCCTTGACTAGTCAAGTTGCAGTTTACATCCATGTCTGTCCAGACTTTGAAAGCATGAAATAAAAGTAGATTTTTTTGCTAAATTTGAAGAAATTCCCTCAAGGAGTTCCTGAGATATCGCATTCACGAGAATGGGATCAAAAATCAGAAAACATAATTCCTTCGGCCACAGCCATCGCTGGAGGCATAAAAAGCATGATTATGTTTATGCAACTTTAAGTCCTTGGAACATTGGTGTCTTATAAAGTATGGTTAAGCATAGGCAACTAAACCACTTGATTGAGGAAAAGATTGTTGTCGTGGTGAAATGCAGTGGTGGAATGTGACTAAGTATATTTACTCAAGTACTGCATGTGAGTACAATTTTGAAGTAGTTACTTCCATTTTAGTAATCAGTTGAAATTAGCCCCAATTTTACCAGCTGCAACACGAAAGTGATGCTAACACATTAATGCATCACTATTCATAATCCAGTAACGTATTGCACATTATTCTTAAATGGGGCATTCTGCATAATGAGTAATTTTACTTTTGGTATAAGTACATTTTGATGCTCATACTTTTGTACTTTTACTGAAGTACCATTTTAAATGCTAGTCTTTTACTCCTAACAGAGTATTTTTACACAGTGGCATTGCTACTTCTACTTTCTTTTAAAGATCTGAGTACTTCTTCCACCACTGCAGCGAAATGTGAAATTAAAGTGATATAAAGTAGGAGACAAATCTGGGCCTAAGTCCTGCAGCTGTACACCCATCCACCTCACACACCTTCACTATATAGCATTACCTTCTGTACGGCCAGTTTTGCTATTGAACATAATTTTGAATTGCAAATTAGTTATATGAATGTAATTTGTGGGAGACTCTCCTTTTCAGATCAGACAGGACAATATCACAGACTGAATATCAGCATACTCCCTTTCAAAGCCCCTCTAAAAGTCCTATGTTTAGAGCAGCTGGAGGGCAAGTAGACTGCTGGAGCCATAATTAAATAACCCTGTATCAAATGAAGCCAATAGCACAGTATACTGACTAGAGGCAATATTAACACTGAATGATCTTATCCTATAGAAATTATAATCAATTCCAAGCAATTCTGCTTTATTGTCAAATGTTTGCAAACGGAATAGTTAAGAACATAAATGATTTAATTTTAGTGGACCTGCAATTGAACAGTATTGGACTATGCTATGTCATAAACTCTGTCAACATACTATTGAAAATAACAATGACATCAGATAAGATGTGATCAAAGATACCGTATCAGTTCTGTCACCAGAACCTTGTGTATGTGACAAATTACCCTTTGAATCCTTAGAAACATGTTTAATAAGTGACAACCGGCCCTGTTCCTCAACAGGAAGCCTGTAAATGTCACTGTCAGCTGTGTCAAGTTTCAACATAACTATGGAGTAGGTATAAAAAGCATCTCTACAGAATATTTGGGGAACAAGTGGATTATATGCTTGGAGCTCAGCCTCATCATCGTAGGCCAGATTTGTCATTCAGCAGGATTTGAAATGTCTTTCTCCAAGCTCTTAAAATGGCTTTCCTTGATTTGTGCCACTATTTGGATAGTCAAGCCTGCCGATGAGTCAACACAGGGCTAATTTTGTATAGGGTGCTGAGAAGAGGATTTCCAAAGTGATAAATCTAAGTAAACCTGACTTCAGTCGAGCATTATCAAAGCAAATTTCAAATAAAATACTAGTAGTTAATACTTGAACTACGCTGAAAAATGTGCATCATCACACGGCAAATGATATTAGGTATAAAAATAGAGCTGTTCAACTCTTATTTATCTAATAAAGCGAGACGTATCTGTATGTATGCATGTGTGTCCATGTTTGGAGGGCGTGGTTGGTGGGAAGGTAACCTGCACGTCACACGCAGACGCCACATACTGAACGGCGGGGTGTGTTACCGCCTTTGACTCTTTTCCTGTGTCCAACGTTAGCTTCATGATTGATAGATGTACCAAACCAAGTTTTCTTCACTTTCCTGGAGCACGAGCGGATAGCTGAAGGGAACATCGTGAAAAAGGCACTACGCTTTTCAGTGTCTATTATTTCGCTAAGAAGAAACTCAACAAAAAGCCATTTGCCAACACTAACTAGAATTAAGTTGCTGTGAGCTGTAGCTTACATTCACCACTTCTAAACAGAGGCAGAACATAACGTCATCTCTGAGATTATTCCTTCACAGCGCTGTGCAATGCGAGAAAATCTCAGAGTTGAAACGGGCAGACAAAACTGTTTTCATCAGACTCAACCTGGGTCGGGTTAATTAAGTCTACTGCTAACTTACAACGCTAATAACCTTACCCTCGCCAAAATACCCCCTGCGAATCAAATCCCCTACTTCACCGTAGGTATTTTGTGATTACCTTCTGAATCGGCAACGTTCTCTGTCAGGTAAATCAGTAAGTCAGTAGTAGGCTATACAGTGGAGTTGCATATTAAGTGGTTTGCGGTCCTTCTATAAGTAATTTTGGGGTACAATTTGGTTTTGAAGAATTCTACAATCAGCAATACCACAGGCCAAGCAATTGGCCCGTTCCAAACAGGCACATTTTCAACGGGCACTGTACTAGTATTTACAATGGCAGAAGGGAGTCTCACACAGATTGTGCAGCTCAGTACAATAGGTGCTTACCGAGATCTAAGGTGCATGGCTTCATCAAATATTGAGCAGCATTTCAAACAGAACTGTCAGACTGTGATTGAGAAAAGCACACTTGAAAGTGAGATAATCCATCAACGCATTTCCGCCTGTAAACACTGATGACCCGTTTCTTCTTGACACCTGTTTCAACACTTCAGTCGAAAGATGTATTATTAACGACATTTATCTTTCACTTCCTGAGTGTGTGGGTGCATGTGTCTACATGTGTTTGTGCGGTGCTTGTATAACAAAGAGAGAGACCTCATAAAAATGACCTGTAACACTGAGATAATAGCGCTCTCTTTTGACACTTTGTTTGTATCATACAAGCACAGTGGTAAGATAATTTTCAGACAGCAAGAAATTCATGTCCGGTCAAGAGCCAGCATAGCTCACACCACATAGACATTTATTTAAGCTTTCTATTTATAAAATATAAGCTATTAAAAACTGACACAATGCTTATATTCTAGAAAAGATATTTCTTTCATATGAGGGCTTGGTTGGCATGCCTACATGTGGTACTTTAATTCAATAGAAAAATAGAATTTGAAGGCCAGACTCCAGCAGCACATTAAATGGACTTGTTTAATGGTGCATATTTGTCTAAATCCTGTCCCTAAATGGAGGCTAGCAAGCCTTAACAGTGTTCTGGAAATTTCCTGAATGCCCTCCACTCTGAAACAAAGCTTTATAGCCACTGTGGATAATCCATCTGATTCAACTTTTTTCAGGAGCTGTAATTAAATTTCCTAACGATCGAGGCAGTGTAACGGAGGGGGATTGGACACTGAGTGGAATTGAAGTTCAGAGGAGCGAGACCTTTATAATGAAGCTTATTCATTTAAAGCATATAGCATGCCACCAAGCAGTGCTATCTCACTTTCACCATGTAGTCACCAAATGACCTGACAAAAAAAAAAGAATGATATACTCTGCTCTCTATGGCAGCAGCAATAATCCAGTTTAATATGAAACCTGGTGCAGATCACAAAGACGCAGCACATGTTTTTTAATGAGGGAGGCAATTAGCTGTGATTCTGAGGGTCCATGTGTATGAGATTGTTAATTTCAATTACAGGATACATCAGTATCCACCTCAGCTCTCTCTTTCCTCTATGGAGGATTCTTAGAAGCTCCACTATATTAGGGAGAGAATAGTTAGGTAAGCTGGCAATCAAGATCAGCAGCACACAATATTACCAATTAAGGAGAAAAATAGATAGAAATGCTCATGCTTTGAAGATGGGAAAATAAACTCTGCGAATGACTTAGATTTTTGGGAGCCGTGCCCTTGGCCTGGTGATGGACTCCATTTATATCTAAAGGGGACCAAGAGGATGTCTTGGTGTGTTGTCATGTAAAATTTAGCATTTGATCAAAAAGGGTCGGTGCTGCAGCCATGAAGACATTGTACCAGACAAAGTTTGCGGTAAAAAAGGCCTGAAGGCAAAGCTCTCAATTTAGCAGGTGATCTATATTCTACACCTTACCTACTGCCACAATCTCTGGTTAGTGACTGAAAGGATGAGATTGATCCTTAGGGAGAGGCTGAGGAGCTCAGGGTAGAGACACTGCTCCTTAGCATCAAAAAAGCGGGAATTGAAGTGGTACGGGCATCTAATTAGAAAAGCTCACAGATGCCTCTGTTTGGAGGGCTTGTATGACTAGGGAAAGACTGACTGGGAGGGGACCCAGGACAGACCCAGACCAACCTGAAGTGGATAATATATATTGCCACACCTCGAAACACCTTGGGATCATCCTAGATAAGATAAAAGAAAGCCCAGGTTATTGTACTAGAGCTGCTTCCACTACATTATCCATACACAGTGTTCCAGCTTTTACTATAAGCCTCTTTAAAGTGCCCATATTATGAAAAAAGCACTTTTTCTGGGATTTGGGGTGTTATTTTGTGTCTCTGGTGCTTCCACACGCATACAAACTTTGAAAAAAAAAACCATCCATGCTTTAGTCCTGCCTTTAGTCTCCGGGTGAGCTGTTCAAAGTCTGCACGCCTTTCTACGTAACTAGCCGAGACGAGGGGCCTAGGGGGCTAACCGTTAACCATGCTAGCGCTAGCTTGCTAGCTCATTCTCAATGGCAAAACACTGCTACAACACACACAAATTCACCCTAATCTACAAAATAAATTGTATATAAATACTTACATGTCCCTGTTCTGCAGGTATTCCACGCAAAGTTGGAAGTGCGTCCTCGTTTAGAAGAAGTCTCCCAGCTAATCCTGCCTTGTACAGGCCGAAGTTGGAAAAACAGCTAGCTAGCTCATGTAATCCTTACCTAGCTACTGCGCATGTGCGACTGACAACAAAGAACAGAAGTACAGACTACTGTACTACAGTACTACAGAAGTAGCTGTAACACTCTGTAGCTAAAACAGGGACCTGAACACAGTGTGAAAAGAGGAGCTGCAGCAATATGCAGTACAACAAAAATATGGTGTTTTTTGAAAATTAAACCATGTAAACCTATTCTGATACAATCTCAAATTACAATTATGAACCTGAAAATAAGCATAATATGGCCACTTTAAGATGATAAGGGAGTATTTTCTTGCTATCTGACGTGTGATTTGCAGATTTGTAAAAAGTTTAAGAGTGTTTTGGGAGGTTCCTGCATTGTCATTTGGTCACTGTAGATTTAAGATTAGAGTTTAGTTTACTCAGGTTTGTGATCTTTTTGACAAGATCTCAAAGTGCAGCCTACAGAGTGCCATGTTTAGTGACATTTGAATTGAGCTGGGATGGCTGTTTGCAGATGATGCCTTCCTTCTGGCTTAACTGGACTTTTATCTTGCCCATTTTGCAGCTGAGTGTAATGGTGAGCATTAGCACTCAAGTGTGAGGTTTTCTGGTTTCATCCACGTGAGAGGGGATAGCATGTCTTCAAAGTGTTACTTGTGTGTGACAGTAAGAAGGATCATGGGATTAATGGTGGGTGTCAGCTGCACTTATTGCAGGTGTTATGTTTGGATATAGAGAGTGGTGAAAGATAGTTTGGGCCACAGATCAAGGCTCTTAATTTGTTGCTATTGGTTGGCATTGGTCACCTATGGTCATGACCAAAAGAATGAAATAGCACCCTGAAGAAGGCTGTTTGTGCCGCTACGCGTGGGTTGTTACCCATCTCTATGTTTAATGTACTAACAATTTTAATATGAAATAGCCATCTAAATGAAGGCTTTTTAAGGTTTTGCAAGAAAGGTGCCTTGGACCTGTTGTTGGAGAAAGGAACATTTGGGCTCTGTGCTGGTAACACAGCCCTTAAAAAAGATTACTGGGCAGAAGATGGATGGATTAATAAATACATGAATGGAAAAAGGACCTAGAAACATCCGCACAACCACTTCCACAATTGCTATAGCAAGAAAAACATCAACATGAGGGCTTCGCAATGGCAACAAATGGCTCAACTCCCTAATCTGAAGTGTAATGCCATTGTTATTGGTGACATGGTGTCAGCTCAAAAGCCATGATATGGTGCATCACAGAGTCATTTTGTGTTCATATTTGACAATTGGATGGGGAGAAGCGGCGTGCTCGAAAAAAGGAAAACAAAATTAATCTAACGAGCTTTTGCTTGTTAAGTATGTGCTCTGTCTCCATCTGAATGACAATGACGAGGCATTCGCTTACCACAACACACATTCCATTGTGAATAAATGAATATGTGAGCACACTGCAAAACAAAAGGCAAATGGAGAAATTAATTCAATGAAATGAAAAGCCTGCGTTGCCAGATAAGCCATAAGGCTTTGCTGCTGAGGTATGAAATATGACAGTGTTTGTTGTGCCGCATGGATACAGTGGCTGGATCTACATGTGACAATCTGTCCATGCCGTGCCCTGGCTTGTGGCTCCGGCCAGAGTTTCTTGCATCATTAATTCAGCCTCTCCCTGGCACAGTGTTTTGGCTGCTTTTTCTGCTTTTGAGCAAAGCAAATGCCAGGACAAACAGAGGTCAGAGAGCAACAGAAAGAAAAACTTTCACAAGAAATACAACTTGCTCTGACAAAATGTTCACACATCTATACTTTGCCTGAGAGAGAAAAATAGTTTTTGCCATAAAGTGAACCCATGTGTATTTGATGGACAAGCCGTGTTCTGTTTTGAGAAGTTTGGCTGAGGCTAGTAGCTTAAGAATAAATATGTACTTATGTGTGTCTACTCCAGACTACAGTGGGAAAGTAGAAAGAAGAAGAAGGAAAGAAAAATCTGAGGCAGAGTCCATACCAAAATCCACACTCATCCAGACCTACAGCAGTGCATCAGAGCCAGAAGCTGCCCAGGGGGTGGGAGGCTGCACGTCAACTCCAGCAAGGCCACTCGGCTATCAGGACAGCTAAAACAGGCATGTCGCTTGGCACCAAGCTACAAAGAGCCTGGACCTGCAAGGGGAGGTCATGTTTGATGGGGAGGTGATAAAGATGGACAGTCACCCTGCCAACTACCTCTGAGTAATGAAGTTGGGGCTGAGTGTTGGGCAAACTGCAAAAAACAAAACAAAAAAAACAGCAACACAGAGAGAACTGGATAGTTAGAGTTTAAGCTGTGCTGAGTACCTCTGAATGCTGGGTAATTGGAATGGGAAAGCCCTTGATGAGAGCGAGAGGATTCTGCTCACAGCTAAGGGAGACATTTTCTACTGCCACATACTTTATTTCATACTGTCACCATCCTGGACTGCTGATGGAGCCCTTGAATCTGCTCTGGCTTTGTCGCAAACAGGAATTAAAGTGTTACATAGTACTTGCGGTGAGGGCAGCAGGGCAGCATTCAGTGGTTTATAGTATTCTCACTCCATAAAGACAGCAATGGCAGCATCCTCACTGCATGCTGTTTTGCCTGAATGAGCTCACATGGTGACCAGGATGAAACGAGTCCTTATCACTCGCCGTAAACAAAGCCAGCATGAAGTGTGTAGAGTTTCCAGGGAAGAAAGACTTTTCTTGAACAAATTAAACTGATGTGAGATGAGGCTAACAGTATGGCCTTGACATTTTTCATCCACAAACCAAACCATCCAGTTTTATACAACCAAAGTGGAGTAAAACGGATGGTCCTACAGGGCATTGGCAGTGGAAATACAGTATGTTGACGGCAAGCAGCAGCTCAGCTCAGTGGACAAACTTCCAGCCACAATTTGAAGAAAATACACATTATAAATGAAGAAGGTTAAAATAGATATTTTTTATGACTGATTTTCTTCACTTGTACACTGATGACTTAATAATAGATTAGTAGTAGAAGTATCGAAAGGAGAAAACTCAAACGGTAAGGAGACGCAGGAGTCCACATTAAAATGCAGCTCAGCAAATACTCATTATTTTTACACTTGTACAGTCAAAGAGGAGGAAAATGATATGAGGGTAACTCTTCAGATTAGTGGACTGAAAAGAAAAAAGGAGCAAATTTGAATGAATTCCATCTTTGGCTCTCTGTTTTTCCCTCTGAAGTGTTTCCAAAATGAAGGGAAGTTACATGGAAAAGGTATTTAAGCATGACAGTGGAGCTGGAATTAGTTAAAGCTACAAAATATTGCTGTCAGAATTCCTTCTGCTTAGTCACACAGCTTTAGCCGGGCCTGCAAGTGACCTTGAATACATCCATAAATGTATGAACATATGGAGACGATATAGAAATATTTACATTTAGATACACTGGTGGTCCTCTTGGGTTTATTGTCATATCCCATGTCTCAGGTTGACAAAACGTCAACATTTCATTTCTCAAGTGTCAATTGTACACTGGGAACACCGTGCACAGATATCAGTTGTGATTACCTGAGCCATAAACAAAAGACTTTTCTATCAAAGGTTTAAGGATCGTGCAATGAGATGTTCAGAAAAACACGTTCAGATCATGATTCCACAGAGACTGATAACAAATTGCCAGATTCTCAAGTTCTGAAATGGAACTGTTTAACCCTTTGATGCATAAAATAAAATAGGTTGTTATAACTTATCATGTTCCAGGAATCAGTCACAAATTCCCTTTGTGGCTTATTATTTAACTATAGAAAGGTAAGTTGAGCGGCATGCATTGCTGTCTACCATAGTGCAGCCAAAATTGCCAATTTTCTAATTCTACACGCAGTGAACTTAAAGGGGAACTCCACCAATTTTACACATCAAAGTCTGTTTACAGATCTAGCAAGGTACTACTGCATATTTGAAAAGGTTTTATAAAGCCTTTTTTTTTGCAAAATGATGAATACAGCCTTTATTATTTAAGAAACATAGACTAGAGATACATACATTTAATGCCTGGGTACCTTTGGGGTTATCTTTGGAGACGTCAGTTATGTGTAACTCGAGGGTTAAATTCTCAACACTGCCTGCTTACAAGGTAACATTATTTAGAGCTATAAGCATTGATGCACTCCATTTTTCTGTTGCTCTCACTACTTCCTTCCATTTTTAAACATGTATTTAACCAGAAATTGACTGAGCATGCTTGCCCTCTCTCTACAGTGGCCTGCCCAACAAGTCATAGAGAGCTACACATATTTCCACCGGTGACCTGCATGGTGCGACTGCAAACCTCTACTATAAGTCATTGCGCCACTTGGCAAATGTGGGTTAAACGCTTTTCTCAAAGGATTATTAACAGTGATTGTTAGAGCAGGGAAGAATGCAACTCGATTCACTTCTTCCCCCTTTAGTCTTGTATCTGCTCATCAGGGTACATTAACCTTACTTTGGTGACAAGTCCAGCTCTCCAGCTGCTTGGACACCTCATAGCAAATGTGCTGATAGTGTGAAAACACATTGCTTTTATCTCTCAACCACACATTTCCTTCAAATTGTTCTCTCCTCCTGTCAGTTTTTGTTATCTGCCTAATGCATTAAGACTCACATTAACACTATCATGCAGCTGAAACAATGGAAAGCATTAATGACTATAGATACGACCTTTCACCATCTATTTTTTTGTCACTCTGCCCTCTCTCACTTGCCTATGGCACTGCTTTCTTTCCCTTATCCCCATTCCATAACTATGTATCATGTCATCATGTATTCTCAATCCACTCTCAGTCCACCACCCGCCACATTAACCTTTGCACGTTGCGCAAACAATATCTGGGAGGTCTCAAGGGGGTGAAAGGCCATTAAGTGGTCTACTAGGAGTCTTAAACTCGGCCACCCTTTGCCTCCTACGCCTGCCTGACGCTACTCTCCTACAAGTCCATTACTAAAGGAGAGGTGCATTGCAGATACCACAGGCTTTTTCTTCTAGGTCCCAGAGGAGAGCTTTACACTTTCAAGATCTTCACAACCCACTGACCACAGAGTCCACCAATGCTTCTGGAAAGTCATGAAAAGACAGGACGCTTTAAACTATCAACTGTATGACTGCAGGCCAGCTTTGTAAACATTTACAGTATAAGAATTGTTGGCTGCACAGATGTGCTGTATCAACCAAGAGGAAAAGCTGTCTTTTGATTTGGGGATAATATTAGTGTTTTGTCCTATCTTTATTGTTGCTCATGGAAAAACCTAGCTCACCAAAGTGCTGTTCTGTCCATTACTTTCTCTTTGACTGCAGACCTGCCACTCACAGGCTACCGTTGTTGTCTAAAATGAATTAGAAACAGCTCGCGGACACACGCTGCAGCTTAGACTGATATATCGTATCACATTGAAAGGTACAATAAAACCAGTTTCCATACAATGGTAGTGATTTTGAACACATACATTAAGTCAAATGTACCTTGCATGTGCTTTCAGCATGACAGATTGCATTTGTTCAGACAGCAGTATGTCTCTGTGAGCAGCTTCTAATGGATTTTTCACCACATCAGGAATCTCTGACGTCGGTAGCAACATGGAGAGAGTGGAACGTTTATACATGGTTACACTCTTTTACTACTTACTGTATAACATGTTTTTATTGTTTGTGTTACTTTTTTCTATATATTCTTTAGGTTATTTCCTTTACCCTCCAGGCAGTGTTTAGTTTCCCTTTTTTGCTTTCTATTGTATACTTTAAAACATACTTGGCAGTAATGGGACATATAGGATAATATATTGTTTTATATACAGGCTGAAACAGGCAAAAACACTTCCTTCTTTTTTCATTTAATTTTTTTTTTAAACTCTTGCAGGAAAATATCGTCACAAGAAATTGTGCAATGTAACTCAACAACACAAATATTTCAAAGACAGCTGGTTGCACTGTTGTAGAATATTGACGAAACCACAGAAAATAGCATAATTGAAAATTAGCATTTCCTTTTGTTACATATATATATATATATATATATATATAATGTGCATGAAGCAATCATGTATAAATAGAACATTATAAATAAATAAAATATAAGCGTCAGTCAGCAGATGCTAGTTTCTCAAAGCCCATAATTGAGTACAATCAAAAAGAATTAGTAACATTAAAACAGTAAATTTAGATTTTTTTTTTTTTTTGAGCAAAAGGCTGTGTTTTTATTCCAAACACCTCCACCCACACTGATGCAGCAGAAGTAACCTCTAAAGTCAGTGAGAGGGTGAATAGCCTCCAGTATGATGAAGAAAAACCAAACTTGATCCAGCAGCCCTAAGGCACTGGGCGTGTGTGTTCTGGTCTCACCCCCTAAAGAACACCAGTTCCCTCTCTGGATCATTCACTCTGGCACAGCAGCTCACTGTTTACTGTTTTTAGTATTTAGCCAATAGTGGTTTTAAGGCTATACGCCTTCTCCTCGTGCTGTTTTAGGGCATTGAAGGTTTATTCGAGTATTTATCTCAATAATTTAAGCTGGCCATGGTCTGCAGTTGGTAGAAAAAAATGGAGATAATTTATTCATGACAAAGAGCCGCTGTGTTTTAATCAGTGGAGGCTGGTAGAAACAAAGTAAGAGGAGGGTGTTTTTGTTTGATTTTATTTGTGACAATGAGATTGGCAAGGACGTGCTTGTCTCTATATCTCTTCATGTCGCGTTACCCTGTCTTACCCTTTACAATCTCACAGTTAAAGGAAAACCCCATCCTCAGATGCACTTACACAATTAGACATCATCAATTTGTGATGTTCAATTTGTGATGAAATGTGGCAATTTTCGATTTTTGCTCTGCCCACTTTGTTCAAACTTGCCTCATCAACTTCAACAGTCAGTGATTTCCCAGAATGACTTTAACCAGCTGCCTCTGTCTCATTACAGAGACAACCAATGTTTCCCTTCTCTCCAGGTGGGGCAAGGCTCATTAATTGTAAAACTATTAGATACATTATCACAATCAGCAGTGCTATCTTTAGATTATTATGTAGTCTTGACTCATTTGCAGATGTAGCACATCTACAAATGAGTTAAGCTCGCCCCTCTCTCTGTTTAGCATCATTCAGCACCATTATACAACAATGAAATCAGAAAATACTAGAACTCAGATCTCATACGTCAATGCAGAGCTGCAGTTAGTGTCTGCAGTCTCTCGACCAGCTGTTGGTAGCCACAAAGTGCAAAGATATTGCACCATTCACAAAGAAAAGCCATAAAATACTGAATGAAAAACACCTACACCACTATAAACTAAGGGTTAAGGTAAATGCACTTTTTCAATGAACAAAAATTCTACTGTCAATTGTGTTGAGTTATATTAATTATATATTGTTGATACATGACAACAGTTACACACTTACTTACAATACTACACTTGCACACACTTAATTGTGCTTGGTTGGGACAATAGTATGCAAAAAAACACCAGAATTTGAAGTGGAGTAAGACCTCTTGCTGCAGCTCTCCCCTCTCTGTCCATTCCCTACCCGTTAGACAAAGACGGGCATATGCACCGTACGAGCACATGTACTGTATGAGTACTAGTCATTCAATTCATCCCGGTGCCGTTATATGGTGGCAATTATGAAAATGACCATCCTGTTTTCTTTGCAAAGCCCTTTGTGATGATATACTGTGATTCAAGGCTCTAGTTAGCTAGAGAAACATGAACGCCGCGCCACAACACCCGGCTACGCCCTGCTATGCCCTACTATGCCCTGCAACGCCTTGCTACGCCCCGCCCTGAACTGCTACAACTATTATTTCTAGTCATATTTCCACTCTCTTTATTGTTACTATAACTGCCACTGTTCATCATTCCAACCACTATAATTATGAATCATATTTCTCTATATCTGTATCTCTGTATCAGTGTCTGTGTCCGAACCAGCAGTGACAGGTACCATACAGAAAGAGCCTGGGTCTGTCTGAGGTTTCTGTCTCACCAAACCAAATGCTTGCTCGTGGGAAAATTGTTGGGTCTTTGTCAATTATAGAGGGTGGTCTAGACCTGACCTCTAGATCTGTAAAGTGTCTTGAGATAACTGTTGTTATGATTTGATGCTATATATAAAATCAAATTGAGTTGAACTTGAATTAGCCGCAGCCGTGACCTAGAGTAATATGCTAGAAATACTAGTTATATGTAATTTTAATGTGTACATCACATAACTAAGATAGTAATTTAAGTAAACTGAAGATAAATTTCAATTATGTCTATGAAGAACAAAAAAGTCAAGTCATAGTGGCAATCCTGCAATCATGCAGTGGAGAAAAAAATTCAACTTGGCCAAGACACCTCACAGCCATTAATACAAGTTGAAAGAATACTGGCAAGTAGTAAATTGAAACAATCCCAGTCGAAATAGATTTTGATATTGCCACTCAGGGATGCTAAAGTCAGAAATGCTCAAATTCTCTGCATGGTTGCTTAAAACAAACAAACTGAGGCATAACACATCCAGCACTGGCTCACTCGTATTCAAAGGTGGTGGAATGATGCATTTTTGCACTGCGTTTTGGCATTTAAGAAAACAAATAAACTGATTGGCTTGATGGGTACAAGAAAAGGTCAACATCTCACATTTTATAATTCACAATATGAGGCATCCTCTTACTTACTGATTGATCCAAGGGGGGTGGCTTTACTTTCCTACTGTTTGGAGTAAACAATAAACCTGTCCAAGTCACTTCTCTTTCTGCATTCCGTCTCCCAGTGCTGCACTTTTTACACCCCAGAGGACCTCACGCACTGCCAGCAGTTGCTGCATGCAAACTGTTCATTAAACACCTTTTTATGATGGCGATGAAGGAAACAAAATGCTATTTAAAGAAAACATCAGGACATACATCAAAAGACAGCTCTCCAAAAACTATGGTGCATTACACAGGTGGCATGGCATCATTTATCACTCTCCGGATACATGGCCTTCTGACAACTGTAGGTTGCCTGACATCACTTCCCTCAGTGTTTCACCTCCAGTACAGTCAGCCATGTCATCTGAATCCACTTTATCTCCAGCCCTGAACCAGCCCATCAGAACAGCATGTCACAATGCATATAGAGCCACAAAACGACCTGTATCTCCTTCAATGAATAGTAAGAGTGGAGGGAAACTATGAAGATATCATCTCTACAGTATAAATAACTTCTTAGATTGAGTGTGAAGATACCGATCAAAAGTGATGTGGACTGGCTTATGTTTAGCTGGCCATCCATCACAGAGATGTAGACACACCGGATGATTTATGTTGTCTCCACTCAACACTGCTGAGAGGTGTAAGACATGCCACTCTCTTTTATCCCACTGGGAACCCTAAAAAACAACAACTGTGGATTTGTTTTCATTTACACTTCGTGGATCGCCAAAGAGTACAGCTGAGAGCATGTTGCATGATGCTGGAATGCCTGTTTGTCTTTCTCTCACACACACAAAAGAAGTGACGATCTAAAGATATTGATGGTATTTGCGGTATTTAATGGGATTAGATATTATCACTGCAAAGATGGCAGCTGACTACTCCTAACCTAAGAAGTAAAGACTCTATGTGAGCAGACGTACAGCAAAAATGTAACAAATTAACACACAGTATTCGTTTAACACCGCATTTATGTGACCTTTTCAGTCCAATTACACATCATGGAGTGGATTGGCTTTTAATGATGCTCCTGCGTGTGGGTCAGTGACAATAGTTCTTTTTATTAAGTGGATTAATTAAATGGGTCATGACTTCAGCAACACTTGTAGTACAGTATATAGACCAACTCTATTGTTAGACCAACGCATTTCAGCTTGTGCTTTCATCAGGGTCAGGGGATTATTAAAGGCCCACACCCACCTAGCTTTGTTATGCTTACTATTTTAGTAAGCATAACAAAGTATAATAAAAAATCCTCTCCCCAAAAAAAAAAAAACTTGTTCTCTATGTTCACTCCTGTTTTCTAATCTAACAATAGACAGTTTCTAATAACAGAGAGATTGTGTTCATCAGCACTTCTATTCAGTATTACAATGTCTCAAATAGCCTGCTGTATTTCCATGCATTGTGTTATTGTAATCACAAAGGTTAGTAATTGCCTCATAGAGTAAATGGATTGGAGTTGCTGGCAGGAAACCCTGTTAGTCATTTAGATTGGGCACATTGTGTGAACATTGTCCCTGAGAGGGTTTTATATGGGTGGGCAATAATTTACAACAGCTTGTTTTTGTGACACGAATGTTATATAATTTATTTGAAGAAAAACTTTTGATTTCATGTGCCTATTAATCAAATTGGAGTAGTTTACAAAATATGGTTCTAAAGTGCCCGAGTATATGATCATTCAGAAAACAATAGTAATTATAGCAGCAATGGTCAGGGTTAAGCTTTTCAAACTTGCAGGGAAGGTGTTCAAAGCACAATGGCTGATTTTGTACAAGATGTGACCGTTAAGCTTTGAACTCGCAATCTTCGGGTCCCAAGGTAAACATTGATCTCAGTGAGCTATTATTGAGGTGACATGTCCTCTAGCTATTTGGGCTATACTATATGGAGTCAGCCTTGGTTGTCTAGCATGACTTTCCTAAACTGGAACTGGACTGATTGATAATCAGAATCAGGTGTGTTAATGCAGACACACATTTAAAATATGCAGGGCGGGTGTCCACAGCACAATGCCTGATTATATATCATCTTGCATCTATTGGGGCTACAGTTTGGCGTAAGTTGCGACGTTGTAGCATGTACGGCTGATTTGTTATGAATTTTTAAAGTTTATAATGTTAGATGGCTGTTTTAGCGCCACCATCAGGACAATTAGCTCACGAATCGCACTGATTAAGTTTGGCCTAGAACTGGACTTATGTGCAAAGTTTGGTGCGTTTTCATGCATGGGAACATGGATTTCTTAGGAAGAAGAAGAATAAAGGTAAAAACAATAGGGTCCACGCAGCTTCGCTGCTCGGCCCCTAACTATTGTTTTACTTTAGAGAATGAAGAATAATCTAAAACATTAATGTTGTCTCCACTCAACACTGCTGATAAAAAATAAGACATGCTACTTTCTTTGTTATCCCACTGGAAACCCATTCACTCAACTCAACCACACTTACAGTTGGGACTTTTCTCTTCTATAACATCACGCTGTACAGAATTAACAGGTAATGAGGTTAGTTTTGTTGATTGTACATCAGATAATGTGTCATAAAAATGGGCATAAGTCTTTTGTGCTATGAAAGTACAGTGGCTGACAGGGGCAAACGCCCTGCAACAAGAAAACACATGCCAATAGACAAAACACAAGCAAATTAAGAAAACATCTTCATTAATTTGACAACACGTGCAACATTCAGCAAATGCTCTGCAAATGCACACAACACAACCAAATACATAAATGCACTGCAAATAAAAAACGATGCAAAAAGAAAAGCATGCAAACCCCCGAAAACAAATTCTCCAGACCTCTAGAGGGAGCAGCTAGTGGAACAGCTTGATTTTCGACCCCACGGGGAGAGAGCACTCTGCCTTTTTATTAGAGTCGGGTATGGCTGCAGCCTGGAGAACTCCATAGACTGTATATTAAATTCATATTACTATTATTATTATTATTATTATTATTAACATAATATATTAATAATATACAGTCTATGCTCCTGTCTCATGCCTCCCGTCTATAGACTGTATATTAAATTTATATATATATATATATATATATAGTCTATGCTCCCGTCTCATGCCCTCCCGGCTGGTGCCGTCCCCGAGCTTCGGCTTTTCAAAATAAAAGCTTGCGTCTGGTCCCTATGTCTTCGTACTTTGGTGTTTTGGATGTTTTTGAACTAAACAGTAAGGCAATCATGCTAATGAATACAATAACTTTTTCAGCAGATGTCTTACTTACAACACGGAGTTAGCAAAGCAGTTTTGTGTTTATATGTGCGAGCGGGAATTATTCAGTTTGATAAATCCCACGGTAATTCCACTGGTTTACTAAACAGGGAGGGACTAGAAATCCTGTCTGTTTTTTGTATTTCAAGAGCAAATTGCTCCACAATATGAATACAGATTGATCACTTATTTTGTTGGTAACCGTTGTTGTATAATCACAATATTACACTTGAGGAGGCCTACACTTCAGTAATGCGCCTTTCAGACCTCGAAATTAATGCGAAATTAATGCTGCACATCTGTTGTCAAATTAATGAAGATGTTTTCTTTTTGCATCGCTTCTTTTTTCGGGGTGTGTGTGCTTTTCTTTTTGCATCGTTTTTTATTTGCAGCGCGTTTATGTGTTTGGTTGTGTTGTGTGTATTTGCAGTGCGTTTATGTATTTGGTTGTGTTGTGTGTATTTGCAGTGTGTTTGCTGAATGCTGCACATCTGTTGTCAAATTAATGAAGCTGTTTTCTTAATTTGCTTGTGTTTTGTCTATTTGCATGTGTTTCCTTAAGTTGCAGGGCGTTTGCCCCTGTCGGCCACCGTATGAAAGCCCTGTAGTGTTAGTTGTTCTCATGTTGGCAGAATCACCTCTGTGTGCTCTAGAAACAGGGCTGCCTTCTTTTGTTGTTGGAGAGAGAGAAAAAAAAAGAGAGAGAGAGGGCCATGTCTCCATGACCCCTTCACACAACACTGCTTATTGATTGATGCCAGTACCAGGGCTAAACCCCCTTCCAAGGACAAGTGGCTTCACACGCCCATTCACACACACACACACGCACGCACGCACGCACGCACGCACGCACGCACGCACACACACACACACACACACACACACACACACACTTCTCTCCAGCTTTTGCTTTGAACAGGTCTCTAAAGTACACTATGCTTGCCTTTGTGTTTGATGACAAATTCAGTCCAGGAGCAGCTGTAAACACAAAGCCTCCCTATATACAGTAAGATGGCTTGACAAAGTCAGAGCCCATTGCTGCTAGAGGACACACATCTTAAAATATGTTTTTATGTGAACTTTAAATGCAGCTACCAGACAGTTATGTACATATGCTATGCAGACAGCCCGGTCCACATACTTTCTCTATACTTCTGGTGGGGCTGTTTTTCATGGTTCGGCTTAGTTCCAATTCATTCTTAATGCTACAGCATAGAGTGATATTGTTTGACAATAGTGTGCTTTCAACTTTGTTGCAATAGTTTAGTGAAGCCTATGATCATGTTTCAACATGATAATGCCCCTGTGCGCAAAGCCAAGTCTGCACAGAAATGGTTTTCCCAGTTTGGCGCAGAAGACTTGAGCCCTGACCTCAACCACATCCAGCAGCACTGGAATGAATGCCAACTGAGAACCTTATTGGCCTTATCGGCCAACATCAGTGGCCGACATCACTAATGCTCTTGTGGCTGAATGGGAGCAAATTGCGGCAGACAGGTGAAGGAAAGCCTTAAGAGAAGTGTGAAGGCTGTTAGAGCAGCACATTATTACCCACTGTTTTGGAATGAGACGTCCAAAAATCACATTTTGGTGTCAACTTACTTCACGTATCCTCATACATTCGCAGTATAGTTGCCATTAAAAATACAAGCAAATAGCTTGCCTCAGTCTTGTGTTCGCCTGTCATATGCGCTGATGAATGTGCCTTTGTGTTCACGAGGGACATGACTCTGGTGCATGAAAAGAGTGCAGATGAATGGTTCCCAAAAAACGACAACGTTGAACCGAGAATTAAGTTGGCATACAGACTTTAAAACATCTGCAAAAATGCTGAGCTACAGCCAACATTCTTTTGACAAGCAAAACAACAGCTTTTTTTCACAGTATGCCGCATTAATATAATGCATTAATCTTTGTATCGTCACGCAGCATTTATTTATTAAAAATACTGTGTACATATAAACAGTGGACATAATTACTTTAACAGTGTGTGTGTGTGTGTGTGTGTGTGTGTGTGTGCCTGTGTGTGTGTGTGTGTGCGTGCGTGTGTGTGTGTGTGTGCGTGTGTGTGTGTGTGTGACTTTGCTCTTTCGTCATTTATTCCTCCATCTCTAACCCCTCTCTTTTGCTTCTTTCCTTTTTTCTTCTATCTTTCTTTTGTTATCTTTTCCAAACAGAAGGATTTTTCGCACTGCACCTGTGCTTCCATGTAAACGTCTACATCAATCTGCGTGACCAAGCCTGCACATATCACACAACAATCCCAGATATCCCACTGTCTGTTTAACCCACACCCACACACATGCCCGAAGGCTTGTTTTGATTGTACACATGCAAATACACAAACAACAGTTTCTAGTGCTCTAGGGTGTATGAATATATGAGTAGTGGACGTGATGGGTAGAAATTATGAGGTTATGGGTGGAGGCTGCAGGCTGCAGGCCAGGCGGTGGCAGGGGACGAGGGGGACAGGGGAGGCACAGAGTGCCACCAAGCAGCTGGTAGGCTCTGCTGGCCTGCCGTGTGTTATTTATTGCAGCCGTGGTTAGGATCTCAGCATGGTGTCTGCAAAGTGGGTCAGAATATTATCTACCTCCCTCCTTTACTCCCTCCCTCCGTTGCTCCTTCTCTCGGTCACTATCTCACACTCCTTATCATGCAGCCCTTTTACTAACACTGATTCTGTCTGACATCTGTTTCATCACATATCTCACATCTTGTCTCTGTTTCCTTTTTTTTCTCTCATCCCTACCCATTTAGCCTCTTTTGTTTCCTCAAACTTGGCTCGCTTTCTTCACGCCAACCTAATTCCTTTCATTAACACTCCAATCCCTCTTCTCTTGGCTGTCCCCTGATCGTCCCCTCATCATTGGTGCATCTCTGTAGTTTTCCCCACGTAGCCTGGGCGAGAAAGCGAAGGAGAGAGAGTGTAAAATGGGGGGGTAGGTAGCCAGTAAACAGCAGGAGAAGAAGTACTGCGGCCCAGAAACCCAATGAGCTTCATTAGCAGCCTTCCAGTGTGATTCAGGAATCACATTAAAAATAATAAATGCGCAGTGCTCACAGGAGGGTACACACTCACATGCATTGCCTCACACTCACACACTGAAATACACACAAATACAAAGTCCCATGCTCAAAGGCTTTTCAACAAACACAAGTTCATGGACTCACAATTAAATTCCCCTGCTGTGTAAGAATATGCTTAGACATGCTCTGAATTCTCCCTTCTGACTTTGTGAATCCTCCTTACATCACATGATCACCAGGTCACGACGCTATGAGGATGTAGCCTGCTGAGTCATCAAGGTTTCTCTTGAATGGTCGCTTGGTTTGCTTTTGGACCCTCAAGGCTCAAGAGCTGCCAGGTTCCCACAAATCTGAAGAGCAGTGCTGATGACTTGCAATGTGCTCTCCGACTGGCCTAAAGTCTTAATCAGAATCTCAATCCCAGCAGCCCCTGGGGCATGGGTGGGACCAGCCTATTCCCACAGCCGGGTTGCTAGGATACAACTCTTGGATCTAATAAAAGTGAGCACCTGTGTATGACTTGCACCTGCTACTCTAAGGGAGGAAGGAATTATTCAAATCTATGCCAGCACCTTTCCTCTAATCTTCCTCTCTTATTCATCCTCATTTGTTGTTGAGCAGGTTCAATCTTTGCAATAATTTAAATAGTTTGCAAACACAGCCCTTCCACAATCCTTCCTCCTTCTCCAACAACAACAAAAATAGTCTTATCAATCCCGAAAGAAGCTGCTTTTAAACAGTTTTTCTCCACCTTTTATGTTTCTGGCCTGACTTTATAAAGAAAAAAACATTGAATCTAGGCCATGCAAAGTCTGAATGTTTCATGTTCTGCTTCTGGAAAACACACATGCACCCAGCAGTGAGGTTATGGTAAAGAAAATTAGGTTACACTTTACTTGATGGTATCTACATAAGAGTGACATGACACTGTCATGAACGTGTCATAGACATTATAAACAAGTCATAAACGTTTATGACATAACGCTTCTGTCGTTAAGTGTCATTTGGTTTTTGTCATGACAAGTTAGGGTTAGGGTTCGGGTTCATGTGTCATGACAGTGTCATGTGTTCATGACAGTGTCATGTCACTCGTATGTAGATACCTTCAAGTAAAGTGTTACCGAAAATTCTGACACTCCAGCAACTCTTGCAGCTGTTAGTTTTTTTTCCACCTCTCTTCCTTTCTTTTCCTACCCAAGGTTCCTCCTTCCCACCTTCTTTCGACCCTTCCCCCTCAGAACAATACAGAACATGTGCTGGCCGCGCAGAGAGAATAGCTTTGGAGGGATTGCAACCAATTAAAGGGAGCAGTGCTACCATTGAAGAACTGCTGCACACAAGACAAAGCGATGTGTTTGTAATCTAGCCTAGTGTCTACGCGCTGGCCCATGCTCATCAATCCTGGCTACAGCGGGTGGCAAAGGGGCAGGGAGGAGAAGAAGCTGGGCTTTGCACCAGGGTCACTTCATCATCACCCTGCACCAACCTACCACTGCATCTCTCGCCCCTGTTGCCTCATCCACACTGCGCTATAAATGTCAGCGGTACCCACCCAGCTCTACGGTCCATCCCCATATACTGAGAATCAACCTCCTGGGACTTGATACATGTTTTTGTCCTTCTCTGTCCACTCTTCCGCTACTTCAGAGAGCGCAAGGCTGCACTCTGCTGCATAATAGGCATCAGTCATGGAGGCTCACTCATTCTGCTGAGAGACTGTTATGGTGTTTATGGTGACAGGCATTACAGGTACTGGGAATCAGACAACCAATCAAAACTGCCTATTCAATGCAGCCAAAAGGTTTTAAACGAGAACAGACATTTATTTTAGGTTATTCTCTTTACATTATTGATAATCAATATTTGTCAGCATTGCTATATCTTCAAATAAACAAAAGCTGCTGTATGTCCTGTGGCATTTGCTTTGACACAAGCTAGTCCTGCTTGCCCCTGGTGTAGATAACAGCTATTGAAATAGCAGACCTGCAGGGCTGTGAAACGGCAATTGAAGCCCACTGCAACAGTGATAGAAGACTGTAGCCAATAAAGATGCACTAGCCACTAGGCAAGTACATGTCCCATTGGACCACTGCTCATCTCTTCCACTCCTCTTGTCTCCGTTCTGACATTTACTTGCTGCATCCCTGTCCCTTTCCTAATATGTTTTAAAGAAATTTCTTGTCCATCTGTCATTTTTTCATTTATTCTATTCTCCTCAAGGGCAATGGGTATTTTTATCCTTTTGTGTTTTGCTTGTGTCCTTTTTCTTTATTTCTGCTGAAAACTGTCTTTCCTATAGAAAGGAGCCTGCTGGTTTTTTTTGGCCTTCACTCATTGTGCAGATTTCAGTTTTTTTAGGTAGGTTGTTTGTGGGTATTCTTACTCATGCTGAAACACTGCCGTTTATTCTTTATTAGAGCGAGAAGAAGTTGACGTTTAAATCTGTTCAAGTCTTTTGTCAAGATTGGCTGGTTTTTCAAATGTGCTGTTTTCTTACTTGATATCATTGTAAATTAAATCTCTTTGGGTTTTGGACTGTTGATCTGCCAAAACAAGCATTGGACATTTTGTTTGTATTTTTTCACAATTCCACTTGATTTTGTTCTTATCAATTCTGACATTTTCTAGAATAATTGATCAAAACATAATTAGAAAGATAAATCAATTGGGAAGAGAACTGTTGTTTGCAGCCCTAATTAAAACCCACATGCATACTGCACATACAATATCCCACAAACACACACATGCTTGCCAAAATCCATTGCTGATGTGGGTCTGTAAAGCCCACTGACACACTATGTGAATAAATAAACTGGATTTGACTGTCCAGGTGCAGCTCTTCTCGCCTGTTCTCCAGAGCAGCTGAATAATTAACAATGATTTTTTTTTCTCTAATTTTCATTCAGATGGATGCCTGTGTGTATGATCACATTTGCCTTGCTTGTCCTCTCTAAGAGCCATTCCAAAATGTGTGCTTGCTTAGGCAAAAGTAACCTTGTTGGCCAATTGACTTAATGTCATTATGCCAAGTGTGTGTGTTATGCAAACTCTGCTGTCAGGCTTGGACAGTCTTTGCTAACAGTGGTTACATTTACATGCACATAATATTCCGGTTTTTGCCCTTATTCTGAAAAAGACGATATTCCGACCAAGCTGTTTACATGGCTAATGAAATAGAAAATTCCACTAATATTCCCTTTTACATGTAACGATTTTTTCAAAGTTTACCAGCAGTGGCGAGCTTGTTGGATCGTGTGAACACAGCCTCCCTCTTTCATTCCTTCAGCCAGCTTCTTGAAAAGGTCGGCGTAGCGATGTGTGCGCATATCCAAAAAACCTGTTGCTATCCAAGTCTTTGATAATGTTTAAAAGTTGCTGTGTTTCTCCTTCTTATCAGGTCTGCAGCCTTGCAAACTGTTGGCTGGTTGGTTTGTGTACAGCAACCATAGCAACGAACAGAGCTGACCATAAGACTGTAAAAACTGCGATTAAAACGCATATTCCGAATGTGCTGTATACATGTCCAAAAAATGCCTCTAAAACCTGAATAATACCGGAATACCCCACATGTCTTAATTGGAAAATGCTATATTCGGAAAAAGGCCTTATTTGGAATATCCAACCGGAATATGCTGTTTACATGACCTGTATCAAATTCAGAATATTGTCATATTCGGAATAATAGTGGAATATTGGTGTGCATGTACACGTAGTCAGTGACAGGTACTAAGAGAGACAGGGGGAACAACGTGAGCCAGGGGCCCCACCATTTCTCTTATTACCACATCCAGCCACTGCAGCACATGTAGCCATCATGGACCAGACAGATCATGGACACATGGCATACTGATGGCTGCAGGGGCTAAGAAAAGCTTTCGAGTCATTGTTTTGTCGGTACCATGGACAGCTCCAGAGAGGATTTGAGGCCCTGTCCTTTCATAGTGCTGAATAAGAATTGCAATGCTTCAGCCTTTATTTCAGTGAGTCAGTGTTATGCATACGACAGAAATATGAGTGTATGAAAGCCTAAACCAGCTGTGGCCTGAATGTGTCAGGTTCAAACGTCACTTTGTGAATTGAATAAGGAATAGAGCATAAACAGTAAAAGCACAGAGAAGCTTTATGGGGGCGCCATCAGCCTTAATGGAGTCTGAGAGGCAGCTATGTACACCACGTCCTCCCGCTTTTCTCTCCCTCATTTTCTCCTCCATCCCTCAGTTGCCTAAACACACATTTCAGAGCTATTAGAAAATGTCAGCTAGAGCAAGCACACAGACTAACGCATGGGCGCATAAATATTGACTTGACACCCATATTGCAGTACACTTTACTACTATTATCCACGCTGTCACATTTAGAGTAATTTTATACTTATATTCACAGGAGAATCATTTTTTCTCTTTGGAGGAGATAAAGTCTCGTTCCCCATTTCATATATGTCCACATCTCCCCAAATGTGAACAAATAAGGCCATTGACCAGCGTCATGTCACTGCATGTTTTGACATTCTTTTTCATTATTCAACAGAGGCCAACAGTGTGTGCCACAATCCACTACTATATATTCTGAAATGGCTGCCTCTTATCTCAAACTTTCTCACTCTCTCACCCTCTTTAGCTATATCTGCCTCTCAAACACACTTAAACACGTACATACGTACCTTAACCGCCACCGTCACCATGACTACCACACACACACACACACACACACACACACACACACACACACACACAAACACAAGCAGTTGTCCCCCTAATGATGATAAGAAAATGCACATTTTTAATAGGCCAAACTACACCCGGCGTCTTCATGTAGCATTTTTCTCATCTCATTAGTATCTCCTTTAAAAGAAGGAAAAGAAAAATGCAGACCGTGTATTGTTTGGTGCCCTTGATGAGGCTTGCCGCCATTCATGAAAAATAAACGTGTCTGTCTGGCTTTCTCCATGCAGTTCTGACATCAACTACAAAGCCCCATGGAAAAAGGGAGAAAAGGAAAATTAGCATCTCTTTACATGATTGTGGCAATTGAACCGTGGGTGCTGTTTGCCTTCTGTCGCACAAAAAGCAGTTGTCTAAAAATGATGTATGGTTCTACAAAGCTCTGTCCTTTGCACCCAAACACAGAGGGATGTATGACAAATGCCACTGAGCTCACCACAAATACAGACAGGCTCTGTGTGCACACCAGGTGGAAAACAAGCAGTTGGAAAACACGTAGCTATTGGCTGGGTGATGAGTGCAAACTGTGAAATTAACAATAGAAAATCAAAACAAATACAGAATGAGAGAAATGAACGGACAGTGCCAATGATGCATCAATGTTGGTCTGATTGGTGTGGTTGAACAAGAGCTCTGTTAAAGGAACATAAGGACCAGGATCAATGCTAAAAACCTAAAACATTTCTTTAGTCTACGAGGACATGACAGCACTCTCTTTGATGCATGCAAAGCAGCAGTTAATGTGAATAGCTTATTGGGCTACTGCTGTGCCATTCTTTGAAAAACATATTGGACATGCATTTAATATAAGCTCTGTAGCTCAGCATGGCTTTCTCCCTGGAGTAGTAGTAGTAAGGGCTGAGTTCAGACAAACACAAAGATGAGTGGCTGGGAGCAGACAGGACCACAACAAAGAGCTTCCAACCTATAATGGCTGATTGAATATTATTCTCAGTCCCCAACTCTTACTTTAATACATGTATTAAAGTACATCCTATACATCCTATAGGAGCACAATGTTTTTTTTCTTATACATAAGAACATAGAAAAAACCATTGTGCTCCGTATAGTGCTGTTTTATTCAACATTGTACCCTATTATTCCTTGCATAGATATGTGGAACAGACATGGGATAGGTTGAAGTAAGGCTGCATGATCACTGCTAAAATGATAACAGCCTCAAAGAGATTGTGATTATTTATCTAAAATACTTGACAAAATACTGTCTTAAAAAAAAAAAAGAATAAATAAAACTTACTACTTACAATAATCTCCATACATCTTTGCATTTCTTCGCAGGAAATCAGGGCATCTTCTGTAAGCTTAATATAAATGAAAACTCTTAGAAGTCTCAGTAATTATTCAGTCACAGCATGCCATCAAATAAAGAGGATTCATCTCTAAATAGAAAATGCGGTTACAACTTGCAGGTTGCTCGTGAAGTGAGAACACCCTCGCCTGCAGCTGTGTCTGGGAAGCACAGACCAGTTAATCACAGCATGCTCCAAATAAATGGTTGTGATAGGTCGGACAGTTTTCCTGCGTGGGTTTACACACAATATTATAGCAGCCCAGGTAAAATGATTGTAGTTGTGGAATCCAAAAACACGATATATTATTATAGCCATTAACTGTGAAACCCAAAATTCAAGTAAATGTCCCTCTCTTTAGCAACACTTGTTACATGTGTACGATAGGACATCACATCACAGTGTATATTATAGAAAATGAAAAAAGAGAATATGAAAATAATTCTCTTGAGACTGGGTGTGATAAGGAGGCATGCACATTTAATTTATCCATTTGATGTATTATTATTTATTAACTATTATTATCTATTTGTTTGATCCAGTGTCTAACATTTTGCAGTATGACTGAATGCTATGCACGATATTGCATATCATATAATCAGGACTATACACAGTGAACAGATGTTGATTAGGAGCTGGTGCACCGAAGATGTGATAGAGAGGATTCAAAGTGAGATATATGTGTGTCTGTATTCATGAATTAGAGTGCATCACCCCAAGAGAGTAACCTGACGTGCCAGATGGTTTGTGATATGTGATCCCGCGGTTCTCACATAATTTTGTCATATCGCGAGAGTCCTGCTGCCGTGCAAGGTATCCAAGAGAGGGCTGCGGAGGGAAAAGTAAAGGAGGAGCAGGGGTTTGGCTGGCAGATGTGCAGTGCAGCGGGAACACAGCTGCAGACTGGTTTAATGAGCAAAAGGAGGCCATGTGGACTAAACTCCCTCATCTGTTGCCATCACACCTATGATGAGTCCATTTTGGGGTCAGTTCCGCTCCGTTTACCCACCTCCAGGACAAACTAGATTTCAAACCCAGCCATATGGAGTCCAAGGCGGGAGAGTGGAGCCCCTTGGCTCCGACCTGTTGGAAATGGACCACTTTTGGGCAGGGTTTACCTGTGCTTATTATGTGTGCAAACACCTGACATATCAATCGGAGAGGAATAAAGAGGGTGGAGGATGTTGCTCTCAAGCCGAGTACTGTATATGCTTTCTCAAAATAAACGCAGCAACTTGTTTATCATGAGAGGAGGGTCAAACACTGCACATGCAAGAACAGATCATCCAGAGGATCAAACTCAAAATTAATGGATGGATTTGGATGTAGCAGCAGGGACAATTGTGGGCTACTATCATGTAATCTTGCATAGACAGGCCTCTGTCCTACAAGTTTGCACAAGTCGGTTAAAAGCGGTGTAGACTTATTCAAAAACGCCTATCTGCCAATAACTTAGGTAGATTCTTTAATATAATCCATTTAGCAAAATCAAGATCTGATCACACTGTGGCTGTAGCGTTAGATGCCGAGAAAGCCTTCGATAGGCTGGAATGACCCTATTTATTTAAGGTATTAACTAAATTTGGTTTTGGACAAGTATTTATTAACTGGATGAGAACCCTCTATCACAAACCCAAAGCAAGGATTACTACTAATGGGCAAATCTCATCACCGTTTTCCCTAAATAGATCCAGTAGACAGGGAAGTCCACTGTCCCCTAGTCTGTTTGTCTTAGCCATTGACCCTGATATAAAAGGCTTTAAGGTTGGTCAGACAATGACTAGCTGATGATGTTCTCTCATATCTAACAGACCCTTCTCACTCTCTTACTCGACTACAGGATTTATTGGGCACCTATGGTACTGTCTCAGCATATAAGGACCATGATAAAAGTGAAATAATTCCATTAACAACATTCAACTACTCTGCGTGTCAAAGTGCATCTGCGTTCAAATGGGCCCCAACTGGAATAAAATATCTTGGTATAGTTGTGGACAATAACTTAAAAAATCTTTATAAATGAAATTATAGTCCACTACTTAAAGAAATTGAGGAAGATCTACACAGATGGATTAGCCTCCCCATCACTTTGATCAGGAGGATTAATTGCATTAAAATGAAAAATCTTCCGAGGTTGCAGTACCTCTTTCAATCACTGCCTATTCCATTACCCCAAACCTTTTTCTTAATAAAAATGTAAGACAGTTCATTTGGAATAACCAAGAATATCTTTGGAGAAATTGATGTGGGACTCACTTCAACTACCCAATTTAAAAAAAAACATTAGTAGATTTCTTTTTTTCTTTTGTCTATGTTTGAGAATGACACAACTTCATCCTGGGTTCATATTGCAATTTTTTCAGTGATTTTGTTTACAAATACAACTGCCAGATTTTGTCCAAAAAGACTGATAACCCAATTTTATTACATATCATTAAACTTTGGTATGTTGTACATAAAACCATTGGCAACGAGATAGGGCTGTCACCAAAATCACCTTTAAAACAAAACAAAGGTATCCCTCTGACTGTAAACAATAAGATCCTGGAAACATGGCATCATAATGGGATTCGTAAATTGGAGGACTGTTGTGAACGGATTTTCATGACTTTTGAACAATTAAGAGGAAAACACAATTTGTCTAACAATACTGTCTTTTGTTACCTTCAACTGCGTCCATTTCTGAGAAGCACTTTGAACAATAGTATGGCTTTATCCAAACTAACTGAAATGGAAAAATGGATACATGATAGTGGACCATATAAGTTTATTTCTAAAGTATATTCTTTGTTAATATCTGAATGTCCTAAATCAGCTCTGTATAGGTCTAAGGAACGGTGGGGATCAGACTTAAATATCACGATTGAAGACCAACGTTGGTCTTTCTGGATTGACTTTTGTGACGTCGTGACTAAGATTAATCAGAGTTTATTACCATGAAAATTGATAAACAATTTAACAAATTTCAAATGAACTTTTTGGAAATAGCCCTGGCAGTGGCCAGAAAGTGTATTGCTGTCACATGGAAGTCTGATTCCCTTCTATCCATAACTAAATGGTATTTAGAAATGAATAACTGTGTGCCTTTAGAAAAAATAACATATAACCTTAGAAAGGGAAACACCTAAAACCTTTATTAAAATTTGGCAGCCCTATCTAGATTATGTGGATAATGTGATGTTGGAATGTGACTGACCTCGAAACATTGTTTAGGGACTGTTTGTTATTTATTTAAGGGACCACCAGAGGAGTTTTGGGACCTTTAGGCTAAAAAGACTTGACCCTCCCCTCATCAGTAATAATTTTTCTATGACCCCCCAAAATGATTTGAAAAAGAGGCATGACCCTCCCCTCATGTGCCTCCCCCCAATTAGCAAAGATGTACAGATGCCATATGACTTTTTACAGCCATGACATACCTGAGTTAACCTCTGCTTTCTCATTTTACACATCCCACTCCTCTGTTATGGTGTGGGGGCCATTTCAGTAGATTTACTCACTAACACAGTTGTGGAAACACAATAAGCATGGGAACTAAATGCACACTTCCTGCATTACTGCATTACTTCAAATACTAAGTTACTCATCTAGTAAACTAGTATTCACATGAAATAAAACAATAAAACATTGAGACCATTCAGCAAAGGACACTGGGAAATAACAAATTCAACACTGGTTGCTATGGACGTGTCACTAGGCTTCCTCAGTCATTGTATATTTTAGCACATAGGTGAAGCTGCCGAAGCTGAACATTATATTCCAAAACATATATGTTTATTTTTAAAGCAGATTTTAAATTACATTGTAACAATTTAACAATTCGCCCTTATGGAAATATGAAATCCATGAAATTATGAAATCCAATCACGGCACGGCTGTCTTGGAACGCAATAGACAGACGGTAGCGGAATGCCCCGACACTTAAATTCAACTAAAATGTAACAGTGAACAATCAGTGTTGGACCTCCAGTCTGTTGAGATGCCTCTCCAAACGCAGAAACGAAGCGCAGTCACACCATGAAACGTTAAGTCGCGTTGAGAAAAAAGATCCGTATTTTGCCGTAATCCAATGACACGGAAAAAAAAAAGTAATCCACAGCGATCAGTAGATCCACAAAAAGAGTCACGGTGAATCCAGCAAGGCCAATACGAGCGTCACATTCACCAGCCAGCTCCGAACAGGTGAACGAGGCCTCTCCACTTCGCCGTTTAAACAAAGTGGAATAAACGTATAAAAGTCCAAATCTACACAAAACCCGCAATCAATTAGTAAGCTGACATCACATGTATATACATGGCATTTAGGAAACCTTTATTGTTGGCACGGCAAGATGTCCAGACTAGTGCAACAGTCATTTTCGTTTTTTGCGTCCTGCTGCTCCCACCGTCAGCCAGGTAATATATTTTTTACTAAAGCAGTATGTGAAATCTGATGTATTACCTACCACCACTTAGTTGTTTTGTGTTATTTAAGATATTTATAAAATATCTGGTCATGCATTTAAACAATGCAATTACCCGTTTTAGCCACCAGGGGGGCAGTGCTCCCCCTGCCCCCCAGCAAACTCATGGGTCAGACCCATCTGGTAGCGAAGGAGGGCCGAGACTAAGAGCTACATTAAAAAATATGCATCAAACAAGCCACTTTGAAATTTTGCTGTTTTCATGAATACAAAAGTATTCCCCCATACCCCCCCAGACTAAAAAATGTTGGGTGACCCTCCACCCAACAAAGAATAAAAAGTCATGACCCTACACTATTTTCCTCCGGTGGTCCATTCCATGAATACCGAACGGTCCCTTACCTACTTTAAATATTGAAGCATCCTTTTGGGGAGGGGGGATGGGGGGTTGTTTGTTTGTGTTTGTTCTTGTAAACTGGAAAATGAAAATAAAGTATTCCAAAAAAACAAAGCGGTGTAGACATAGTGGGATGTTTAAATCATAACCACTGATGTTACCCCTGCAGGGAACTTGTTTGTGCCCAGCTAGAGGCTAACATTTCAAACCCACAGTCAATCGAATAGCTGTCTAAGGCTTACCTGAGGTCTCACTATCACATTTTGTTATGGGATTTTCTCCAGACCTCTGTGAGCTTTACAAGACAGGGTTCTGGCTCCTTGAGATTAACAATCGTGTATGTACTTCTCTTTGGAATATGAACAATGTTGCATGCCAAAGAGGGCAGACTAGAGTGAAAGTGTACTTCAGTGGGGCTGCTGGGGCTGTCTGGTGTGTGCACACACTTCTGTGCCAGCCTCTCAGAAGGCCCAGAAAGTAATTACAGGATTCAAAGTGGTAATAGGAAATATGTGTCACACACTCAGCTACAGAGACTAAGGTTTGAAATTTGCAATCAAACTGAATTTCCTTTTAGATCCCCGCCCAACTAGGCTTTTGTTGCGCCAGCGGCTGATGCAAAGCTAAAAGTGTGTGGGCACAAGAGCTGACCCGGAGCTGTCATTACATCTATTGTTATGCTATATTTTATGTGATTTATTTAGCTTTGATCTGATTTACTGAATAAACATATCAGCTGTAGGATGCTGGTGTACTATCATTGTTCCGCTTGGGGTCACAGGGACAAATGTAGGACCGGTGGTGGTTTTTTTGGAAGCAGATAAAACTCCATTTGCGTTTCTACCTTTTGAAATCCCTCTTGTCTGACATGGCTGGTATGGATGGCTTGCACAGCAAATAGACTTAGCCAGGGCAGGGCACATGTGAGAGTTCCCAGATTGGCATGGACGGATGAAAGGTTTTGGTGCCCTGCTTGTGACAACAGCAGTCAGAGATCTTTGCTTTGATGGCGGCAGCCTATCTTCAGCACCTGCCCCATGCTGCTAACCTTCTGGCATTCCTGTAGAGGGGAGAATCACAATATCTCGCTCTCTCTCTCTCTCTCTCTCTCTCTCTCTCTCTCTCTCTCTCTCTCTCTCTTTCCCTGAAATGTCAGTGGCAGCCCTGTTATTAACCACTGCTTCAGTTACAGATCTAATTCCTTGTACTTTATACAGTGAACCCTCTGATCCCAAGAATCACTGTTTATTACCATCAGCAATTACAGATATCAGACATTATTACACTGGAATAGAGCTGGAGAAAACTTGCTCAGCATTGATTACAATGACAGTGAAATTCTGTAAATGAATGGCTCTTGGTTTTCACAGTCATCTATCAACATCATGTCCTTTGTCTATGTATGTGTCTGTGTATCGGCATCATAGCCTCATGAGACCGTCCTGATCTCGCAAACTCCAGTTTTCCACTCGCAGATCAGTCCTGCATCTTGAGACAGAGAAGATTTGGAGCCGTTCGCCAAACGACCGACCAATCACCGTTGGTTTTGAGGCGGGTTTAGGTGTGACGCAACGAGAAGCGACTGTTCAGTCTACACAACATGGCGGCTGGCTATGCCGAGCAAATGCGAAGCAATCCATCTGGCGGAGTCAGGTTATCGGCATCATGGGCTGTGGACAAAATATTGTTTGTTATAAATGAGTATGTTTTTAAGTCCATTTCAAGTGTTGTTGTTTTTCAACCAAATCTACAAGTCTCAACTAAAAGACGATACTACAGGCCATTTTCTATCTGGGAAAGGTGGACTGGGTTACACTGAGCTTTGGGAAACACTACCTGGTCTAAATAAGCTGTGGGCCCTTTTATGTAAGCCGAGACTCTTTCTGAGTCCGTTTTGAGAGGTTGAATTCAGTTAGTCTCTGTGGATCCACAGATGCCGATAAGATAAAGGATCACATGGACAAATGGTCCAGCCCTCGATGGGATATATGGGTTATATGAGAGGAGATAGTGCAGGTCATTTAGGCCAAAGAAATAAAAGCAGCCCTCTGTTTTGCATCTCTCTCTGCATTTGACCTCTGAGCGCTAACACAGTATTCACTACAGATGGCCTGCATGCGCCTCGCTGCTCATTGCTCACCCAGGTACCATCGCTGTCACCTTGTTACCCCCAACTCGCACACACAACCAGTTACATAGGCGACTGAAGGGGCTGAGAGCTGGCGTGTGCCCAACAGCCCTAGGCATACCATAGTGCAGCTGGGGAAGCTCTTACACAACTCATTAGAAAAAGCTCCTGGTCAATACACGAATGCCTCAAATGCAAATGTAGGCTTTAACTGTGTGCCACACATAATGCTCACCTTTGTATGACTACTGATAACTCATGTTTAGGGACCATGTGGAACACTTGACTAGAAAATTGAAGGTCAAAAGTGGAATTTTGTAGAATACAAATCATGTTTATCTTCCGCTCGTCACAAGACCGTTGTACAATCTACAATAATGTCTGAGCTTGATTATGGTGATGATATGTGGCATGTCTGTGTCTGTTAAATAAAGTATTAACTAACTATAAGTCAAAATTACTACATTCATATATAGTTTTCTGACTAAATTCATATAGGCCTGCTGTAATTTTGCAGTTGTATCACAAAATAGAGGAACCTAGGTTTAAATGATATATAAGTGTGACATTTTGGATAAGATTATCAACATAAATCAATGGGGTAGTATCATTACCTTGCACGGCAGCTGGATTCTCACGATATCTATGTATTTATAAATATATATATATAATAAATTTATATATATAACAACAATGGTGGCCGTGATAGACAGATGGTTCATCCAATCACCTGCCAGGTATTTTTTTAAAGTGCCCGCTCTTTCCCAAAAAGCTTCCAATGACAGCTTCTCAGATGGTTCTGTCTGGTGCATCAAGCGCATCAGGTTATTAGTAAAATGCAAAGTGTATATCAAAGTGGGAACACTATATTTTGTTTGTTTTTGTTGTAATACTTGGCTCATGATTGGGAGCACAAATAAAAACAACCGCCATCTGCCTGCAATGTAATTATCTGCCTCATCATTACTGCAGAAATAACAACCTTGCCAGCAAATTGTGTTTTATGTCACCCACTCACCTCCTCCCTGTCTATCACAGCACCACTTCCTCTCTGACAAATGCAGTAAAACGCCCCCCTCAAAAGATACATACAAACAGTCAAACACATGGACACCCTGCGCCCTGCAGCATTTGAATCTGCAGATTCACAGCAGTGGAGAGAGCGACAAAGAAAAAGAGACGGAGGTAGAGAGATACAGAGCTAGAAGACGTGTTGCTCGCATAGAGCACTGTTAACTGCATGGAGCATCCAGCACAGATCAACACAAAATAAAATGCTGTATACATACTGTATATGCAGCCACTAGAAAGGATCTGTGGACAAGTCCACTTGAATGTTGAGAAACCCAGTGAGCTCTAACAAGCACTCCGCACTGATACATACACATTATTTAATGCAGATGCAGTATAGTGATTGACTAAATAGATGTAGCTGCACTCAATTAGATTTGTGACATTTGATTATGATATGATGTATTTGCTTTTCATATGTTGGCGTTCTTCAGGCTCTAATTGGTCTGTTTGCAACAGGGTTGTCTCACAGAGCCAGATGTGATTATGCCACTTCATGATGAGAATACATGACAATTAGCTTAAACTGTGGCTGTGGATTGCAGGGAAATCTGGCACTGTCAAAATAATGGCAACAGGCTTTTGATTCATGTTTGAATCCCCACCCCTACAATGTACACAAGTTGTAGAATTGGTGAATAAAGCTTAAATCTGCATTTATAAACAAATCGGTTATTTCTGCTTTAAACTTACTGGGCCCTATTTTAACGATCTAAGCGCATGGCGTGAAGCGCCTGGCGTAGGTGTGTTTAGGGCGTGTCCAAATCCACTTTTGCTAGTTTGACGGCGGAAAAAAGGGTCCGTGCGCCGGGCGCATGGTTCAAAAGGGTTGTACTTAGTGTGTTAATTAATTCATAGGTGTGTTTTGGGCGTAACATGCAATAAACCAATCAGAGTGTCATCTCCCATTCCCTTTAAAAGCCAGGCGCGTTTGTACCTTGGCGCATTGCTATTATGATGGCGGATTTGCATAATCTTTTGCATGTGTGTGCTGCTGCGCTTCCCTGTGTGTGTAACAAGCATAGTGTGCGCGCGCTGTGCATAAGCCTAGGCGCATTTTACAAATTCACTGTTAAAATAACAATGAAATGCTGCGCTATTGACTTTAGACCAGGTTTTTGTTTGCCATTTGGTCAATGGCGTGATCACTTCCCGCTGCATAAAGATAGCAATACGCCAAGAGTTCACCTGAACACACCTCCCTGTGAGACCAGCATGCCCATGGGCGCAAAGATGGCCGCAGATGCATTTGCTATTTAAACAACGCGGGTGCTTCGGTCTTAAACTAGCAAAGACACTTGCGTAGGGCTTTGCGCGCTGCACCGGGTGCAAGACAGGGCCCACTATGTCATTATTTTCACCCATATTTACTAAGCCCACCACAGTTTGGCTTGCTCTGGCAGACTAGGAGTGACTTTGAGATGTAAGGCTAATTAGTGTGGTGCATGACTACATCTGCTTGAACAACTGTCAATGTCAAAGCCATGGCCCTAATTTGGTGTTGTGTTAGAATAAATGAAAACAATGAGAATTTAACAATGATAAAATTCATTTTCTGTTCGTCAAATCACCCTCAAGCGGGATTTTGGTTGCCTCCAGCCTACATCCTGTGTTTGCTTCAAAACATTACCTCTTTTGATGTAGTCTCCCATCAATGGAGTCGGTAAGGGAGTGACAGAGACAGGGGAAGAAACTCTGACATGTATGTTTGCAATCTGGTGCCTCTTTGTGGCGTGTAAATACACTCAACTGCTCACATGCAAGTGCGCGAACGTATGCTAGGAGGAGGGGAGCCGTGGTACGAATACTTTTTTCGGTTATCAATAGTGTCCTCGTTGACATTCATCCACATATAATGCATGTGGTAAAATAGCTCACATGTGAGGGCAGATACGTGTGTCTGCACTGTGTGTGTGCTTTAAGATGTTTGGCTTAGTGTGTGCGTGTGCAGTGTGTTAATGTCAACACCAAGTGCAGTGGGTAATGCTCATTGTCTTTGAAGACAAGTCAGAAAGAGATCAATGGACTTTCTCTCACTGATGCCCGCCCCTCCCTGTTACCCCTCTCTACCTTTTTCTCGCTTCATAATCCAGCTCTCTCCCCTTTCCCTCCTCCTATTCACACACACTACCGTATTGACATGCATAGGCCACAACACTCTCTTCTTTAAAGGAAAATGGATTTGCCGAAGTGAGTCCTGAAGCACTTTAGCCATGTTGAATGTCCCACAGGGTTTGAGAATGGATAGATCTTTCCTAAGAGCAGGTATAATGAGAAGAAAACCCCCTCTCTCTCTCACACACACATACACACACACACACACACACACACACACACACACACACACACACACACACACACACGAACACACACACACACACACACACACACAGTGACAGCAATACCAATGTTGAGTTTTTTTCTGATGCCAAGGATGAATAAAAAAGACTCAGATGGTGCAAATAAGACGAGAGTTTACGCAGAAAAAAGTGAGTGTGACATCTCTTTGGAAAGTGGCGTTCAGCCGTTGTTGGGATGCTTGTAGAGTATCAGTAGCTGGATTGAAAGCTAAAAGATTGACTGTGTGTGTGTGTGTGTGTGTGTGTGTGTGTGTGTGTGTGTGTGTGTGTGTGTGTGTGTGTGTGTGTGTGTGTGTGTGTGATTGAAGACAAGTGCCCATCCTCAGCCGTTTACTCCTTCACCCCTTTGCCATTGCCTCTTTACTGACAGAGTAATATAATGGCTAAGACTGTCTCATCTGTAGTGAGTAAGCAGGTAGAGAGTAGTTGACCTCAGTGTATTGACCTAAATGCTAGATAGCAGCATATTAAGCAATCCAGTAGCTGTGAGTTGTGCACGTCTAAAAGTGTGTTCAGACAGAGAGCAAAGCAAATCCCCTCCTGTTATTCACTGCTGCACTGTCTGTGTTCATTCACCCCAAACAGCCAATGTACTGACTGTACAGACGTTAGCTGTAGCTAGCTTGCAACGGACGCACCAACCATGTTTGTGTGTGTGTGTGTGTGTGTGTGTGTGTGTGTGTGTGTGTGTGTGTGTGTGTGTGTGTGTGTGTGTGTGTGTGTGTGTGTGTGTGTGTGTGAGAGACACACAGAGTCAATCTTTTAGCTCTCAATCCAGCTCCTGATACTCTACAAGCATCCCAACAGCTGAACGCCTCAAAGAGATGTCACACTCAAGTCAGTTTTTTCTGCGAAAATAACTCATGTCTTATTTGCACCATCTGAGTCTTTCTGATTCATCCTTTGCATCAGAAAAGCCTCAACACGTGACAGCAACATTGGTATTGCTGTGAGTGACAGGGGTGAAGGAGTAAACGGCTGAGGATGGGCACTCCTCTTCAATCTCTGTCCGACTCCAAGCCGGGTGTCCTACATTCAGCAGCAGCAGCAGCAGCAGCGTGAATGTCAGAGAGGAGAAGAGATTTACACAGTGTCAACCCTGACTGAGGTTAACGCAGAAGCAGGCCAACCATTTGTGACCCAAAAGGAGATTAATTATTGTCGGACTGTGCATGCATTAGCTTAAGCAGTGGCTATTTCATTCGCTTTGCTCGCTTTTTTTGTTGTGTTCGTTCTTAAAATCCAGCTTCAATAGGGATCATCTCTTGCTCTCCTTGCTCTATCTTGCCTCTGTGCTCCCTCACTTCTTCAATCAGCATCCACTGCATCTTTTTTTGAAATTAGAAAGGGCAGGCGATTTTATTTTAGTATTTCATTAGTTTTTCAGATTCACAGAGAAGACAGATTGGAAGCTCAAGCCCAAACACACCCACTGCTACACACTCTGAATTGTAAACACATTCTTTAATGTAAGCTCTGCCTGACTGGGCAACATTTCCTGTCACAGTCTGTCTTGCTTTAATTCAGTATTTACCTGTGAAGCAGCACAAACTAACCATAATGTAGCACAGTTGAGGTCAGTGATCAATTTCACAGGTCAGTGATCAATTGTTCAGGATTATTGGGCCAGGTGCAGACAGTCTTAAAACTGACTTTCCAGCAAATATTCTCTTTTTTGGAAGTTTTGGAAGTTTTTGCAACAAGCAATGCAAGACAGTATAGCAAGCAAGGCTAAAAGTATTAAGTTTTTTGCATATGAGCATCTCGCATCTCCTCCATTCTTACACGTTTCCTTTTCCTTTCTCACCTAACTAGCTAGTTCTCTCGTTCCTAAGCTGTTAAAGTGATTCACAAGCCACCATAACTCAACGAGAAATAGGGGTGAGAGCATGGTAAAGTTAAAGTGCCCATATTATGAAAAAAACACTTTTTCTGGGATTTGGGGTGTTATTTTGTGTCTCTGGTGCTTCCACACGCATACAAACTTGGGAAAAAAAAACCCATCCATGCTGTTTTGAGTGAGATACGGGTTTCTGAATGTCAAAATCTGCAGGGCTAGCTACGTCATCGGCCGAAACATTTGGTGTGTGATAACCACTTTAGCTAATACCACATCAGCTAGCTGTTTCTCCAACTTCGGTCAGTACAAGGCAGGATTAGCCGGGAGACTTCTTCTAAACGAGGGCGCATTTCCAACTTTGCGTTGAATACCTGCAGACGAGGGACATGTAAGTAGTTCTATACAATTTCTTTTGTAGATTAGGGTGAACTTGTGTGTGTGTGTGTGTTGTAACAGTGTTTTGCCATTGAGATCGAGGTGGCTAACCGCTAGCAGTGTTAGCTTCTAGCTAGTAGCCCAGTACCTAGCTACTGTGCAGTACCTAGCTACTGCGCATGTGCGACTTCCAACAAAGATGGAACAGAAGTGTGATGCCTCACTCGGTAACTAAAACAGAGAGCTCAACACTCAAAAAAAAAAAAGAGGAGCTGCAGCAATGTGCAGTACAACAGAAATATGGTGTTTTTTGAAGATGAAACCATGTAAACCTATTCTGGTACAACCTCAAAATACAATTATGAACCTGAAAAATGAGCATAATATGGTCGATTTAAAGGCCAGAGAGTCCTACCAATTTAGAAAAAATATCTGCCGCTCTCAAATAAAGGGGCAGTCAAGAGTTTAAATACTGCTTTAAATGTCAGAGGCTTGGGAGCATATTGAAATTGTATTTTTTACTTGGGTGAAATTTGAAATCATTTTAATTTAATTATTATTATTTTTTATTTTCAGTGCCGCTATTCCACTTCATAGTACAGCACAGCTCAGCTCAACATGACTCAACTTGCTTGGAACCTTCTTTTTTTTTGGTTTTCCATTGACTAACCCTAACCCAGGTTGATAGTACCTGGTATCTGGTACTTTTTTTGGTATCACCTTGGTCAAGGTTCCAAGCGAGCAGAGCCAATACTAAAAGGTGGAGTGAAAACACAGCAGACCACTGATTGGTCAGAGAGAATCATCACTAGAATTGTCACTTGCACAACACGGGACATCCTGACCTGCACAAACCCATCACTTTGAAACAGCCAAGCTACGATCAATAGCGAAAGCAAAACCACGCCGTGGTCCATTAACGAAGTACAGACGTTCCTCTGTTTGGTTGCCGGTGAAAGGATCCAGTGACCGAACACACTGTGTTTGTGTCGCGTTGGTGATGATGTCACGGCAGTTTCACACAGTCGTTAAGCAAGATTTGAGAACTTCATAAATCCAAAACTGAAAACAATGTAGCATTATATTTTCCGTCTGACGGTCATCCAAGCTTAAGACACAAAGACTGAGAAAACACTGACTGACTGGGAGTCTGACCCCACTCTGAATCTCTAATCTGATGAGTTGTGTAGGCAGCCATGCCAGCAGGGCATTGCCGGGTTGCTTCACATAAGGCTGAATTATGTGATGGCTTAAATTAGGCTTAAACATACTATGTAACTATCTCCCCATGTGCTGCAGTGGCCTGGGGCTTGTGAGAGTGCCTGCATTTCTTCACTGTGAGGAATGGTCTACAGTCTCTATATACAGAATTTCTCATATTTAACGTTTGGCATTGCATATGAAATGAGCCCATGTTTCACTGCAGAAAGGTTTCCGTGTGGATCCAAAGGGCCAAAGACTAGGAGCTAAAGCGTGACAGCAGATGAGAGAAACACTTTACAGCAGGAATATATTATATTTTCTGCTGTTGCAATTTAATAGCAAATAACATTCCAACCAACCGACATCAGCTGCAGCTATTATCAAGGGAAATCAAGTGCCGGGGTGAATTACAGCTCACAATAACCCCAAGGTGCAATGCATGTTTCTAACACTGCACCTGTAGCAGAGCAAAGATCTCGGTAGTAAAGCAATTTGTATCCCGTCACATGCTGATGTTCTCCGTCTTGTTTTATTCAGTGCAGGATCTCTTCAATTGATCCGACTGTGATACAGCTGAGTCACGTCTCACTGTTGACGGATAAAGGGTAGAAAATGGAGGGAGCCATCCATCGAAAGGTGTGCATGGGGTACAACTTTGAAAGAAAAGGCTAAAAAAGGTAGAAAAGGCTCAGGGAGGTGCGATAGTTTGAGCACTGTCCCTGTGGTGACCCAGTCTAATGAGAACAACAACAGTGCTAACTGGCCACAGATGCGCTCACACATAGCCAGGAAATGGGACAACAACCTCTTCCACCTCCCTCTCCCTCGTGTATACCCACAGGCTCTATCTGTGGCTCTGCAGGTTATCCTGCTATGATCCAGCCTGCATTTAGCAGATAGTTGGTTAAGCTACTGCGGCAGTTAGAGTAAGCATCCTATCAGGTCTACAATCATCACTTCAATCCACACATCCATTGTGATGTTCTGGCATGGACATTTCGTAGGAGTCGCCAGGCTCATTTTCACAGAAAATTCTCATTTCAATTAAGCGTTTCAAAGTGATTTAATCTAGAATCAGATATGGTTGTGTTTGAGGGCCACATGTGGTTATAATTAAGGCTCAGTGGAAGCTGTGGCCATGGAGGGAAGCGAGGTCTCCAAGGTCACACTACAATCACTGCCTTCACATGTGGCCTGCCTGTCTTCCTCTGTACCACAGTGGAATCTGAGCGTCCAGCCAAGTGACTTTATTATCATCAGCCTAATTGGGAAAACATGCTTTTCGTTGGCTGGGTAATGACTGTGAATGGGTTTATAGCTTGTCAGACAACAGGCTATTTTCAATTACCTGCAGACCCAAGTGTTCGAATGCCATGAAATTGAGCAATGAAGGAGTTTAGAAATAAGCCTGCTGATGTGCTTGAATCTGTTAATTTGGAAAATGGACCCTTCGACACTGATGGTGGTATGATCACAACTGAAAATGTAAAAGCCTGACACGATCATACGGTCATGCTACCTGTTTAAAAACTATAAAAGAGAGGAGTTGTCGGGATCAATTATGTAATCTTGTCACATCCTTTTGGATATATTTGCATATATATATATATAGATATATATATTTGCATATGGGTTTTTGCCTTCTTGCCTGCCAGCCCACCTCTGAAAATATATTTAGAACTGAGGTCTAAAGTCTTCTCTCTCACTCTCACACTTTTATATGGCACTGTTTAACTTCACTTTATTTACGTCCTCTTTACAACATAGTTTTTTTCAGCTTCATGCCTTCTGCACAGCTCAGCTATTCCTACTTGCCATCCTCGTTCCAGCTCTCTGCCCTTTTTCTCCATCCTCACTTCATCAACCCCTCCCTCATTTATCTCTTTGCTTTGGTCTCTCCATCTCCATCACTTCTACCCCTCTATGCCGTCGCTCTTTCTATCCCCCCGCTTCCCAGTTTACATCCTCCAGAGGCTGAACTCTCTATTAATAGCATAACAATTTAAAGAGAGGGAAAAAGGCGAAAGAAAGAGAGAGAGAGAGAGAGAGACAAAGAAAGAAAAAGAAAAAGAAAAGTGTGCACCGCATGGCTCCATTTGTAAGGAACAACAGGACATGGATGCCTGTTGCAGGGCAGACAGCCATCCACAGTCTACATACCACAGATCCCACTGTTACAGAGAGCTGAGCCTCATCCCACACCCTCAACCCCTAAAGCAGTCTGTACCATAGCACTCCTATTTTCACAAACCTGTGTGGGTTTAACAATGTGCACAATGGGGTTTAAAATCCAGGCATTCCCTCTGGACATTGTGATTCACTCACAGTAACAAAAGCTCACATTGCTTTTACTTAAAATTCAAGCTACAAGCTTAGATTGGTCTTTTTCAGTTATGTAATGTTCATAAAGAACATCAAGAGACAATAAATGGGAAGCATCCCTACATTATAACCATTCAAGAGGAAAACAGGCATAATATTCTAAGCTAAGAACTAATTTGCACCAAAGTACATATATATATATATATATATATATATATACACACTTTTGTGTGTTTTTTTTGTGTGGGGAATGTTTATTTTATTAGGCCTTTATCTCACAAGGACAGACACAGTATTCTTATCCCTCGCTAGCGTTTGCTGACAATGAAGAAGTCATTAAGAGAGTAAAGAGTATGGCAGTAACTATGGTTATGAAGGAGCAGACGGGGGAGACTGTCTTCAGGTCAGCTCAGCTGGGAGGCAGACTCATTCAATCACTGGGACACAAATCAAGAATGGTGAGAGCTTGTATTTCTTGCCCTGAAATTAATTGGTTTCCTTTTCCATTTCCCCCCAAAAAATAAGTGGCTGCCAAGGAGCGTGAGTATGAGGGGCAAGGAAGAGGGCAAGGGGTTCATTTTTCTTCCACTTAGCGTCACAGGGGATATGTGGCTAGAAGACAACAATGACAAATCAGGCAGAAAGGGTGTATCACTGAAAAAAATAGGAACAACTAGGGAATAAAGGGTCATCTATCTGGGATTGTAATCACAGTTTTGCAGAGCTTGAGGCTTTACTGAATACCATATCTATCATCAGTGATGGGAATAACGGCATTATAAATAATGGCATTATTAACGGCATTACTTTTTTCAGTAACAAGTAATCTAATTGATTACTCTTCCCAGCTTAATAACGCCGTTACCATTACTGCCAAAAAATGCTCCGCGTTACTATAATTGAAGCTGTTTTTTTCATCAGACCAACTAGATCTCTGAGCTGAGAGGAACAAAGACTTGTTTTACTGTTCTTCCTTGGTTAGTGGACAGTGGACGAGACAATCGCAGAAATGCTAACGATTGGCTGAGGTTGAGTAAAATTAGAGGTAGTGTTAGAAAGAACGCATAGTCAGACACACAACGAACAACACAAGCGAGTCAGTCAACGAGAGACAGGTATGGCGAGCCCAAATAATCCAAAAGTAGCCTTCTCTAAATGGAAGTATAGCCATTACTTTTCCCTCCAAGAAATTAAAGGAACGAATGTAATTGTGAAATGCACATTATGCCCTGGGCAAAAGTGCCTATCCACGTCGGTGTCAAGTAAATTACATGTTAAATTACCTATCTACCAATTGTCTGAAGTTTTTTTATTTTTTTATTTGCACTACAAAGAGTGTATATATTTATTATTTATTTTTGGTATAGTGCTTAACAAGCAGAATTTCATTTTGTCCAGTTGTGGCCTGTTGAGGGGCAATAAATATCAAAAGTTCCAAAACATATATTGTGTTATTTGTATCGATCCACTATATAAACATAATCTCTACATACATGGCATTTGATTGAAGGCTAGTCTCACTTTGTCCCACAGCAACATTAAAATAGTTTAGATTTGTGTACATTGTTTCTGTTAATAATGTATTGTATTAAGTGTCCATTTCATTATAATATTCAGATTTATCATATTGAACATGCACATGTATTTTAAGTTCCGTTAAAGAGTGGCTTTTTGTTCTGTTTGGTTCCTGACTGTCACATCTATCTGTAACTCTTTATTGTGTATTAATTGTTGCTTTTATCCAGATAAACAACACTTTGACCAGATCACCACTAAAAAATGGGTTTGAAGGACAATAAGAGTGCTTTGCACATTACTGCAAATGTTTTTTGACTAATGCCCATTGCAGACAAGCAGACAATATGGGCTGTGTGGGTTTAACGTGAACAACTCATTTACATAAATCTTTCTAAATTTCCCAAGCTTAACTTTCCTTGGAAACTTTCCAGAAGTCTTTTGAGCCTTTTTTGCAACCCAGCCAGTACAGAGAGTGTTTCATGCTGTAACATTTCTAAAGGATAGAAACAAAAGAGAGGATATGTAAAGAGGTCATGCTGGGCTCTGGGTCAAGTAGAGCAATGACAGTAAGCCTTTTTGTGTAGTCCACCTGGCTGATTACCTGTGATTGCAGGGAAATAACTGTGCAAAGGTCATAAACCCTTTTAGCAGTCTGAGCCCATGTGTCATATAGTCTGATTCTGAAATGGCTTGTGAATTATATGTTGGAATCTAGAATGTGTGTCGACAGAGCGTGTGACGAGGTCAGAAAAGGGGTGAGATGAAGCGAGAGAAATGAAAAGGAGTGTGCTATATGTGGAGCGCTAATAGACGTGAATTAAATTCTGCTAGTGGGAATTAAAAAATGTACAGCATGGGTTTTAACTGCTCGTTCGTCAATGCTTTTTGTTACTTCTGCAAACTCACCATTTAGTTCAGGAGTGTTCACTTACTAGTTTGGTTTGGCAAAAAAAAATATATATATATGTTGTGTTTATTTTTTCACCTACTCCTGCTGATATCATACGCTTACATGGTTGCTGCAGGTCTAGGTTTATTTTGTTGTTGCTGCAAAACTGCCGTTTCTTATTAATGTCAGTCATGATTGCTTTTCTTTCCTCTCGACAGTCTGTGCCCTGACATCCCACCACTCATAACGGCTCACAACCTTACCCTGTTTATACTTCAAAACCTATTAGTCATCCCAGAGTCACAAGAGGCCATGCCACAGTAGACTGAATCTGCTATCCCATGTTTATTTCACTTCTGTGAAACATTTGTCCAGTCTTCTGCCTCTACAACTCACAAAGTAACACACATAATCGCGGAAACACATTGCTTTGTGTTTCAGCTCCTCCTCATTACTTTCTCATTTAGTATCAATAACAAATTGTACTGCCACACAGTCCGCAGTGCAGGGGCAGCATGTACCTAATTATAAATAGTTATTGAATCCCAAGAGTGGCTACAGGTATCCTGTTACGGCACAATTAAGGTGTGGTCAGACTTACAGTAAATTAGTTCCCCATTTATTTAAATGAGGACAGGGGCGAGATGTTTTCATGAATTGTTGAACTTTTGACCTGGGGAATTGTGCATCTATTCAGTGTCCTACCTATTTTAGATAGCGGATAGACTAACCTCTAATTCCGGAAATATTGATTGTTTGTATCCTGTATGACTTCACTGCAAATGACTACACGCAGCAGAGGAGGAGGGTTGCTGCTTTGCAGCAGTAACTGCAAGGTCAATGATAGAAGATAATGACAATAACGTGTTTTATAAGAAACTAAAAATCTGCAACTTTTGGAAAGCTGTTATTAGCCTGCTATCCATGCTAGCTCCTGAACTCTTTGCAAACAAACTCTGTCCGCCTCTATTTCCCATCCCACCTAGCTTTCCACTGTTGCCTAAAAATCCCTTTTCCCAAATAAGGCAGTCTTTAAGAATACTTAATTATAACTATATGTAATTATTGGATGAAGTTATTGTTATTCAGAGACTACTTCAGAACTTTTGTTCTCCTACATGAGTTATTTTGAGCACAAGTCAATGTATTTCTTCTTGAGTAATATTTGAAGTAACAATAACAGTATTTAGTAGTAGGCTGTCCAAGCACTCTTTCAGCTATATAGATTTAAGTAAAAATCTATATGCACCTCCCATTGTGTTTTCTAGTTGTAGCCATGGCCTGTTTGTGTAACTTTATATTGCAGCTATTTTTTATCCTCTTGTTCCGATGACCCTGAGATTGTGAGAGGAATGACAAAGACAAGTATAAACTTTTTCGTGTTTGTTCTGTCTCAGCTGACTGTCACTCTTCCTTTTTTAAAACCCCCTATCTATCTATCTAAGACGTCTGCCGTGTTTCATATCAACCCTTCTCCTTGAGGATCATCTGAACATGCCTAAATTGTGGACTCTAGCCTTTTTTCCTTCCTGGTATTCTCTTTGGTTCTCTGTGGCCGCTACACATTGCCTCCTGTGGCATTGTAGCCAGACAGAGTTGGCCACCACATATGCCATCTGGTCCCTTACGTCCTAGAGCGTGAGTGCCTCGTCAGGGTCAACCAGGTAGTTAAGTGGAGCCTAACAGTGTCAGCTGGTGGGAAAGCATTTTTATGTTGCGAGTTATTTCATATATAATCACAGTGGGACGAGGGCCCCTGAATAATCCCTAGAATGGGTCAAAATGTCCCTTAGCACCCTTGATAACAAGTAAAATGTAAACAAAAATGTAAATATGTATTTATGCCGTACAGGGACGGACTGGGACCAAAAATCGGCCCTGGCATTTTGGCCCAGACCAGCCCACCACATAAGATCACAAATACCACCCGTCCTTGCGCTCCCCTGAATATGTACACCAACTCCTACTGCTTAAAACTACTAATGCCATGTAATGAGCAAACAGTGAGAGTTGACACATTAAATACTTCAAAAAAGTGCCATTTCTGAATACAATAAAACAGTATACTCCTCATGAATCAGAAAACAAGCTATATATACTGTATATATATATATATATATATATACAGTATATATATAATAAAATTAAAAAAATAAAAAATAAATAAAATATATATATATATATATATATATATATATATATATATATATATATATATATATAACTTTTATCTCGGCTACTTTAAGGACACAAATGCACAAGCTTAAGGTTTGATGAACCTTAAGGTGGTGTTTTGCTTATTATTAAGATGTAGTCTACTTTGTTGAATGAAAGGTAGGCTAATATACGAAAAACATGTCTGTCAATTTGACACATTTAGCTGCATCTGCCTGAAGGGCCTGTTTCTTTTTCTCACGCAGCTTCTCTGCACCTGCTTTGCGTTTCTTCTCCATGATCTCTATCACTATTCTAGCCTGGCAGATGCATACCTGAAACTGCATGCAGGCGGAAATCCCAAAGAGGGTGCTGTTTAACGATATGATGTCCTCTTCATTGTCTTGGTTAATGTTATCCTCACCTAGCGCCACTTCACAGCTAGCTGCTGCTGCTGTAGCGGCATGTTCAACGCTTTGGACGTTGTTGTTCCTGTCTGTATCCCCAACAGTAACTGTAAAAAAGTTTGTCATCTTTGGCAGCGTTGCCAAATACTTATCGGCGTCTTTTTTCTTTTTTTCTTTTATTTGAGCCGCTTGGGTAACTTTGTTTCATTTTCGCGTTTAGACTCGTCTTGCTTGGTCTCTGTTTGTGTACTTCCCAGTTCTCCTGTCACTGTGTGTTTATCTTTCGCGCCGCGCACCGTTACGGACTAGTCCATTTCATTGTGAAAGTAGAGGGTGTACGGAAAAACCTAGCCTATGTGATATTTTTGACTAAAGTGTTTTGGGCCAGCCCAGTGTCAATTGAAAAAACAATGGGCCGCCGATCTAGGCCTACCACTTTTATGAGCCAGTTCATAGGCCGGACAAATAAAACATTAAATTAAAATGTTTTAAAAGTGTCGGTGGTCGGACCAAAAAGCACGTTGGCCCAGCGGGTCAGATGGCCAGTCCGCTCTTAATGCCATACAATAGTCAATATATACGAATTATATGTCTAATTTTTGACATGTGAATTGATATCTTAAAAGCATACTTAAACCTTGTTGTTGTATGGCAAGAGAGTCAGCTGTTAAGAGAGACAATGCCCATGTGCCTCAGAACAAGCTATGATGTTTAGAGTGGCTCTTAAAGTATTTATTAACAGACAATGTAGTGTGCTTGCACAGGCTATGTCCTGGTGGGATTACAAGCACCACAACACTGTTAGGTTGTTGATCTGTAAAACTTCTCAATGAGTTTCCTTCATAAGTAAAGCATGTGGAGGAAGGGTTGTTGACAATTATATTGCCGGACTTTGTGGATTTACTGAAAAAATACAATCAGGGGAAAGACGGGAGGTTTGATGTTGTTGACACACTTGGCCTTTTACAAGAATCTCTTAAAGTACTGGCCTTCACAAGAGGGAACTGCCTGCCAAAGATGTAGAGAACACCAAAGACCTGACAAAGCCTTTGATTTGTGGAAAGATTGGCTTTTGAGGGGAGAGTATTCAATCTTGCAGGGTACTTTTCAAGTGACAGTGTAGAGAGACCAAATAGCCAAAGTAAGCAACCTCTCTGAGTCTGTTGTTCCATTTGAGTAATCTTTTTTGTAATGGTACTCATGAATGATATGGTAAACATAAGTATAACTTTCAAGAGTACTCTTTGAAGAGTGCTGTGAAAACTGTACTTGTGAATCTTAACCCAGTAAATAAAGGAAAACTATATCTTTTGTTATTGCAAACACCAAAGTAATCCAAAAAGAAATACAATTTGCTTTATCTGCCTGTAGTTGTTTTTGATATTGCAGAATATATAAATAAATATTCTATCAGATAAAGGAAAATGACTATTGCACCAAAAGAAAATTACTTTTTTTTCAATTTATTTTTTATTTCATCTTTATTTTCCCAGGCAAGTCATTAAGATCAGGTTCTTATTTACAATGGCAAAGCCACTTAGGGAAATACAGCACTAACGTACATATATACAGTATATATAATTAATAAAAGGTCAGGTTCATGATTGCACCAAATATCCCCCAAAAAAAAAACATATTGCAGATAATCTTAATGAAATAAATATTGCACTAAATGTAAAACACAAAGTCAAGTAAAATATTGCACCGAATGCTCAAACTGTGCACATTAAGAAGAGTTTAGGACAGTGATCTTCAGTGACATCTTCAGCTGCTTGCTGCTATGGCGAGACTATGGCAACAACATGATCCCAAAACTCAATGTCCTAGATGCTGTCAATGGCAACATCTTGAAGAAACTAAACTATGAAGTCCCAATATTTCACTTTGCAGACATTCAACTGACACTGCACTTGATGTTAGTTGTCATGGTAAGGGACCAGTGCCAGTCCTTCATTCATCAAGCAGCTTCTTTTGGTTCTTGTATAGTCCAACAGTGTCATATCTTTGGCTGTGAATGGGGCACTTGATCTCACACAGAGACAACTGGGAAGGCCACTTGATATTAGTGTCTCTCACATCCTGCACGGTCATCCACAGTTTTTTTGTATCACATATTTTCTGCCTTCTCCTTTTTGCGGTCATATCAGGCATGGAGATAGCAGCTGGGTAATCATGTCACATGGTTTTTTAGCATTGCATCATGACTAGCTAGGTCAAACTCTTGAGTTCAGGCAAACATATAAAGAGCTGTAATCAACCACTTTTGTCAGAGAACAACACAGAAAAGCTGATTCAACTTTGACCCCCAGTGAGTCCTGAAAAGAGAAGGAAGACTGCTCCCTGTGGAAATGAGCTGTAGTGCAGTTAAGATAGAGTCCCAACTCATCTGACAGAGCTGAATGTGTTTAATAACCTAACCCAGTGCTGCACTGAAGATGATGGTTATGCTTGGTTTCCCTCTCCAAAGAAACTCCCCATCATCTTGTTTTGAAACGCTTCTCTTTTTCTGTTTGGTGAAGAAGCACATTTCAAAAATAGAAGGCGTTGCAAAATTCAAAAATAGAAGTGTCTATGCACACTGATGATGTGATGTCACCTCACTGGAATTCTTCCCAACACCTGCTAACCAGGGACAAGATTGGTTTGGAAGATTTCTTCACCTCCCATTTGAGAACAAAAACCGGTCCCACAAGGTTAACTATTTATTTTAGGGTTAAGGTTAATGTGAGAATTATGCTTAGGTTAAGGTGAAAGCATCATCATGCTAAAATGGCAGCATAATCCAATCCAATCCAGGTGTGCAGAGGTGTAAAAGTAGGAAGGGTTTAAACTTCTCTCTGATGCCCTTTTTTTATTTATGCCATCTAGTTTTGAATGTACAACTGAGTAAAACACCATGCCTTGCAGGCATTAGTCATTGTGTCGAGACGATAAAGACAGGATTATTTGAGAGAGATCGGAGGGAGGAAGTGATGGCGTCCCTCCTTGGAGTGTGGCCAATCAGAACAGGTATAAAGGCGTCAGTATGCTTTAACCGGGTGGTCAAACAGCACATGACTGTATGTCGTACCTCCTAGTTTGTTTGAAGCATACTTTGGGGTTTGGTACGCAGTTCTGGTTAAGTTTATGAGTCTCCAGGTAAAGAAAGAAAATAATCAATATACAATATACATTAATACACATATACATTATCCTCACATCAAAAGCAATTGTGTGTATGTATGTATGTTTGAGTGGGGTGGGCGCGTGGTAGATTCTTCAAGGACCACTTATTTTTCATTTCTAACAACATCCCTGGATGCAAGATCATTATGCGGTCGTGGATTAACAGCCATAAAATATATCCAAAGAGTATCAGCACTTTGTCAGTGATTCAAAACAAAACTTGGCGCTGCAATTAGTGCTGGACTGAATGAATATCTCCTGCATCTCTGACCCCCAGAATTCTATTAAGTATACATTAGGGAAGTCTTTTAGATGCCAGTTAATAGCACAGCTCTCTCCTCACACTCTCTCACATGTCATCCAGCCTGGTGAGCCTGCACAAAAAAAAGACATCACAGGCAATAACCCAAGGCTCTTCAAGCTCCATGATGCCTTCTATTACACTATATTTAGGTACATGATGGCTATTGGAGCACATTCATTTAATATTTGAAAAGGCTTAGGCAATTTCCCACATACATGCCACATGTCTCTTCTACATTAGTGTCAGCAGATATGTGTCTCCACTTCTGACTGACAGCTCTGACGGTGGTTCTAATAACAGGAAGGGCATGTTTATTGCCAGGAATTCTACGTCAGTGAAATAATGTATTCTACAATGGGCCCTTCCTATTAAACTTGTCTCTCATGAGGCATCACAGAGTGTGCATTTTAAACGGCCATTATCCTCATATTAAGTCCGGGATTATGACACTCACAATGGAGTGCGTTTTGATTGCGTTATTTCATTATTTTGCAGGGAAGCTCACATTTGCATGTGAGTAAACAGCGAAAACAAGTAATGGCACAGGCGGAAGCCAAAGCATTGACACCTCATTTATCTTTCTCGACAAGATGCCATTTGTAGTTGAGCTCCATGTACACACACAACTGCAAGTTCAAACATGCACACGATTGCTCATGTATTCGATCTGTCTGAGGAAACAGACACACACATCCAGCTAGCCAACACATCACACTGGGCAGGATCAATCCTGAGTTGTTTGACTACATACACACATGAAAACAGCAGAGAGGAGGAAGAAGGAGAAAGAAAGCGAGTGCAATGCATTCCAATACTACACTGCAGATCCTTTTCTTCCAGACATATAACATTTAGTCAGTTATCATAGCTGTCAAAACAAGTGTTTTCTCCACTCTGCAAAGCGGGGTGTGTGAAACAATGCTTGGGAGGGAGGAAGGGAGAAGGGAAAAATGGAGAAGATTGAGCTAAGTTGAACCCACAGTGGTGATCTGTGAGGTAGAAGAGGAGCTTAAGTGACAACCAAACCAGGACAAAAGAAAGATCAAACAGCATTTAAATAATCTGACAGAGTAGGGTAATACAGAAACAGTGTAGCAATGAAAACTCAGGGTTAGTCTCTTTGTTTCTGACATTTACTTTCTATTCCACACCACTCTAATACCACACCCATCTGAAATTAACCTCCACTCCAACTACCACATGATAGGCTCTGTGTATTAGTCTTCTCTGAACTGAGGCTGATCACAGGCTGCCTCACTGTGGACACATCCAGCCCTGGAGGCATGCTCCAGGGAGGAGAGGCCTCTGGATTTCATCGCAGAGCTCTGATTTCGCTGGTCCTCTGCTGATCTAGCTCAGTATTCTCTGCTCCTGTCAGGTTGCGATTAGGTGCACGCAGACAGCTTGTACTTGTAACATGTTGTTGGCAGCCAGCATGAATGAATAGATGCTATTGAATATTGCTTTGCTACAATAAATGCATGGCGTGTCTGAGATGCCTGTTGATTATGTGGCAGTGGTGGCCTAGAAGTTAAAGAAGTGTGACCGGGAGGTCGTTGGTTCAATCCCCAGACTAACAGGATACAATCTGGGTGGGGAAAGTGAAAGACTATCCCCAGAGCAAGGTGGAAGTGTTTAATGACAGGACACAGCTCAACACAATGTCCTTTATCATATCCTGTTGCCAAGCCCCTGCTAATGCATCATGAGTAAAAGCACAGGTGGTACATTTGTCACTGCAAGGAGCCTGGGTCTTTCAATGCTCAATCAAAAGAGCTAGTATTATGTTGCCAATTCCTAACTGTAGCAGCTTTAACAACCTGTAACCCTGTATTCATTTCCCACTCCTTCTCTTGGATAACCTTTGTTGCTCCCTCATTATCATACATTGATCGGAATAAAGGACTCTTCTTTGAGAACCTCTGGGCTGCACAGTCCCACTACATCCACCTACTGCCTCATTAAACTACTATTCTTAATCCCTGTGGCCTTTAATGCTAAATGTATCCCCTTTGTGTTTTTTTGTAAAATATCTCCCATTAACAAACACTTGAAAAAGCTAATACTTAAAGCAAATGGGATTTCAAATTGCTAGAGGTTATTATAATGGGACCATTTCTTTAGACGTAGGCTGTGTATTTATGGTACATGTAAGCACCAACAGCCCATATTTAAATGCTCTGACGCTATGGAGAATGCATGTTGCTGCCAAGACGTCCGCTCATTGAATAAGGTCTATACGAATAAGGTGTATCCATGGTTCTAAAGTGCTCCTGCTTCTTTTTCAAGTTGTTATGCTTGTTGGCTGCCTAATACTTTATAACAGATTTCATTGAAACTAAAGAAAATCAGTCAATTTTATTGTACCAATGCTTTTACGAACTGTCTCCTTCTTCAAGGAACACAAAATATTGTTAAGTCCCTCATTAAGCTTGAAGCATATTGAACACTGCAACTTTAAACTCAAACATGTTTTGGCCTGAATGAAGACTTCAACCATTATCCTTTACTTGGCAAGAAATTGCTAACCCCTTAGCTTTGTCATTATCTGCACGTATTTTGACTTGTGGGTGCATATTGTGATTAGGAAGAGAATAACGCGGAAAGGAACAGGCGGAACGCGATCCCTGGTCTCTGGGGTGAAAGTCCTGTGTTTCACCCCTGCACGGATTTTCGCCTTATCAATACTACTCACTACCGTAATCGTTCTGTGATCACGAAATATGCTTCCCATTGAAATACATTACTTTGAAATTCGAGCTCACCACATGAAAATAACGACATTAACGTGTTCAGTACACGAATCAATAGATTCAATAACGTGACCATTTCACGAACTGCCATGAGACTGGGCTGCAATATTCCACTATTATTTCGAATATGACTATATTCCGAATTTGATACGGGTCACATAAACAGCATATTCCGGTTGGGTATTCCAAAAAAGGCCTTTTTCCTAATATAGCATTTTCCGATTAAGACGTGGGGTATTCCGGTATTATTCAGGTTTGCGAGGCATTCTTTGGACATGTATACAGCGCATTGGGAATATGCGTCTCAATCAGGGTTTTTACCGTAGTTTATGGCTTATGGTCAGCTCTGTGCGTTGCTATGGTTGCTATAAACGAACCAACAAGCCAACAGTTTGCAAGGCTGCAGACCCGATAAAAAGGAGAACCATGCCTACTTTTAACATTATCAAAGACTTAGATATCAACAGGTTTTTTGGATATGCGCACACATCGCTTCGCCGACCTTTTCAAGAAAGCTGGCTGAAGGAATGAAAGAGGGAGGCTGTGTTCACACGATCCAACAAACCCGCCACTGCTGGTAAACTTCAAAAAAAAATCTTATATTGTACGTCTGCATGTAAACAGGAATATTAGTGGAATATTCTCTTTCATTAGCCATGTAAACAGCTTGGTCGGAATATCGTCTTTTTCGGAATAAGGGCAAAAACTGGAATATTATGTGCATGTAAACGTAGTGAAGATTGTATCAGATTACATTGCCACGTATACATTTTAAAACTCAAAAAACTCAAAAAACTTTAACCAACTTAACACTTTCTTATGTCATCATAGTATGTACATATAAATATAAGCTAAGGGGTTGTTAGGCCCAATGCAAAGATTATGTGCATTAATCGTGGGGTTACTTTTATACATATATAGATAGAATCAAATCCCCTCATTTGACTAGATCTGGCGCGTGCAAATGTTTACACATCTAGCATATCTATCTCTATCCACACACACAGGTGAAACTGATTGAGGTTACCTGGACACAGCATACACAAGCATTGTGAGTCTGGTTCATTTGTTCCCTGTTCCCTTGTTTCCCTGAGGAAGAAGACGGCTCTCGGAAGCATATTGACAAAATGAAATGTATCCAATGATCATGCTGAACTTTCTGTTTCTTTCTGTGTTACAGAACTTTATTACTTTAGTACTCATAGGCAGTATTAGCTTAAATACAGTACAATGATTGGTGAATAATATTTTAAGAATTGTTTAATGGTTTTATCACAAAGTATGGCAGAGCTTTTTTAATGAATGTGTTTCCACTTAAAGTTCTGTCCAGATACAACTTATTATTGAGCTTATTAAATGGTCCAGTACACTGCAAGTCTGCCATGGGCCTGTAAAGCTAAATAATAATTAAAAAAAACCCACTAAAGATTTGTGAAGAGCTCCATGTCCACTGGAAGTAACCTGGCAAGTGAGGCAACCGCACTAGCTTGGACTCCTCTCAGCTATAGAAAGAGCTTTTTTATCCATCCGTATCTCTCTCTCTCTCCTCTCCCTCACTTCATATCTTCCTCTATCGTGCTCTCTGAGGACCCCTCTCATGTTTTCTGCACTGGCCTATTAGAGTGTACATCCAGCCAGTGCCACATTAAAACCCCTACAACCCAGTGCTTGTGGACCCAGATAAAGATCCCTCTTTTGACTGAATAGTTTGATCCATCTCAGACAGCACACACTGCATTAATATTCTCCCACAGATCAGAGACAAAAGAGCCTCAGACCCATGTGCTGTACTGACTGGTTTGTCATCTGTGCATCATCCAGAAAGTGAGAAGGAAAGAGAGAGAAAACAAGAGGGATAGGATGAGGCGGGGATACTCAAATGTATGGTAACACTGCATGCATTTTTCATCTGCCAGCAGCTGCTTCCATAACCTTTTCTCAGGGCAGCCACTGTGGTTTCTGCAGTGCCAGAAAGTCATTGGAACGTCAAGCTTGGCAGCCATGGGAATTTAAAGGAACGCGAAAAACAGAAGAGGTGGGGTCCTTGGCCATGGTGGCAGGTCAGATGCTGGAGGAACATAAGTGTTGGTCTCTCGGATGTTTGGTTTTGTTTGAGAAGACAACGGACATGTGTGTTGTGGTCACGGATGTCCCTGGCAGGTTTCCCGTAGAGGGAGTCAGGCTAGAGACAGGATGCTTATCCCTGGAGAAACTGCCCAACCCTCTGTGCCAATTTGGGTCCTGCTGCTGGTGCATGATGGGAAAGAAAAATATCCCTCCCTCCCTTTTCCCTCCCTGTGAAAGCACCCTGACCTGAATACAGATTCAGACGAATAATACTCGCTCTGTAGACGAGGGCAGACACGACTTTTTGAGTATTCACCATCTAAAATCCCCCCTCCTCCTGCCCCTTCAAGGTGAGATTTTGGGTGTGAGGACTGCAGCATCATGCTCCGGCTTGTGAACCAAGTGAGAAAGCACGAGAAAAGACAGGGAGAACACTGTGAGGAGCGAGAAAAACAAGCAAATGTGACTACGCAGTTGAGAGCTGCAGCCCCATATTCACAATCATACTGGGAATCACAACACTTTTTAATAATTCAGGATGAATAGAGGAGAAAAAATTCTGCAGCAAGCAATGAAGCCGAGGAAATGACAGGGAGGAAAAGAATCCAACAACACTCTCCGTACCAACTCTCCCAGTCTGGAGACATGTCTGAATGACTGCTATAGGGTTACGCTATACATCAGTCTATAGAGAATTCTTTTAGCATAGAGAATTGCTGTGCTACTTGTTATGTATGACCTTGGCTCACTCACACATTCTCTAGCAACAGTCTACCTCACCATGATGTCTTCATTTTAAGTGCAGCTATGCTTAAGAATGAGGGAATTCTTAAAATGAACTTGCCAAGTTCAAAATGTTACAATCAATTTCACGATGTAAACATGTAATCAAAATACTCTTAGTGGGTGCTGTGGGTGCTAGACTATGCTCTGCCCGTACTACCTGAGGACACATTTCAAGTACCAAACAAAATGTACAATTATCATGGTTAAATTTTTCAATTTGTCGTGGCACCTGTTCCGTTTCTCAGACAATACTTTCCTTTTAGCGTGGCTTAAATTCTAATTAATTTTGTCTCAAATGAATCCGTTCATTTGGTTGTTTTACTTCTCCCGACCCTGGCCGAAACCACATCTCATTATGTTCCACTATTCTTAATTTCTTACCACTGGCAACAAGGTAGCGAGGGAAACAACATTTGCCAATTAGTCTGAGCCCTTGTGATTTTGCCACTCTTGCTAACAATTCCAATTTACATTAATTATTCATTTTCAGCCCGCACACACAGTTGTCCCTGCCAGAAGGGCTTGAAAGAGAGGAAGTGCTGCGGTGAGATCTAATCGTTTGTGTTGACGCTGTTTTGTTTCAAATACCACCACTTAGAATGTCTGTCATCCTGTTTTCCTATGTCGGATTATTTTATGTGGATAATGGTCTGTGTCATGGTTGAAATCTATGATACAGTTTCCCACATCAAATGGGAACATTGTATCTTCAATATGTAGGAAAAAAATGGTTGGATGTGTGTAGAAATGCCCCTGTCTGTCTGCAGAATAGGTTTATGTCTGTATACCAGGTGTTGCTTGGGATAATAGTTTCCTGTGACCCTTGTTACCCGTTTATTCAGTCCTCAGTGCCAGTCATCCTGCAGTCTCTGCAAGAGGCAGCAACTCAGACAGAAAACACATTGGCTCATTGTTCATACTTCTATAGCTTTTCAACAATGCCTTGTTTATTGTTGTGACTGGAGATAAGCTGGAGCTCTGTGAGTGTTTACTGGGCTGCAGGGCTGAGCATGCTGAGCTGAGGGGTCACAGGACTGGTGCTGACAGGTCATGGCCTTTATGTTCAGACATGCTCTTCTGGGGACACTGCCTTCTTTGCCCAGTGTAAGTCTAAACACAAATGCTATAACACAAACACGCACACATGCACACACTTCTCAGATGTGTTTTATTAATCACACGCCAAAGAAGAGGGGGAGAACTGCAATACACACACAGCATGACTGCAGGCCGAGGGAGCAGACCTGGCTGTGGATCAGTAACAACCCAGACAGATGTTGCATAATTGTTGCTTCTCCAGACAGGAGACTCATTTGCACAAATAGGGATGGAAGAAGCCCATCAGTAATACCAAAAGTTTCATACATTGTTATAATCAGGATATCCCAACACTCATTGATGAATGAGGTTTTCTGGGATGTGAACTTAGAAATCTGACAAATTAAAGCCTGCATGGTTTTATTTCATTTTTTGAAAGCGTGGTTTTATTTCTTTTTTTTTTTTAAATAGAGTGGTTTTATTTCTAATAAGCAAGACTTGGTCTGGCATCTTTCTTAAATGTCTAAGCATTTGATGTATTAATGCTGATTTACATCAGAGACGGAGTGAAGTTGCTTTTGAAAGAAGCAAAAAAAGATTTGATTTCTTGTGTTCCTTGTTTTAAATTAAATTTTAAAAAATGCCCTCTACTTGTGCATTTGTCAGAGGCCCTTACAATATTCATATATTCAAGACATAAACTCCAACTCTCTAAACTGTAAATATTACTCTACATTATCTCTAACACACAGACCTACTTTGTTTGGTTTGGTTTTCAGAGCTGTCTTTTATAAAGGCCTATTTAACTATTTTGACATCTGCCATGTCTCATTTTTCTGCCGTGTCAACTTTGGCACTGAAATATTTGTAAAGACAAGTACCGAACGCCGCTACACCTTCAAGGCTAGATCACACACTATAAGCATGATCCATTCTGACAGAGGTTTTCTGCAAACACGCATATTGTTCGGTGTGTCCCAAACTGCAGTGACATGACAGAACGCCTAGGGGGACATTTCAATGCGATTCGCCATCTTACCTCAGTCAGTACATTTTTCACTTCAAAGGTGACCCCTCTGTTGTATCGTCAAGATGGGCAACAAACATTACAGATCAAAACTCTGAACATGTTCAAAGCACAGCTGTTGGGTCTACAGCAACCAGCAAAGCAACAGTAGAAACAGCAATGTTAGTCACTTGCAACATGAACAACTGAAAGTTATGCTTTTACAGTCAAAACTCAGTATTTAACACAACGGTTTGGTGTCAGCAGAAACAAAACAGAACTTTGTTGTACTAACTGTTTTGCTTCACACATACGTGATCATAATGTCACATTCTTCAGGAGGGCTACGTGGGCCATGGTGAGTAGATGAGTAGTGTATTGACGGGGACAGCTGAGGCCTTTTAGTTCTATAAGTGTTTGCACCTGCTAGGTGGGAGGCAGAGAGCTGAAGAGGGCTCATACATACACCGATGTAACAACAATGGTGTGAATCTCCCACAGAGAGAGAGACTGTGTGTGTGTGTGTGTGTGTGTGTGTGTGTGTGTGTGTGTGTGTGTGTGTGTGTGCGTGTGCGCGTGTGCGTGCACCTGAAGCCAGATCGTCCCAGCTGCTCCCACACAGCACCAAGAGCTATTCCGATCAGCAGGATAATAGTGCCATCATCGCATGGTTTCATAAGCCGAGGCACTCCGTGCAGAGATGAGAAACTGAGACAGTTAAAAACCAGTGCAGTGTGTGCGTGGTGGGGCCTGCTGTGAGGGGCACTGACAGATTGGGCTGTGGGTGCGCCTTCTTCTCACTGCCACATCATGTAGCTTGTACTGCGTGGAGACTTTGGGACAAGGATGATGTTAAGATCATAAACAAGGTGTGAAATTTGGAAATAAACACAGCTCTCTGAAAGAATCTTCCAAGGAAGGGGAGGGGGTACTAATAGGGTTTATTTTCAACTCCTCCATATTAACTGATCATTTCCCTTTACCCTCCAATCTTTTTTTTTCTTTCCTGAAGGAATCATTATCTTTCACCCGCCTAGAAGATATTTCTACTATAAACATCATAACGTTAAAGCAATCTTGCTGCAACACAAGTGCTTCAAGCACCACCTTATACCTTGTGCAAAGAAATTATTTTGGAAATTGTAAATATGATTATCTTTTCAGCCACTAGATGAAACTATTAAATGGCTTGCTTTGCATTTGTTTCTCAGATGCTACATTTGTGAAGTCTAAGATTGTAAGACTAGTACAGTAGACTGTGCTTGTAAAACAGACAGATTACATGGGGTCTCCTGAGGTGGTTAATCTTAGATTCACTGTCAAACAATCAGTCAGTTCTAAGTTGAAGAATAGAATTTGTAATAGAGAGTATAACTAGAGTACAAAAAAAAGGTCATTTCAAGAGAATATGTCAGACTGGAAAAGGCTTTTCCTCCTGCCGTATTTCCATCAATCCTCTGTCTCACACAAGTTGTTAAGTGTCACCAAGCTTCACGCCTTTATGTCTGTGCCACGGTTAACAAGCATGTCTGCATGTTTTAGTGTGTGTGAGAGCGTGTATCTGTTTATGTCCTGGTTAAGCAGAGCTTGTACATACATACATGCTCATAATAAATGTCTGCTTGTTCCTTGAAAAAGTAGAATAGCCTCATCCGCACTGGTCCATGGGAATGGATATCAGTCCTAGGGGTCAATGGGCTTTTCATGTCAATGACACCATCTCAGGCACACACATATATATTCCCTCAGACATCATTACAGCCCACATAATCTCCTTTTCCCTAACTTCCCATTCTCCCTCCTCCTGTTTCACTCTCCTTTTACTCCCTCTCTCTTTGTACTTGCTTTTTTTCCCATTGTTGACAATGTCATAGAATCTATTAACTTCCTTTTGACCAATGCGTCACAGCCTCTCCCTCTGCAACACAATCTGTGTTAAGAGTGAGCTCCAGTTTAATACCACCGGCATGCAGGCAGACATCTACTCTTATACCTCTTTCACATACTTTGTGGTCTCTCAAAGAGATTCATTCCCCAGGGAGTGGGAAATAAATGTGTGAAGGGATGTAAGCAGAGCCTGCCAAATATAGCCACGTAAAACAAGTCAAAGCATACTATGAACAGGATTTAGTTTGTTATCACAATGTAGGGAAGCTAGGTTAAAAGTTAAGATTCAGATTGGTTGACTGACTGTTCAGCAGCTACAGGAGGGCTGCGGTTGAAAAGTGTCTCCAGAGGATGTTGTGCACTCGGCTACCTAACTCACAGCGACTGGTAACCTACCCATCCATCAGTGGAGAGAGCAGCCGTGACACAAAAAAAACCTGCTTCTTCCATTAGAGCCCTGACAGAGCCTAATGCCTGTCCTTGTGCTCTCTCCCTCTCTCTTTATCCCTGTATCTCTCAGTTACAATGCAGTCTGCCGCCCTCTGCTCCTATGAAGTGAGCCACTTAACAAGTCTTTAATAATACTTTTTTGTTACCTTCTCCCTCAGTGCCTCTTTGTTTTCCCTTGATGCTGTCGTCTTTGAGGGATGAGGGGATTCACGTTGGCAATAGTGTGAATTAGCACACAGGCGCGTAGGGATAAAAGACCAGTTCTTATTATGGCCCAAATGCATGAGCACACTTCTGGGGATAGAGATGTGTAAATGAGTTACACATACCAAGTGCTGTCTTTTCTGGGCTGTTGTTTTGCTCCTTTAAATAATTGACATGGCTGTGCTTGTGAAGACAGGGACAAATCTGCTGAGTTAATGTCCCAGCCAGAGGAGTTTTATCACCAAACGCTATCAATCCCCCCCTACGTAGAATTGTTACCGCCATGGCAGTTCATAAATCTCATCTTACCCCAGCTCAGCGATATAACAAGTCGGTATTCCGCCAGCATGTTCTGTTTATTGTTTCGCTGGCAGCGGATGACATCTGCTATATTTACCCTCTAGATTATGTTCCATTTCCAAACAACACTTTAACGTCAGGCAGGTCTCTGCATTGGGGCCGGAGACATATTAGCATGATTGCGGAGGTTAACTGTAGGCTGTTCCCGGTCATCTGGGGAATAAAGAGACTGGTAGTTTTTGTAAGATTTGGAGCTGTCAGGGCTGCACACATGGCTCAGACAGTGATTTTATACTGGGCGTTGGGGCAGAGCTGTGGCAGCGTTCGCTGTCAGACAGTAGCATCTCTGTGTTCCTTGGGCTCCCATGGGAATTGGGCAGTTTGTGATTGAGGCCTTGACTAGGAGCAGCAGTTACGAGAAACAGCATACATGGCAGTGACTATCTATTAGCTTGGCAGTTTTTTTTTTCTTGCTTCTTTTCTCTTTTTTTGACTGCAGGCGAGGCAGCATGCGGCTTTCTTTTCAAGGTCCCTTGCCAACCAAAGCAGATGGGTGGAAACCTCTCTTCGGAATAAAAACAGCTCTGAGCTTTCCCCTTTCACTCCCCATTAAAGTCCCAACAAAAAAAAGCCACCCAAGCACTGCCAAGGGAAGAAAATCCATATCGGACGGTGTTTTCATACTCTATACTACGCCTTTAGACCACACTGTTGTGACATCTGTCCCTTTGTTTTTTCCAAAAAGACAGCCAAGAACAAATTGACAAAATGTTCTGAGAGTAGTTTGCTTTCCGAGCAGTTTCATCTGAAACAGAAAGGCACCTGGATTTCAGCATGAGCAATGTGCAAAGGGAAGTGCTTCATTAGGATGCACAAGTGAAACCCTGCAGGATCCAGGTGACTGGAATGTAAAACGACCAGCTACTGGCTTCACTACTCCTCACTACTGTCTTTGCGCCTCCATCCTAAAGCAGGGTCTTCCCAGGCACCGCAACATCAGTTAAGTAGGCCAAAGATGTGATGCAACACAATACCAATAAACAGTCTAACCACATGCACCATGTGTCACAATCCACCACAGCATGTCATTTGAGTCCAGCAAGGGCTCTGTACTCTTTACCAACTAATGGAATAATTAGTTTATCTCTGGCACACAAAACAGCACCTTGCACCTCTATTGTGCCTTTGATGCCCAGTGTTTATGATGCAAGCTCTTAATGGCTTGAATGGTTTGTGTGAGTGATGGCCAATGCTGAAGAGCAAAGCCTGTAAATAAAATAAAAAATAAAAATAAAAAGAGGGAAACCGTCAAATGTCAAGGACTTCACTCTTATTCACAGCAGTGAAATGCATAAGGAGAGAGTGTGAGAGAGGTCCTTTCTGCACCAGAAATAGATTCAAATGTGATGAAGGCAGGCTGCGAACACAGCGTTCAAAATTTTCAAAATAATGCAGGGTAAATTGAAACTGATAATTCCAATCCATGCTTATCCGCATTGTACCAGCTTTAACAAGGTCAAAACATGGTTCCGCTTCTGTAAATGACTGAATTTAAGACCATTCTAAAACAATTGTGAGGAATTTGCATATAAAAAGATGTGTGATTGTGGAAGAGACCTTGGCCTATATTCTGTAATTACTACAACTCCATCCGTCTCTCAGTCCTGCCTCAATAATACTCATCCGTTCCTCTCTTCAACTATCTTTTGGATTCTAGAGTAAATCCTCTTCTCTTCCTCTAGCCATTGTACGAGACAACATTTGGTTCCAGCCTGTATCTCATTGATTTACTCTTGAAATATTTAATGCAATTAAATCATACTGCTTTCAAGGAATAGTTGAAAATACAGCAGTCCTTCTGAAAGTTAAATGAATCCAAGGAAAAGTCAAAGCTTACTTTGTTTTAGTGAGCCTATTCACTCTGCAGTAGGTTAGAGCGGGCCTGAGTTTTAAGTGGTTCTGCAGTTGCAGTATCACAGGCCACAGCGTGCATTAACATCGAGGACAGAATTAATCCCAACAGGCTGCAGCAATTACCTGAGCCCTGACTGTTCTTAAAAGTCAGTCTGAGCCGTGACAGACGTATGAGCACAGATAACATTTGCCAGAACACCGACACCGCAGATATTACAAGCACTAAGCTCAGATGTGACTGTGACACTAGCCTGTCTCATTAAAGCCATGGACGAGGAGCTTGGCTCTCGTGGAGCTGTGGAGCAGAAGGTGAGCGGAGCGACAGAGCCAAAGACAGGAGCCTTGGAAAATGGAATGGAAAGTTGATTGTTGCTCCTTTTCTTTCTCATCCCATTCCCCACTGAGTGTTATAATTTCACTCAGCAGCCAGAGCAGAGACTTTCATTTGGAAGCATCTTTTTAACCTGCCTACAAACACCATTGTTTTCGCGGTGAACATCTTCAAACAAATGAGTTCTGACTGTGACTTGGATAAAGTGTGAGATTAATCAGAGGCATAATAAAGTACATGAATCAATGCCAGGAGTCAGTTTAGTTCAAACTTAATGTCACACAGAAGGGCATGCAGCCAGTGTGTACAAACATGCCCGCGCTTTTGAGCATACACACCAAACTTCAAATCTGTCCCTTTCTTTACGTAATAATAAGAAACACAAATGTACACAACAGATGCTCCCTTCTCCCTTTTTCTTAACCTCTGCTCTATCTTGCGATGATATGCCACTCCATCTTGAACACTTGCTAACTCTCAATGCCAAAAGGGCAGATGCCCAGGTGCTGGAGTAGCTGAATTGCTGTCCTAAGCACACACAGGCAATGTCGCCTGGGGGGGGATGGCTCAGGAAGGGGGAGAGCTGTCAAAGTAACTGGAGAGCACCTGGGATTACTGTCAACGGTCTCCTGGACTGTCTCCCTCTGCCCCTCCGCCACCTCCCTGCTGTCTCCTAAGATCCATGGCATTCTCATTGACATTGACCTTTAAACTCCAATTAGCCACTTAATCAGAAATTAATTATTAATATTAGAAAAACCAACGGGGCTTAGGTTGTTTGTCTCTTTCACCTCATTATCATCCGCTAATGACCACCCTTGCATCTCATTTCCACAACAAAGGCTAAGGAGATAGCTTTTGCACAAGAATCAGGTGATTTCTTTTAAAGGGCAAACGGAGATGGACAGATTTTCTTTCCATGCATGTGCTGTAATTTTCATCCCTGACTCCCCTGTCGGAATGTCCTCTGGAATTAATCACTTAGATGTCTCTTCAGACTGAATAAATAGGAGAGTCCTCGGCTGCATAAGAGCATTGCATCCACTTCTGAACTCAGAGCACTCATAGCGTAATTCAGTGTGAAATGGTTGACAGGGACGTGTGAAAATGGCTCCCAGAAAAACAAACAGTTCATGGCAAAAATGTGACATGCACACCAGTCAGTGCTGTCTTCTGCACGCACGCACGCACACACACACACACACACACACACACACACACACACACACACACACACACACACACACACACGTTAATTATTTGTCATCTTCTGTGAGGTGTCACATGGTGAAACTGTGCCAGAGGCTTCCATGAGTATTGGCCACTAAAAAAATGGCTTTTGGATTCGAAAAACTCTCCTTTAGCTAAATAAGATGTTTGGAATCCACTGATGGAGCCAAAGGTGCATTATGTAGTAATATAATAAATGTGACTCAGCTATCCAATAATTGTTAATGTTCCTCCATCAATTACGCTGTGTTTTCTGGGCTGGATCTACAGACAACCAATGGGATTTTGGTTGCCTTATTTTATTACATAAGAGTTTATACTCTCATTTTCCTGTATCTACCTGATGTCTTGATTATCCAATTCTACCATTTTAAACAGAGGAAGATCTTTTCTTAAAGAAGTATCAGACAGGAGTAGAAATGTTGTCCTCTCAGATTCGCTTTCTATATTTCAGGCGGCTTAGATAGATTTAGGAGATCAGTTTGAGGTTTATATTTTTGCTCCTCTCTACATTATCCTCTTCACTTCCCTTCAAACCTCGTCTCCTCTAAACCCTCAGTCATCAGTCCACACCGCCTCTCACCCGTACGGAAATACAAGCTTGGCTGGAAAGTACAACAATGCAGAGTTGACAAGGAGTGATAGCAGAAGGCTGATATTGTGGGAGGATTAGGAGGATGATCATATGAGCGGGGAGCTATTGTCTTTTAATAGAACTCTCTGGGCCTTGACGATGGCTCAAAGTTTGCATATCACAGTGACAGATGTGTGTAAATGTATGTAGTCATATCAAATGACTTGCATGGGGTTAGCTGCAAGGTTTTCCTGTGTCTTCTACTCAGGAAAAGCCTCTGTTTGTTCTTTGGTAAAAAAGAGAGACCATTTGTTTTCATGACTTCAAAATTTTGCTTTATAATCATCATCAACATAGCACTTGATGTGTATGAGTCATATCATCCTTTGGTTAAAAACATCTCCCTGACAGAAGAGAGGAGCCCCTTGACGTGTGCGGTTATTAGATATTGTGGAGAGCAGAAATGTTGGCTGAAGAGCCGCTCTGATGCCAGCATGAGATATATGGCCCGCACAAGTGAGCAGAGCCAGAAAGCTGAAGAGCAGAGGCCACATGTGTTTACCTGTGTGCTGCATTGATTGTGTTGAACTCATTAATGGCAAATCCCCCAACCCTGTCTGCTCATTCTGAATACAACATGAGCAATGTGCAACCTTAATGTCAGTGCTCGTAATTGCGGTTGATTTACAAAATATGATTACTAAATGCTAAAAGATTTCATAAATGCTACAAGTAATTATCCCTGCATATTGCCAATCACAGGAGATGGAAGATTAAGGAACAGACTGTGGTGCTTTTTCTGTTTTAGATATGTTTATGACAGAATGTGCAACATTTCAATTAATTAGTATTCATACGATTGCTGATGTGTTTGCCAGTGTGCACAAAAATAAAGCTTGCATGATCTTACAACCCCCTTTGTTCTCTCTGAGCTAAATCCATTAAAACATGCTCATCCCGTTAAATGAAGTCAGTGTGAATGCATTTCCCAATTAGTCTTATCTTGCAAGTCTGACACTTATGTACAAAAAGCAAACCCTGTATGCGTGTGTGTGTGTGTGTGTGTGTGTGTGTGTGTGTGTGTGTGTGTGTGTGTGCGTGTGTGCGTGTGTGCGTGTGTGTGTGTGTGTGTGTGAGAGTGTGTGTCTGTGTCTGTGTAGGCATGGGCTGGTTACCGGTTTCAAGGTATACCACGGTTTGAAAAAGTCATAGTTTCAAAATCACTAACATTTTCCGTCATACCGTTCCTATGAGTCGTAAAGGAAAGAAAGTGCAGTTAAGAAATCCCTCACCCTGCCAGTGTGCAGTGTGTCAAACAAATCTAATATATTGGGTTCAATGGGAGGGAAAAAACCTTTTTTTTTACCCAGGCATTTCAAAATAATACATTTTAAAGTTGTAATTGCAATACCGCAATACCCTGAAACCATGATATTTTTGCTGAAGGTTATCATACCGTCAGAATATCATACCAGCCTGTGTGTGTGTGTGTGTGTGTGTGTGTGTGTGTGTGTGTGTGTGTGTGTGTGTGTGTGTGTGAGTGTGTGTGTTCCCCACTGCTTTTGTGAGCACTTCCGTGTCCTACTTTAGGTTAAGAACTTAGATTTGTGGTTGATGATGGATTAGTTTAAAGTTCAGGTATAAGGGTTGACGTAAGGCATGTAGAAAGCTGATGCTTAAAGCTGCTTATCACTGGTTTTGCATGTTTTAGCCTGATAAGTACCAATGATGTATATATTACATTACAACCAAAGCATTCCAGTTTTCCAGAGCATGCCATAGGTTGTGAGTGATTTCCTAGCTGTCAGGAAGCCATCAGCTTTAGTTAACTACTTGTAGAGACTCTCAGCTTACTTGAGGCAAGTAATCGGTCACAATGTACATTTAGTTTACAGGTTACATTGTCTTTGTGCGGTGAACATAGATGCAATAAGGGACAGTTTCATTTTGCATTTAAGAGGTTGCTTTGAAAGGTCTAAAATCTGCAATGTTATGTGCACTTTGACATGTACTTGCAACAAATAAAAGTATTTTAACAATAGTTTCTGTCCACATTAGCAACACCATGCAATAATGCAGTACATAATTAAACGTTGAAACAGTGAATTCATGTTGTGTGTGTGAAATAAATTGATTTTCATGCTGTTTTGGAATGAAAAGAAAACAGTGGCTGCCATGGGAGTGAGAAAAGCTACGACATCCAGGTCGGCAACAGACTTAAATAGACTAAAACATGGGAAAACGTAAGAGTATATGTAATAAATGTAATCAGCAGAGCATCCTCATAATGATAGAAGTACAAGGATGTGCATGTATGTTCATCTTTGTGTTTGCGTGGGGTTGCACATTGACATCGATCAATCTGTTTCTTTTTTAGGATGTGAGGTGCATGGATAGTTTGTTATGTCCCGAACACTGTACAATCCAAAAGGTGGCATAACGCAGAAAAAGCCTTGGCTGAGCCTCCTCCAATAATCCTGAATAACATGTAGCAGGAATTCCAGCATGTCACACCATGGTATAGTCAGTGGACATCTCGTCCTTTCCATCTCAGAACTGTTCTGACAGATCATCCCTTGTGCCCACTCTATGGCTGACTGGTTTTGGGGAAAAGAGAGATTGTAAAAGTGGGACAGATAGACAGAAAAGCCAATATAGAGATTGAGTGATATGTATGCTTGCAGGGCTACATACATGTACACATGTACCCAGAGACACACTCACTCACACATGTCGTTGTTCTATAAGCCACAGAAAAGACATAAACACACAGTCGAAATCGCAAACACCATTCTGACAGTTCAAACAAAGACATGAGGACTATGTTGTCTCACCTGCAGTGACGCAACTAATATAGATGTCCAGACATATTTGTGGATGGTTTGGACATGATTATCCCTTGTCGCAGCACTGATCAACATGTACAAATTCATGGCCCACAGATGAAGGGATCAGCAGCCTTAGGCCTCTTTCACACTGGCTGCGTGGCGTGAGCGTGTCAGCTGCGTGGCGTGTCCGTTTATATTTCGGCTCCCATGTTAACAGGTTAGAGCTTTCACACTGCCTGCGTGACACGCACGTCTCAGGCGCGACTCAAGCCGCGCCGAAATCGCGTGCATGCTAGAAATGTTTATATGTCATTTTGACAGAAATACATTTGATAAATGACATTTTGATATTTGAAAGTCTCTAGGTTTTGACATAAATGCAGATATAAATGTAATTTAAAAACATAATAAATAATTATCGATTTTGAAATATTGCACCTGTCAATACAGAACGAAATATTCTGTAGCCTATTTTGCCGTCAATACTGCCGACGTTGTCTTTGCTGTAATCAAATCAGTATATATTTATGTTTAACATGAAGTATACTACTGCTTGAGTGCATTTTATCAATGGGAAACATACATGTGTACAGACAAGGCTAGCAGCAGCAGCGCCGCGTCAGACACGTTTCTGGTGTGAAAAGACATAGAAAACGCCACGCTCACGCCACGCAGCCAGTGTGAAACAGGCCTTAGACTGTTGGACAAAGTGTGAACCAAAAGGCCATTATACAAGCTACGTGGCCACTCCATAACATGGTAATTAGCCACAGCAAGACAACAGTGTGAAGTAAATATGGGAGGCGCTGCCAAGGTGTGTCAGCTAAGACACTTTCCTTCTATATGTGTTGGTGAATGGTGGATCTGTCACAAAAAAATGCTGCACCCGGTTCATAAGCCAGGCTCCTTCCAATGTGTTATTTCAGGTGCCAAAAAAAATTCAAATTCACCAGAGAACCTCTGCGCTGTTCCTGCCAACGCTGACGCATCTCTGCCTCACTATTGTAGACTCAGACATGCTGGCATACTGAGCACTTTGGGCAGACTGGTGAAATCTGTACTTTGAAGTTGTTTGTCTTGAATTAAGTGATTTTCTGTCCAACACTGAGCAGTGGTAAGACAGCTGAATCACATACAAAAACCTTGGACAGAGCAGGGTTGGAGCCTGTTTGGAGTACAAAATCCTCAAACACCAATCAACTTTGGGTTTAGCTCTCCATTTAACACTCAACATAACTGGAAAATGGATGTGTGTCGTGGGAAATCATATCCTTGAGGATCTGTTGATGATGGTAATAGCATTTACCAGCATGTCCATTAGTTTGACACAAAACAGAGACAGACAAGGTTGCTCCATACTTAACCAGTAAAAAGCCTCTTCTGGAACACAACGGTGACTCATGCTAGTTCTCCCTTAATAAACTCCAGACATAACACTTATCATAAATGATAAAAATATCAGTTATGAGAAGCTGTCAGGGTGCAGGTTAAGAAAAAAGGCCTTCCCTTAAAGCTGTTATAGCTATAAGCACTCATCACCATGGTGTGTTTCATCTCGACCGTTGGAGCAACAATAATCGATCTGATGGCAGCAAGAACATGTTTTTCTCTGCCCCTAAGGCACACAGCAGAGACACACAAAGTCTAAACAGATGTTTTTTTTTTTGCAAGACAGACTAAATACATACAAACGCACGCGGTGACTGTTGTATGATGACCCCCATCATGTATTCGTGTTTGTAAGATTTACATTAAAAGTTTGAGCATCTCTTAAGCTACTTTTGCTTAATATAAACTGCATTAAATAACAAAACAAAAGAGCAGGCTTGTTTGTCACTCATGACAAAGTGATAAGGCTTGGTCTAATGCAGTGGTCCCTAAAGTGGGAACCTAAAGGGTCCCGGGGGGGGGGGGGCTCCAAGGGCTCCAGCAAAATTTGGAACAGTTTAATTTCGCTATTATTTCACTCCCTCGATAATAGCACAATGGGAGTGTGTATTACTGTGATCTAGCCTAATTAGACAGAGATTTTACTCTCCCTGTTGTCAGACATCCAGTGTAGACACTTATGCAGCTCTATGGCCAATTAAAGCCTAGAAAGAAAGAAACGGTTCCTTGGGAAAATAGATCATCAAATAGGACTCTGTTCTCTAATATGTATCCATCTGGGGGGTCTTGATATTGAAAGTTTGTGGAGCTTTTCCGTTTTATATGAGGTGCTCAAGGTCTTGAGTGTTCATATAGTGTGTAGCCAGCGGAGAATAACCTTGTGAACTGCGGTTTGATCCATCACATCTAGATGTACTGACACACACAGCAAATAATAATGCTTCAGCAGAGTGCAATGCTCGGAGAGATAGCCTTGTGACCCGGGTACAACTCATAAACTGCAGTGCGGCATCAGCTGTATTAATATCACATAGTCTCCCCCATGTTTCTTTATACCAAAATGAATATCTCACTCCCAGAAATCTTCAGTGCGCGTTGTGCAAATGAAACGATGCGCTTCAAATGGCGCATCGTCTGTAATAAACACATCTGCGGGGAAACGTGGTGCATTATGAATGTGTCATATTTAAACATTTGTTTCATAACCGTATAAAGTACCAGCATTACAGTAGAGTCAGACACATTACGAGAACGCACACATCGCCTCATGGCTGCTAGAAAGAAAATAGGAGGCAAAATCTCGTAATTAATTTGGAGGCTAAAGTTGAGACTTACTCACCCCTTTTGAACATTTTGTAGGCCTAGGTGGATTTCGTCTTCTGTCCTCTGAGAATCATCTATTCTTATATTCCAGACGTAAAACTTGAGCGCTTTAGTTTTGAAGTTGATCCGGAGCTTTCGTGGCTCGTCGTGAGAATGTCAG